>NW_022437060.1:4203032-4236105 GCF_009761245.1 Sapajus apella
AAAAAAAAAAAAAAAAAAAAAAACGCTGGAAACAACTATATATTTTGCAGTACATTTAATACAATTTAAAAGTACATTAAAGGCCCAGCGCAGTGGCTCATGCCTGTAATCCCAGCACTTTGGGAGGCCAAGGTGGGTGGATCACAAGGTCGGGAAACAGAGACCATCCTGGTCAACATAGTGAAACCCCATCTCTACTAAAAAGACAAAAAATAGCTGGGCATAATGGTCGGTGCCTGTAATCCCAGCTACCCTGGAGGCTGAGGCAGGAGAATCACTTGAACCCGGGAGTTGGAGATTGTAGTGAACCAAGATCACATCACTGCTCTCCAGCCTGGTGACAGAGTAAGATTCCATCTCAAAACCGAAAAAAAGGAGGGTGGGGGCATTAAAATATTCTGGAAAGAGGTACACAAAATGAATCAGTGATTGTGTTTGAATAATGGAACTACAAAAGTTTTTTCAGTTTCTACACTTTCGTATCTTACTTTCCAATTTCTTTAACAAACATACATTTTAAAATAAACCTGAAAAAATCTGGAATCCTAATGAACTTTGAAAAGAATTTACTTTTGTATATTTCCATCATGATTTTCTTAAGACTTACTTGGTACTAGGAATTTGTTTTAAAGCCTTTCATGTTTTTCATAAAATGATTAACAGTTTCTAAATTCCCATGAAAAATCCCTAGCTTCAGCATTAACTGGGTTTCTCATGTGGTACTCCTGGCAATGGGAAGCATGTTTCCCATGTGTTATATGGGAGAATAACTAATGTTGCTTCTGATAAGACTGAAATGCGTGTCAACATCCAGATCTCCTCATCCTATGCATTTCTTTAAGTGAAAAAGAAAAACAAATACCTATTGATTGTTTATTATGCTTGCTGCTCTAGCCTTCGATTTGGTGCAAAATAAATGTACAGTTTTTTTTAAGACAGTCTCACTCTGTCGCCCAGGCTAGAGTGCAGTGGCGCCGTCTCAGCTCACAGCAACCTCTGCCTCCAGTGTTTAAGCATTTCTCTGCCTCAGACCATCAAGTAGCTGGGATTACAGGCGTCTGCCACCATGCCCAGCTAATTTATGTAATTTTAGCAGAGACAGGGTTTCACCACGTGGGCAGGCTGATCTTGAACTTCTGACCTCATGATCTACCCACCTGAGGCTCCCAAAGTGCTGGGATTACAGGTGTGAGCCACCGCCCAAATGTACATCTTAACATGGCCAAAGGATTTAGTTCAGCCACATGTTTTAAGCTCCTGTCTTATCACCTAAAAGTTTTCTGTGATTATTTTTTGTATTACTTTTTACTGTGGTAAAAGACATATAACATAAAACTTAACATCCTAACAATCTGTAAGTACACAGTTCAGTAGTATTGATCACATTGTACAACCGTCACTATCATTCCTCTCCAGAACAGTTTCATATTGCAAAACTGAAACGCTGTACTCATTAAATAATAACTTCCCACTTTTATTGTGGCAAAATACACACAACATAAAATGTATCATCTTAACCATTTTTAAGTGTACAGCTTAGTGGCATTAAGTACATTCGTGGTGCTGTACAACTATGACAATGACCCATCTCCAGAACTCTTCATCTTATAAAACTGAAACTCCGTACCCATTAACGGGAACTCCCCATTCCTCCCTATCTTTAGTCCCTGTCAACCACCACTATACTTTCATTCTCTCTGAATTTGAATTTGACTACTCTGTCTGTCTCATATAACTGAATCATGCAGTATCTGTCTTTATTATAATTGGCTTATTTCTCAAGGTTCATTCAGGTTGTAACATGTATCAGAATATACTTACTGCAAAAGGCTAAACAGTATCTCATTGAATGTATACATCACCTTTTCTTCTTTTTAACTTTTATTTTAGGTTCAGGGATGCATGTGCAGGTTTGTTATATAGGCAAACTCATGTCACTGGGGTTGTACAGATTATTTCATCAGCCAGGTACTAAGCCTAGTACCCATTAGCTATTTTTACTGCTCCTCCCCCTCCTCCCAACCTCCACTCTCAAGCAGGCCCCGGTCTGTTGTTCCCTTCTTTGTGTCCATAAGTTGTCATCATTAAACTCCTACTTATAAGTGAAAACATGTCATATTTGGTTTTCTGTTCCTGCATTAGTTTGCCAAAGATTATGGCCTCCAGCTCCATTCATGTTTCCCCAAAGGACATGATCTCACCCTTTTGTATGGCTGCACAGTATTCCATGTATATGTACCACATTTTCTTTATCCAATCTGTCATTGATGAGCATAACTTGATTCCATGTCTTTGCTATTATGAATAGTGCTGCAATGAACATTTATGTACATATGTTTTTATAATGGAACGATTTATACTCTTCTGGGTATATACCCAGTAATGGGATTGCTAGATGGAATGGTAGTTTTTTTTAGCTCTTCCAGAAATTGCCACCCTGCTTTCCAAAATGGCCAAACTAATTACACTCCCACCAGCAGTGTATAAGGCCTTTCTCCATAGCCTTTGGTAAGGTCATACATTTTTGGCTTTTTAATAATTGCTATTCTGACTGGTGTGAAAGGATATCTTACTGTGGCTTTGATTTGCATGTCTGTAGTGATCAGTGTTACTGAGCTTTTTTTCATATGCCTGTTGGCTGCTTGTATGTCTTCTTTTGGAAAGTGTCTGTTCATGTTCTTTGACCTTTTTTAATGGGGTTACTTGTTTTTTTTTTCTTTTTTTCTTAATGGGGCTGTTTGTTTTTTCTTATAAATTCAATTTCTTAATGAATGCTAGATACTAGACCTTTGTCTGATGCATAGCTTGCAAAATTTTTCTTCCATTTACTCTCTTTACTTTCTTGATAGTTTCTTTTGCTGTGCAGAAGCTCTTTAGTTTAATTGAATCCTGTTTGTCAATTTTTGCTTTTGCTGCAATTCCTTTTGGTGTCTTTGTCATAAAATGTTTGCCTGTTCTTATGTACAGAATGGCACTGCATAAGGTGACTTCCAGAGTTTTTATGGTTTGGAGTTTTACATTTAAGCCTTTAATCCATTTTGAGTTAATTTTTGTATATGTTAAGGAAGGGTTCCAGTTTCAATCTTCTGCATATGGCTAGCCAGTTACCCCAGCACCATTTATTGAATAGACAGACTTTTCCCCATTGCTTGTTTTTGTCAGCTTTGTCAAAGATCACATGGTCATAGATGTGCAGTATTATTTCTAGGCTCTCTATTCTGTTCCATTGGTCTATGTGTCTGTTTTTGTACTAGCACCATGCTGTTTTGGTTACTATAGCCCTGTAGTATAGTTTGAAATTAGGTAATGATACATTCAGGTTTGGTTTTTACTTAGGATTGCCTTGGCTATCTGGGCTTTTTTTTGGTTCCATGTGAATTTTAAAATTATTTTTTCTAGTCTGCGAGAAATGTCATTGGTAGTTTAGTAGAAATAGCAATGAATCTATCAATTGCTTTGAGAAATATGGCCATTTTAATGATATTGATTCTTCCTATCCATGAGCATGGAATGTTTTTCCATTTATTTGTTTCATCTCTAATTTTTTTGAGCAGTGTTTTGAAATTCTTTCTGTAGAGGTCTCTTACCACCCTGGTTAGCTGTATTCCTAGATATTTTATTCTTTTGTTGTCAATTGTGAATGAGATTGCATTCCTGATTTGGCTCTCAGCTTGAGTGCTGTTTGTGTATAGGAATGCCACCTTTTTTTTCTTTTGTACATTGATTTTGTATTCTAAAAGACTTCTAATGCTATGTTGATTAGGAGTGGTAAGCAAAGTCATCCTTGTCTTGTGCTGGTTTTTAAGGGGAATGGTTTTGGTTTTCTCCCATTCAGCATGATGTTGGCTGTGGATTTGTCATATATAACTCTTATTATTTTCAGATATGTTCTTTCAATACCTAGTTTATTGTTTATTTTATTTTTAACATGAAGGGATATTGAATTTTATCAAAAGCCTTTTCTGCATCTATTGAGATAATCATGTGATTTTTGTCTTTAGTTCTGTTTATATGATGAATTATTTATTGATTTGCATATGTTTAACCAACCTTGCATCCCAGGGAAAAAGCTTACTTGATCATGGTGAATTCGCTTTTTAATGTACTGCTGGATTCACTTTGCAATTACTTTGTTGAGGATTTTCTAATCAATGTTCATCATGGATTATGATGAACATTGGTCTAAAATTTTCATTTTTGGTTGTTTCTCTGCCAGGTTTTGGTATCAGAATGATACTGGCCTCATAGACTGGGCTGAGGAGGAATCCCTCCTAGTCAATTTTTTGGGATAGTTTCAGTATGAATAGTGCTAGCTCTTCTTTGTACATCTGGTAGGATTCAGCTGTGAATCCATCTGGTCCTGGGGTTTTTTTAGTTGGTAGGCTATTTATTACTGATTCAACTTTGGAGCTAGTTATTGTTCTCTTCAGGGAATCAAATTTCTTCCTCCCTAGTCTTGGGAGAATGTATATGTCTGGAAATTCATCTGTCTCTTCTAAGTTTTCTAGTGTAGAAATAGAGGTGTTCATAGTAGCTCCCCATTCCCACCCTCTCTTTAGTTCCTGATAATCATTTTCATTCTCTATGAATTTGATTATTCTAGCTGTCTCTATGAATAGCATCATGCAGTATTTGTACTTGTTGTAATTGGCTTATTTCATTTTGCATAATGTTCTCAAAGTTCATTCAGATTATAGTATATATCAGAATATACTTCCTTTTAAAGACTAGTATTTTATTGTGTATATACATGTATTTATTTACACCTATATTTATTGTGTATATACATATACACACAATAAAATACTATATATATATATGTTTGTGTGTATACATGCATATATATATATATATATTTCCATTCATTGTCATTTTCACATTTTCTTTTCCATTATTGTCAATGGATAATAGGGTGTTTTGTAGCTTTGGGCTATGTAAATAAAAACATATGGATGTATAAATGTCTCTTTGAGATCCTGCTTTCAATGCTTTGGGTATATACCTAGAGATAAATTGCTAGACTATAGGGTAATTCTATCTTTAATTTTTTGAGGAACCACCATACTGGCTGCATTATAGTAGCTGCACAATTTTACACTTTTACTGGCAATGTACAACATTCTAATGTTTTCACCGCCTTGACATCACTTACGTTCTGTTTTTTGATAGTAACCATCTAAGTAAATTGGTAACTCATTGTGATTTTTATATGCATTTCCTTAATGATTAGTGACATTGAGAATATTTTCATGTGTTTCATGGCCGTTTGTATATCTCATTTGAAGAAATGTCTATTTAAGTCCACTGTTCATTTTTTGATTGTGTTGCTTTTTGTGTTTACGTTTTAGAAGTTCTCTATATTCTTGATATTATACCTTAACAGATATGTTGTTTACAGGTATATGCTCCAATTCTGTGGGTTGCTTCTTTATTCTGGTGATAGTGTATTTTGATGTACAAAGTGTTTAATTTTCATGAAGCATATTTTTGGCCTAAATTTCTCTTTTGTTGCCTGTTCCTTTGTTGTCATGCCCAAGAAATCATTAACAAATCTAATGTTGTGAATATTTTGGCTTGTGTTTTCTTCTAGGGGTTGTATAGTTTTAACTCTGATGTTTAGGTTTTTAAATCAATTTTGAATTAATTTTTGTAAATAATATTAGGCAAGAGTTCATTCTTTTATATGTGATATTCAGTTTTTCCAGTAGCATTTGTTGAAAAGACCACACTTTCCCCTATTGAGTTGTTTTTGCTCATTTGTTAAAAATCATTTGACCATATACACAAGGGTTTACTTCTGGGTTTTTCATTCTATTCCAATGTTCTATGTGTCTATCTTAGTGCCAACACCACACTTTTAAAAAATTGCTGTAGCTTTGTAGTTAGTTTTGAAATTATGAAGTATGAAACCTTGACCTATTTTCTTCTTTAATGAGATTGTTTTGGCAATTATGGATCAACTGAAATTCCTTACAAATTTTAAGATGTATTTTCTATTTCTGAAAAAAAATTGTTAGATTTTGAAAGGGATTGCATTAAATCTGTAAATTACTTTAAATAGTACCAACATCTTAGTAATATTGTCTTCTAATCAGTGAATAAGATATCTTTCTACTTAACTTATATCTTTAATTTCTTTCAGTAATGTTTTGTAGTTTTACTGTACAAATGTCTCACCTCCCTGGTTAATTAATTTCTACATTTAATGTTCTTTTTGATGCTATTGTAAATGAAATTGTTTTCTTAATTTTATTTTTGAATTGTTCATTGTTAGTGCATACAAATACAACTGATCATCCTGTTAATTTTGTATCCTGCTGCTTTGCTGAATTTGCTTATTAGTTCTATCATTTTTTTGTGAAATAGGATTTTCTACATGTAAGACCCTATCATCTGTGAACAGAGAAAATTTTACTTTTTCCTTTGCAATATGATTGGTATTTTTAATTTGCCTTGCCTAATTTCTCTGGCTAGAACTTCCAGTACAATGCTGAATAAAAGTGATATAAACAAGTATTCTTGTCATACTCTTCATCTTAGGAGAAAATTTTCTAGTCTTTCACCACTGAAGATGGTATTAGTGTGGGTTTTTATATATAGTTTTTATTATATTAAAGTAGATTTCCTCCATTATTAGTTTGTTAAATATTTTTATTGTAAAAGGGTATTAAATTTGTCAAATGGTCTGTCTGCATCAAGTGAGATAACAATTTAGATATCTACTCCCCTTTTTCACTAATGTAGTGCATTATATTGATTGATTTCTGTGTGATGAACTATCCTTGCCTTCCAAGAATGAATCTCCCTTAATCACAGTTTTAAAGCCTTTTAAGATGCTGATGAATTCAATTTGTAACTATTTTGTTGAGGAATTTTGCATCAATATTCATAAGAGACATTGTTCTGTAAACTTATTTGCTTAATAGTGTCTTTGTCTGGCTTTAGTACCGGGGCATGCTAGCCTCATAGAAGAAGTTAGTAAGTGTTTTCTCCTCTTTAACTCTTCGGAAAAGGTTTGAGAAGGATTACTGTTGATTTTTATTTCAATATTTAGTAAACTCCAACAGTGAAGCTATCAAGTATAGGGCTTTTCTATGTCAAGAGATATGTCTTTATTAGTGATTCAATTTCCTTACCAGTTATAGATCTATTCAGATTTTCTGTTCTTTATAATTCAATCTAGGCAGGTCTTTTGTATCTAGGAATCTATTTTATGTAGGTTATTCAATGTATTGGTATAAAATTGTTTATAGTAGTCTCCTGTAATTTTGTCTAATATCTATAGAATATTTAGCAATGTTTTCACTTTGGATTTTTGATTTTAGTGTTTTGAGTCTTTTCTCTTTTGCTTTTGGTCAATCTAACTAAAAAAATGTCAAATTTCTTATTTTTTTAAATAAAAAACTTTTTATTTCATTGAATTAAAAAAATGTTCTATACTCTTTTTTGTTTAACTCAGCACTAATCTTTATTTTTTCTTCTGCTAACATTTGTTTAGTTTGTTCTTTCTTTTCTAGTTTCGTAAGTTTTAAAGGTAGGTGTTTATTTGACGTCTCTTTTTTAAAATGTGTTTATGGATATAAATTTCTTCTTAAACACTTCTTTTGCTGTGTCTCATGAATTTCAGTATGCTGTGTATCTTCTCATTCATCTCTGTTTTATAATCTTTTTATCCATTGGTTATTTAGAAGTGTGTTTAATTTCCATCAATTTGTAATTTTTTTAATTTTCCTTCTATTACTTATTTCTAACTTCATCCTGTTGTGGTCGTGAAAGATACTTTGCACAATATACATATTTTTTAACCTATTGAGAATTTGCCTAACATATTATTTATCTTGAAGAAAATTCCTTGTGCACTTGAGAATAATATACTTGAGAGTATATTCTGTTGGTCTGTAGAGTTGTTCAAGTTCTCCATTTTCTTACTTATCATTTGTCTGGTTGTTTGATCCATTATTTAGAGTGGGATATAAATGTTTCTGACAGTTATTATATAATCATCTGTTTCTTCCTGTAATTCTGTCAATTTTTACTTCACATTTTGTGAAGTTCTCTTAGTAAGTAGATTAATGTTTGTAAGTGTTATGCTTTCTTGCTGTCTTGAAATTTTAATTAATATGTAAGAGTTTTTTGGCCTATTGTATTTGTTTATATAAAGTTTATTTTGTCCCATATTAGTATAGCCACACTTGTTCTATTTTGATTCCTATTTGCATGGAATGTATTTTTCCATTCTTTTGCTTTCAATCTGATGTGCCTTTGGATTAAAAGTGAGCCTCTTATAGACAGCATAGAGTTCTATTGTGTTTTTCTTATCTATTATACCAATCTCTGTTCCTTATTGGATAATTTAATTCATCTACATTTAAGGACATTTTGCTATTTATTTTGTATATTAAAGCTTTTTGTCCCTCATTTTCTTCATTACTGTCTCCTTTTATATTTGGTTTTGGTGCTGATGGTGGGATGTGTGTGTGTGTGAAATCTTTTAATCCTGTCTCATTTAGTTTTGTGTATATTCTACAGTCATTTTCTTTGTGATTACTGTGGGGATTACATGCACCATCCTAAAATTATAACACCCTGATTGAATGTACAAGAGCTTGAATTTAATAACATGCAAAATTATTTCTATACATTTTATTATCCACCACTTTTCAGTTTTTGATGTTACAAAATTACTTCTTTATTCCTTGTATGTTCAAAACTGTAGACTAATAATTGAGTTTCTGTAAATTAGTCTCTTAAATCATATAGAAAACAAATATTGGAATATAAAACCAAAGTTACAATAATTCTGGCTTTTAGACTAACAGATTTATTAATCTTCTGTCTTTTAAGTCACATATAAAATAACATAAAGTTACAAATCAAAGTTATAGCAATACCAGATTTTACAATTTCCCGTGTATTCACGTTACTAAGATTTTTATGTCTTCATATGGCCTCAAGCTACTGTCAAGTGTCCTTTCCTTTCAACCTGAAGTACTCCCTCAATCATTTTTTGTAGGACAGATTAGTGATAACAAACTTCTTCTGTATGTATCTACATTTGTCTTAATTTCCCCCTTACTTCCAATGGACCGTTTTGCTGGATATAGGATTCTTGATTTATTTTCCAAAAAATATTAGCACTTTGGATAATCAGGTCATGGCCTTCTGGTCTCTAAATGAAAAATTGGCAGATAATCTTACTTAGATCTGTAGTATATGATCAGCCACTTCTTATTTGCTGCTTTCAAGATTCTGTCTTTGTCTCTATTGGTGGTTTGATAACAATGTGTCTTAGTGTAGATCTCTTTGAGTTTATTCTACTTGAAGTTCATTGAGCTTCCTGAATCTTTATATTCATGTCTTTCATCACATTAGGGACATTTTCAACAGTTACTTTTTCCAAATAATTTATAGATCCATTTCTCATTCTTTTCTACTTCTGGAAGTCTTACATATGTTGATCTGCTTGATGTTGTTACACAGGTCTCTTGGGCTCTATTTACTTTTCTTCAATCTATTTTCTTTATGTTTTTGAGACTCAATAATTTCAGTTGTCTGATATTCAAGTTCTCCAATTCTTTCTGCTCAAATTTGTTTTTGTTCCCTCTAGTGAATCTTTGATTTGTAACTGTAACTTTTAACAACAAAATTTATTGGTGCCTTTTTATAGTTTTGGTAACTTCATTGATATTTCTATTTTGTACACACATTATCCTCTTGACTTTCTTCATTTCTTTATATAGTTATTAGAATATCTTTAAGGCAGTGGCTTTAAAGTCTTGTTTTGTACACATACTATCTGGTCTTTCTCTGGAATAGTTTCTGTTTATTTTTTTCTCCTTTTAATGGAGCATATATTCCTGATTTTTTGTATGCCTCACGATTTTGTTGTTGTTGTAAAAAACTGAACATTTAAATTTAATGATGTATTAACTCTGGAAATCAGATTAGCCCTTATCTTCAGGGTGTGTTGTTTTTAATTACTATAGGCTATCTTTGTGCTAAGGATCAGCCTAAAGTATAAAGTTAAGGCCTTCTTAGGCCTTTTCTGAACCTCAATCCAGTTGGTATGCATGGTGATTTTCTAAATCCTTCAGTATATGCAGTTACTTTTGAATGTCTTAATTCTTAACTCTTTGGCTCTTAAATAGAGCACAAGAGAAAAATAAAGGAGGAGAAAAATTCTTTCTCTTTAAATACTCTAGAAAATGCTTAAGTATGATAGGGTGAGGTTTGTAGGTTTGCAACAATGAGAAAGGGTTTCAATGATGGCTACCTGCCTCTGTGTCTGCAGTTGTGCTGTCAGAAGTAGAAATTAGCCAAGTGAAAATTTCTGATATTTGCGGGCACAGTCTTATTACTCACTATGATTATTGCAAACTTAGTGCAGGCTGCTCCTGGAACATGTGCACAGCTGCCTTTTATGAAGGTAAAGGGCGAAAGATGACTAGCCACTGCTAAACTAAAAACAGAAATTAACTGCAAGTTATAGACTAAGCTTTGCCCTGGATATTGCAAGAATTATAATAGACTCTGAAGTACCAAAATAGTTACATCAGACAAATTCTGTCAGTGCAATTATTGTCTAGGTGGAAAGACGGATTATTGCTGATTCTTACTTTGCCATCTGCCCAGAATATTCTTTATGTTTTAATTTTGGCAAAGCAGATTTTTTTCTTCCAATAACTTTATAGCATTATTTAAATAATTCTGGAGATTATTCTAATAAAGTGAGACACATGTTTCCAAATTTATTTTATAAGATGCACATTGTGTTAAATATTTGTGATAAAGATTTTTGAAACATAAGTCAAAGTCTTTTCCCTAGAAGCTTATAATCTACTTGTTAACAGTGCTCACTGCAGAAAGACTAAGAAATTTATATTCTTACAACAAAGCATTAGTAGGACTGAAGTAATATTATTAAAAAATAAAATACATACATATTAAAAGGGCACCAATTTTATCTCAGTTCAAGATGGCTGAGTAGAGACATTGGACACCTGCCCTCTCCAGAAAGAAGAACCAAAATTATGAACAAATAATTATACCTCAAACAGAATATCTAGGAAAGAACACTAGAGTCCAACAGAGAAGTCATGGGAGATATTTGAGGCACAGAAAAGAGGGAAGCAAATGACCAGCTTGGCCAAGATTGGCTGGGAGCCTGGAGGGGCTTGGTATTGTGGAGAAAGGGTAAGTGAAGGAACTTTACTGGTCCATGTGTACATTATGGCAATCTGAACCACAGGAGAGTTCTTTTACCCACAGAAACCATGACACTAGTGTGGGCAGTGGTTTGGACACCCTGCAAGGGTATTGCATCAGATAGGAAACACGTGCAGGGCCACATATTCCCCTGAGACCTAAGTAGCTGCAGGTGGGTTTCATCGTGAGAACACAGTAGTCCTGGGAATGCATCCTGCACTGGAACCATAAGCCCCATACATTCACACCCCTGCATGAACAAGGTTTTGATATGTGGAACAACATAAAGTGGCCAAATACACAAATTGTCAGTATCTCTGAAGGCAAGGAGAAAACCAAAGGATTCAAAACCTGTTTAACAAAGTAATACATGCAAACTTTCAAAGTCTAGCTAGAGATTTAGAAATTCAGACACAGGTGGCCCAGTGATTATATACCATGGAAAAATGACTTCTTCACCATACATTATAATCAAACTGTCTAAAGTCAATAACAAAGAGAAAATCCTAAAAACAGCAAGAGAAAACTGTTTAGTTATCTATAAGAGAGTTCTCATCAGACTAACAGTGGACTTCTCAGCAGAAACCTTAGAGACCAGGAAAGAATGGGAGCATATATTTAAAATGCTGATTTTTTTTAAAGTCTGCCACCTGCGGATATTATACTTGGAAAAATTGTCTTTCATAAATGAAAGAGAGATAAAGTCTTTCCCAGATAAGCAAATATTGAGAATATTCAGTACCACTTAACCTGCCTTACAAAAAATGCTCAGGGGAGTCCTAAACATGGAAGTGAAAGGGCAACAGTTACCATCATGAAAACATGATAATATAAAATTCACTGGTAAAGCAAACACAAATAAGGAAGAAAGTGATTCAAGTGATACCACCACAGAAAAATCCACAAACCACAAGTGCAATCAAGAAAAAAAGAAAAGAAAAAAGAATTTACGAAAGAATCAGAAAACAATTAAATATATACCAGGAGCAAAGCATCATATATTAATAATAACCTTAAGTGTAAATGAATTAAACTCTACACTTAAAGGATATTTAAAGGGTATAGACTGCCTGCATGGCTTTTTTTAAAAAAATGGTCCAACTATATGTTGCTATACGAAATGAGCTTTACCTGTAAAGATACACATGACTAAAGGGAATGGAAAATGATATTCTACACAAATGAAAACCAAAAATAAGTAGGAATAGCTATACTTAAATCAGATAAAACAGATTTTAAGTAAAAAAAAATACAAGTAAGACAAAGAAGGTGACGCTTAATGAGAAACAAATCAATTTAGCAAGTGAGTATAACAATTTAAAATATATATGCACCCAATGCTGGAGCACCCAGATACATAAAACAAATATTACTAAATCTAAAGCAAGAGATAGACTTTAATACAATAATAATGGGAGTCTTCAACACCCCGCTGCCCACATTAGACAGATCATCTGGACAGAAAATAAATAAGCATGGACTTAAATTGAACTTTTGATCAAATAGACTTAATAGACATTACAGAACATTTTATTTAACAACTGCAAAATATACATTCCTCTCATCTATGCATGAAACATTCTCTAGGGCTGACCATATGTTAGGACACAAAACAAGTTTCAACAAAATTTTAAAAACTGAAATCATATCAAGTATCTTCTGAAATGATAATGGATAAAAACTAGAAATCATTACCAAGAGGAACTTTCAAAACTATACAAACATGCAGGGAAGACGTGTGTTCGACCAAAGGCCCTGTGGATTGGGTTCACAAGGGGATCTCCTAACCAAAGGGCTGCAAGGATCCATGAGTTAAGTGTGGTTGTGCATTCACTCACTGCCTCCCAAAGTGCTTGGATTACAAGTGTGAGCCACTGTGCCTGGCCCAGACTGTCTCTTTAGGTAGGTCTCTGATCCATTCCTCTTCACTGGGCAGAACTTCCCAGTGGGGGACTCTGGCTACCTCTTCCCATATTCTTCAGCCAACAGAGGTTTGATTTTACCCTGAGAAGGGAGGGTGAGGGGTGAGCCACCATCTTTGCTCTTTGGGCAATTGAGCCATTCCAGCCTGTGGGCTGAGTCCCTAATGTGTTGTGAAACTGAGGCAGTAATAATTGTCATACTAATTAAAATAAGTCCAGAATCAGATGGATTCACAGCTCAATTTTACTAGATGTGCAAAGAAGAGCTTATACCATTCCAACTAAAACTATTCCAAAAAATCGAAGGAAGGGACACCTCCCTAGCTAATTGTATGAGGCCAGCATCATTCTGATACCAAAACTTGGCAGAAACACAACAGAAAAAGAAATATTTAGGCCAATATTCTTGATAAGCATAGATGCAAAAATACTGTCAAACTGAGTCCAGCAGCACATCAAAAAGCTAATCCACCAAGATCAAGTAGTCTTTATTTCCAGGATGCAAGGTTGGTTCAACATATGCAAACTGATGAATGTGATTCATCACGTAAACAGAACTAAAGGCAAAAAACACGATTATCTCAATAAAATTTAACATGCCTTCATGTTAAAGACTCTCAATAAACTAAATATTGAAGGAATATACCTAAAAACAATAAGAACCATTTATGAAAAACCCACAGCCAACAACATGCTGAATGTGCAAAAGCTGGAAGCATTCCCCTTAATAATCAGCCCAAGACAAGGATACCCTCTCTTACCATTCCTATTAAGTATAGTATTGGAAGTCTGGCCCGGGCAATCAGGCTAGAGAAAGAAATGAAGGGCATTTGAATAGAAAGTTAGGAAGTAAAACTATTTCTATTTGCAGGCGACATGATCCTCTACTAGAAAACCCCATACTCTCAGATCAGAAGCTTCTTAAGCTAATAAACAACTTCAGCAAGCCTCAGGATACAAAAATCAATGTGCAAAAATCACTAGCATTCCTACACACAAACAAGTGGCAAGCAGAGAGCCACATCATGATTGAACTTCCATCCACAGATGGACTCAATGCTGAATTCTACCAATTATATAAAGAAATCATATCAATTTTCCTCATACTGTGCCAAAAAAAATTGAAGAGTAGAAAATTCTCCCTAACTCTACTAGGCCAACATTACCCTGAGGCCAAAACCAGGTAAGTAAATAACACACAACAAGAAAAACAAACAAACAAACAAACGTACAGGCCAATATCTCTAATAAACAGATGCAAAAGTTTTCAACAAAATACAAGCAAACTGAATCCAATGGCACATCCAAAAATAATGCACTATGATCAAATGGAATTTATCCTAAGGATGCATGGATGGTTCAACACACATAAATCAATAAACATGACATTATGTCAATAGAATAAAGGGCAAAAAGCATATGAGCATTTCAATAAGCACAGAAAAAGCATTTTACAAAATTTAACTGCATTTCATGATAAAAAATCTCAATAAACTAGGCATTGAAGGACAATATTTTAAAATTATAAAGGCCATATATGATACACACACAACTAACATTATACTGAACAGGGAAATATTAAAAGCCTTTCCTCTAAGAACCAAGAGGAGACAAGGATGCTCATTTTCACCACTCTTATTCAACATAGTACTGGAAGTTAGCCACAAAAATCAGGCGAGAAAAAAAAGAAAAGACATCCAAATTTGAAAGAGAAAGTCAATTTATCTGCTTTACAGATGACATAACCTTATATCTCGAAAAATCAAAAGACCATCAGTAAACCCTTTGAACTGATAAACAATTTCAATAAAGTTACAGGTTATAAAATCAACATACAAAAAAAATCACAATACACCAAAAATGTAATACACCAAAAAATGTAAGAGCAAAAAAGGAAACAAAGAAGGCAATCCCGTTTAGCAAAAATAAAAAATTAAAATTAAAATACTTAGAAATAAATTTAATGAAGGAAGTAAATTTAGTAAAAGTTCAGTTAATTCAGTAGTACAGGGGAAACTACAAAACACTGATGAAAAAAATTAAAGAGGATACACACACATGGAAAGACATCCCATGCTCATGAATCAGAAGAATTATTATCTTCTGATAGTATTATAGAATTCTATGCAGCCATAAAAAGGAATGAGACCATGTTCTTTGCAGTAACATGGATGGAACTGAAAGCCATTATTCTTAGCAAACTAATGCAGAAACAGTGAACTAAACACTGCATGTTCTCACTTATAAGTTGGGAGCTGAACAATGAAAACACAAAGACACATGTGGAAGAAACAACACACACTGGGATCTGCCAGCAGGGGGAGGCAGGGGGAGGAAGAACATCAGAAAGAATAGCTAATGAATGATGGGCTTACTACCTAGCTGATGGCTTAATTTATTCAGCAAACTACCATGTCACACATTTACCTATGTAATGAACCGCCACATCCTGCACATGTACCCCAGAACTTAAAAGTTGAAGAAAAATAATAATAAAACACTCAGACATAAATTTAATGAAAGGTAAAAGGTCTGTACAACAGAAACTACACAACACTGATGAAAGAAATTTAAAAGGACACACAAAAATGGAAAGACATCATACTCATGGATCAGAAGAATTAATATAATTAAAACGACCATGCTGCCTAAAGCAATCTATAGATTCAATGCAATCCCTACCAAAACACAAATGTCATTTTTGACAGAAATAGAAAAAAATAAGCCTGCAATTCACATGGAACCAATAGCCAAGGCTATTCAGAGCAAAAAGATCAAAGCTGGAGGCATCACACTACCTGATTTAAAAATATATTATAAAATTATAGTAACCAAAAAAAACATGATATTGGTATAAAAATAGACATAAACCAATGAAACAGAATAAAGAACCCAGAAATAAAGCCTCAGACCTACAGCCAACTGATCCTTGACAGAGCCATCAAGAACATAGATTGGGGAAAGGATACTCTTTTCAATAAATGGACTGGGAAAAATGGATAACCGCATGCAGAAGAATAAAGCTGGACTCCTATCTCATCATATATAAAATTCAACTCAACATTGATGAAAGAGTTAAATGTAAAACACAAAACTGTAAAAAAAATAAAAAAAATAAACTAAAAACATGGGGAAACCTCTTCAGGACAATTGGTTTAGGCAAAGATTTTATCACTAAGGCTTCAGAAGGACAAGCAGCAAAAACAAACAGACAAATTGGACTATATTAAAGCTAAAAAGCTTCTGCACAGCAAGAGAAACAATCAACAGAGTAAACAAACAATCTTTTAAATAGGAGAAATATTTGCAAATTACTCATCTCACAAGGGACTAATATTCAGAACATACAACTCAAACATCTCAACAGTAAAGAAAAATCCATTCGAAAATGGGCAAAGGGTATGAATAAACATTTATCAAAAGAAGACATACAAATGGCCAACAGAAATATGAAAAAATGTTAAACATAACTAAACTTCAAGGAAATGCAAATCAAAACCACAATGAGATATCATCTTACCGGGGGTAGAATGGCTTTTATTTAAAAGGAACTTGTTGATGGGAATGGAAATTAGGTCAATCTCTATGGAAAAAAGTATGGGTCTCTCGAAAAGCTAAAAATGGAACTACCATTTGATCCTGCAATCACACTATTGAGTATTTACCCAAAGAAAAATAAATCAGTATATCAAAGGGTAACTGAATTTGTATGTTCATTGCTTGATTGGAAACATCTCTAGGATACTGTGAAATAAATAACGAAATGACTAAAATTTAAAAAAAAAGAAATACACATTTTCACACAGATGCTTCAGAAATTACAATTCAGAAGCTCACAGGCAAAATCTAAATTCAGGCAAATTTTAGAAATTCAAAACAAATCACTGATTAGTGATAGTGAACAATACACCACAGTTGTCCAGGCAAAGGATACTGGAGATGTAAATAGTGGATACTGAGAAAGGTTCTATTCTCAGTAGGAAGAGTGTTTTGCAATATATCAAAGACAATTGTCTCTTTTCACTTTAATAAGATCACAAATAACACAATTTAAAAACTGAGTCGAAGTTATGAAATATTTCAAACAGAAAAGAATATTAATGATGGTAGTGGAGGCCCATCTGGAATGTCTGCAGCAAGGGAGGCACAGCCAGGGTTACACACTCTGTAGAGCCGGCAGGGACCAGAAACAGGCAGGAGCCCTGTGCCCTACCAAGTTGGCAGGGCAGGATCTCTGAGCTTGCAGGCACAGCTGCAGCTGACCAGCTGCAACTTCAGACCTGGGCATCTCTGAGCTCTGAGGGGCACAGGAAGCTCACAGCCCTGTAGGCTCAAGAGTACCTGCTCTCACTCCCTGGCCTTTCCCCACTCCTGCCACTTGCTCCAGTGCAGAGCAAAGTTATGGCCAAGTCCAGGTGATGTTGCAAGCCAACCATGTGTGTGTATGATCAGAGAGGCACTGACACACCAACCCCCTGCTGCCTCAGTCCCCTCTGGACTTTGGGCACTAACAAGTATGGGAGGGAGGCTAGGGAGCTGCAAGAAGCTCTGTGTGGGTCTGCAAATGCCACTCAGCACAGATAGCCTGGGTGTCATGGACATGCTGATGATGGAGGGAGGCAGGCAGCATGTTGATGATGATGTGAGGCAGAGAGTTTCCTAGGTGGGAAGCGGATTGGTCCCTGGTGAAGTCCCACTTTCGAGTCAAGGACAGCCTGAAGCCTCAGGGCCAACCTGACACTTCCAAGTGGAATGCGCCACCCAGCGTAAGAACTTATGGCGCTTTCTCCAGGCCCATACATGGTTGACCATGGACCAGTCAGCAAGCACTTCCTCCCTTCTGAGCCCATAAAAACCCCAGACTCAGCCAGACTGAGATGCTTCAGAATGACCTGCCACTAAGTTCAGGTCTTCTGAAAGCTGTTCTGTTGCTCAATAAAGCACCTCTCTGAATTGCTCACCCTCCAGTTGTCTGTGTGAGCTCATTCTTTCTGGACTCAGGACAACAACTCAGGACCTGCCAAACAGCAGGATTGAAATGAGCTGTAATCACTCCTGGCTGACTTGCTGAGCTGCAGGTGATGACACACTCTTGGACTGCAAAAGTGAAGAGTGGTGACCCTTCTGGGGACCCAGACCTTGGGATCCCCTAAGGCAGAGGTATAACACTACAGCCCTCTTGCTATCCACTGGCTCTGGGCAGCTGCTCTACTTGACGGGAAGCAGTGCTGGAGCAGGGCAATGAGACTAAAAGCTGTAATACAAACAAGTTGAAACATGCCCCACTTCCAGAAACATGTTCCCCTGCTCACCACATGGTGGGCAGTGAGAAGAGCTGTGACCATTCTGGGGGTTCAGACCTCAGGGCTGTGACATACTGTAACACCCTCTTTGGGACCCTGTGGTTCCTGGTGTCTTTAAGCTTTCAGTTACCACCAACTTCCTCAGTGTCCAACGTCCTCGGCCACCATCAACTGCCTCAGAAGCCACTTGTGGTACACCTGGTTCAGCTGCAGCCATGCACAGAGCCAGCACCTGTGCTGATGCCTAGACCTGCCACCCCACCATAGCCAGCACACTTCGTTGTGTGCAGTAGCTGGACCCCATACTCACTCGCTTACACACCCCATGCTGCTCCATGCCTGTCTCACCATTGGCAGGCATGGAATCTAGGCCCACACCATGAGCCAAGTTGCAGCCTGCCAGGCCAAGTGGGCAAAACTATCCTAGTGGGCATGAGTGAAATTCAGGCATAGGCACCACTGGCCACAGACATTTCCAGTTGGCAAAGTGACACCCTAACGATCCTTTGACACTTATATATAGAAAGAGTTTCCACCATATTAATGATTTAAAAAGATGATTATAAAAATTGCATTTATTTTTTTGAGATGGAATCTCACTTTTGTCACTGGGGCTGGAGTACAATGGTGTGATCTTGGCTCACTGCAACCTCCACCTCCCAGGTTTAAGCAATTCTCCTGCCTCAGCCTGCTGAGTAACTGGGATTACAGGGGCCTGCCATCACATCCGATTGATTTTTTTATTTTATTTTATTTTTGTAAAGACGGAGTTTCACCATGTTTGCCAGGCTGGTTCCGAACTCCTGACCTCGGATGATCTGCCTGCCTCAGCCTCCCACAGTGCTGTGGTTACATGTATGAGCCCAAAATCATTCCTTACTAAAATAAAGAATAAAATATGATAGAATTCAGTTTTCAAGATTTGGAGATATTGGGGCTCTCCTCTACTATCGATGATAATATAACTGATAAAGTATTTTTGAGAATTTCAAGCAAAATGCAAAAAGTCCATAATGTTTTGCCCTTGAAATTTCACTTATAAGTTTCTTTAAATCCTCATCAGCATTTGGTATTGGTACTTTGTAATTTTTTTAGTCTTTAAACCAGGTATGTAATGATACCTTAATTGTGGTTTAATTTGCATTTCTCTAATGGCTAATAACATCAAACATCTTTTCATATGTTTATTTGCTATCTGTATATCTCTTTTGGTGAAATACCAGCTCATGTCTTTTGTCCATTTCTAACAGGATTATTTGTGTTTTTACTGGATTTGAAAGTTCTTTAGACATTACCAGTATAGTCCCTCCTAAAGGTTGAGTTCTGCGCGTACTTTCTCCCAGTATGCAGCTTGTCTGGCTATCAGCTTAACAGTCCTTCACAGACCAAAGTTTTATTTTGATGATGTCTAATTTTTCTTTTTGTGGATTCTATTCTGGTGTCAAGTCAAAGAACTCCCTGCCTAACCCTAGATCTTAAATATTTTTCTTTTTTTCTAAAATTGTTATAGTTTTATGTTTTACCTTTAAGACTGTGATTCATGCTGAGTTAACTTTTGTGAACCAAGTGAGACTTAGGCCAAGGTTTGCATGTTTGCTATGAACGTCCAATTGCTCCAGCACCATTTGTGGAAAAGGCTACCTTTCTCTGCTGAATAGTTTTTACACCTGTGTCTGAAGAAGGTTGGACATATTGAACTGGATCTCTTTCTTGCCTGCATATTCTTTTTCTTTGCCTTATTGCACTGTCTGGAAATTCTATCACTATAATGAATAAAGATGATGAGAGGGAATACCCTTGAGTGGTTTCTGACTTTAGTGGAAAAGCAGTCTGTTTTTCAGCATTAAAGAGAGTGTTGGGTTTAGGATTTGTTTATTCTTCTAAATGCAAAAACTCTTTACCAAATTGAGGACATGTCTTTCATTTTTATTATTCTGAATTTTATTATCAATGGGCATTAACTTTTGTCAAATGTTTTTGTCTGTATAAACTTAGGTAATTATATGTTTTTGCTTCTTTATCCTGTTAATATGGTAGATTACATTGGTTAATTTTTAAATAGCAAACCAGGCTTGCTGCACTAGAAGAGATCCTATTAGATTGTGTTGTATAATCTGTTTTATATATTGTGAGATTCTATTGGATAACAATATTTCATTAAGAATTTCTGAATCTATATTAATAAGGGATATTGGTTTTTCATTTTTCATTGTTGCTATTCTGTCTTTGGTTTTAGCATCATGTCAATCCTGGGTTTTTAAAATGAATCTTTTTTTCTGAAAGAAAATTTGTATAGAATTGGCAGTAGTTCTTTCTAAAGAATTTGGTAGAATTTCCCAGTGGCAGTATCTGGGCCTGAAGATTTATTTATTTTTTTGGATATATTTCTTAATTTGGTCAATAATCTTTTTCGCCTCTGCAGATTGATCATGTAATTTTTTTTCTCTGATTAACATGCTATTATTTTAATAAAACAAAGTAAAATAAATATATGATACATATATTTGGGGAGAAAAAGAGAGAATATATCTCTTTTAAATGTGAAAGTGTTTACTTTGATAGCCTGAGGGAAGTGGAACTAGAAACTAATGACAGGGCTAGAGAGTTTTCATTGTATACTCTTTGTAAATCTTAAATTTTAAGCTATGTCAATTTACCACCTATTCAAAATATAACATTAACGTAAAATTTAATTTCTTATAAATTAATTCCTAATTTTAAGTGGATTTTTCTATCCAGCTTGTTTTTATTTTTGGTTTCAGTGTTATTGTAACATATTTTCTGTAATATGTTTACATTTTACAGGTTTTAAGCTTAGTATTATGGTCATTTTGTGTGAATTAACCATTAGAAATAAAATATGTTATCTGTAAATTACAGATTTTAACCTATATCATTAAGATCTACTTTAAATAGATTTTCTATAATCGTATTTATTTTTTGTACACTTGCTCTGTTATTGATTGACCAAGAAGAATTAAAAGGTTCTATTTTACAATGTTTTTCTCTTGATTTTTGGGGGATTTCACTTATAACTTTTACTTAGGCTATGCTGCTGGTACATAAATAATTAATACTGTAATATTATTAAATGTGTCCCATAATATAACAACATTTTTGTTGTTGTTTTCTTGCTTAATTCTACCTTTCCTAAAATTTAAGGTTAAAATTTACTTTAAAATATTTTAAAATTAATTTAAAATTTTATTTTTGAATTTCACTAGCATATTTTTACCCCTTTTTTTATTTTTAATCTTTTTCAGTCATTTTGGTGATTTCTTCTTCACAATATTGAATTGGGTTTGCTTGTGATACAGTTTAAAATTTTTTACCTTTTAATAGGAACATTTTGTCCATCTAAATATAGCTATGACAAATACAATTTTGTTCTAGCATTACATTTTATGTTACACTTCCTGCTTTTATAGATTTCGAATACATTTAGTACCTGGTCTATTTTTTGTGAGGATAGAGTGATGTATTTTTCTCTAATAAGAAGGCTGGTTGGGCATGGTGTCTCACGCCTATAATCCCAGAACTTTGAGAGACCAAAGAGTGCAGAACAGGAGGTCAAGGGTTTGAGACCATCTTGGCCACCATCGTGAAATGTCATCTCCACTAAAAATACAAAAATTATCCAGGCATGGTGGTGCATGTCTGTAGTACCAGCTACTCAGGAGGCTGAGGCAGGAAAATCTGGAATCTGGGAGGCGGAGGTTGCAGTGACCTGAGATTGTGCCACCGTACTACAGCCTGGGAGACAGTGAAACTCCATCTAAAAAAAGGCAAAAAACAAAAAGAAGGCCAGGTGCAGTGGCTAACATCTGTAATCCCAGCACTTTGGGAGGCTGGGGTGGGCAGATCATGAAGTCAAGAGATAGAGACCGTGCTGGCCAACATGGTGAAACCCTTTCTTTTCTTAAAAAAATACAAAAATTAGCTGGGAGTGGTGACATGTGCCTGTAGTCTCAGAACTCAGGAGGCTGAGATGGGAGGATCGCTTCAATCCAGGAGGCAGAAATTGCAGTGAGCTAAGATCGCACCACTGCACTCCAGTCTGGTGACAGAATGAGACTCCGTCTCAAAAAAAAAGAAGAAGAAGGTTTATACTTCTGTTGTAGTGGTTATTTTTATAACTATAACTTTATGTAACATATGTAACATTCTTGTGGTAGACTATTAAATATCCCTCCTTGAATTCATCCTCCTGTGTAGTTCCCTCCCACAATGATTCTAAATCTGGTCATGTGACTTACTAGGTCTCTGGAATTTCAACAAATGTTAAGCAATCAGAGGCTTGAAAAGCACTTCTTCAGCAGTGTATGCCCTCTTTTGTTGTGTATATGCCATGTTAGGAAGCCCAGGGTACTTTAATGGAGGTAGCAACCATATGGAATACTTCCTGCAGATACATAAGAGATCTCAATAAAAACCAACAGATGAACTGCCCAGCCTATCCCCTCTCAAATGGCTGATGCTCAAATATATGAGAAACAAAAGGGCAATTGTTGTCTTAAATTTTGGGGGAGACTGGTATATTAGTTGGTTTTCATGCTGCTGATAAAGACTTCCACAAAACTGGGAACAGAAAAATGTTTAACTGGACTTGTAGTTCCACATGGCTTGGTAGGCCTGAGCATTATGGCAGGAGGTGAAAGGCACTTATTCATATATATATATATATATATATATATATATATATATATATATATATAAAACTGCATTTTAGGTTTTGGGGTATATGTAAAGAACATGCAGGATTGTTGCATAGGTACATACATGTGTTTGTATGTGCAATGTGGTTTGCTACCTCCATCCCCATCAGCTATATCTAGCATTTCTCACCATGTTATCCCTCCCCAACTCCCTACCCCTCACTGTCCCTCCCCTAGTCCCCCCACACAGACCTCAGTGTGTGATGCTCCCCTCTCTGTGTCCATGTGTTCTCATTGTTCAACACTGACCTATGAGTGAGAACATTTGGTGCTTGATTTTCTGTTGCTGTGTCAGTTTGCTGAGAATGACGGTTTCCAGCTTCATCCATGTCCCTACAAAGGACACAAATTCATCGTTTTTTATGGCTGCATAGTATTCCATGGTGTATATGTGCCACATTTTCCCTATCCAGTCTATCATCAATGGCCATTTGGGTTGGTTCCAAGTCTTTGCTATTGTATACAGGGCTGCAATGAACATACATTTGCATGTATCTTTATAGTAGAATGATTTATAGTTCTTTGGGTATATACCCAGTATGTACCCAACAATGTAAAAGTGTTCCTATGTAAATTAGTTCAACCATTGTGGGGAGAGACAACATGGGGAGAAATGCCAGATATAGTATGCACCTAAAGTAAAATAAATAAATAATATAGAGAGGGTTCTCACAAATCAATATGTAAAAGACTCCAACCTGTTTTTATAAAAATGATGTTCACTCTTCAAATAATAAAGCGGTTTATACTCATGTGAAAGCATGCACAATTATACTGACAATTAAAAAATAGAAATTTAATACATAAGCCATTTTTTACAGAATAAGCTGTCATAGACCAAAATTTTTATATACCTTTGAAGAGGTATAAAAACAACTATGTGCCAATGCCCTATTGGTATGAAGCATGACCTGAAATACATAAAACTTTTCCCAAGGAAAGATTATGATATCTACTATTTCAATTATATATTCCCAATAAACTAGTTATTCTATTTATAGAAATTTATGCTAGGTATACATGAGCACAAAAGTATAAATGCAAATAATTTTTTCACATTGCCTATAATTAAAACAATCAAGGCAAATCTAGGTATCTACCAATATAACATTAAAGAAATTATAAACATAAGTAAAATTACATTTAAAATAAAATCAAGCTAAAGTTACATAAGGTGTGTGTGTATGTGTGCATATGAGCTTTTAATAATAAATGAGAAATTCTGAAAGATGCCTCTGTATTGGGTTATTGCTAGGACAGTGCAATGGGATAATGCTGTCACTGTATAACCATTTGCATTGTTTGAAAATTTTAATTCAAAAATGCTTAGCCAGAAACATTTTAGCTTTCACAACTGAGTTTATCTACATCAACTATTTTAGTTTTCATATCATGATTATTGTCAACAATTTATGGTAGAATTGTACAGTTTCAATTACTCATTATTCATAATTATTTATCATCAGTGTAGCTGATGTAACTCTATTTCTTTAAATGGTGATACAAAACATTTTTCACTATTACTATTTATGTTTCAGAGTTTCCACTAGCTTGAGCTTGCTTTTCAACTTCACATACCAGACATAACCATGCTTTTTCTTTCTCACTTCCCAAACACACAGTTGTGACGTGATGAGACGAATATTCCCCTAGAGGGGTTGAGGTGATGGCATCCTTACAACCAAAGCCTTGGCTCCTGTAAATGACAAGAAAGAGCAATTTCTCACTAAAGTCATTAGTAAGAGTCTTGTTTGTGATTTTGTTGGATGGTAAGTTTTTATACTTAGTCATAACCTTAAAGTTTTTAAAAAATTGAATTAAAATTGAAAATAAGGTTTTTTGAAATTGAAACAAGCAGGAAATGTGAACATGTAAAAAAAGCACTGTAGGCATAAATGGGACCGTGTTTATACAAACAAACAGAAGATTTATGTTGGCGACACAAATTAGAGGGCATGTACTCAGGGGATGTGCTGATTCCTATTTACTAAGTGGCTTTGGATTTAGTCTGAAGTTGGTTTTTCCATTTGGTTTCAATGCATAAGGCAATCACTTGACCTCTATGATAAGCTGAATTCCTCCTTATCACAGTGAAGCAATGTTTATTAATAACCCACCAAGTGAGGTACTAGGTATACTAGTTTCTTCTCACAATAAGGGCATAACATTTGAAGTAAGATTGTTTTGTTTTGCTTTTAACTAAAGGCAAATTTTCTGATTCTGATGTTTTTTTCAATGGGCTCAGCCCCACAGAGACACTGTTCTAGGCACTGAATCACAGTCCTGAGTTAACAGACATTATCTCTGCCCTCAGGGAGTTTATAGTCTCTGAGAAAGCAACCTCTGAACATACAATTATGTGTGTAAATAACAAATATTATACAATAAAACATGTGATGTTAGATCACCATTTCTAAATTTATTTGAGTTACCCTGTTTTTCCCTACCCACCCCACTATTCTATCTTTTCTTCTTTATTTTTGTCATCTCCAGTTTTGTCTCAATACCTTATGCCTCAGTCTTCACCATTTGATTGACTACTGGTTTGGCTTTGCATTTTTTACTTAGTCAAAGGTACTCCTTCAAGCTTTTCTTGTCTCTGTTTCTCTTACCACAATGCTTACCACCCAGTGTGATCACTCAGACCACAGGCGCTCCACCATAAGATATGAGAGCTGGTGATGCCAGTGACGAACTTTAGAATGGCCATGAGAAATTTTGGAAACTGAAATAAGAACGATGTCATGAAGAACTAGAGTTAGAATGCTGTAGAAAACTTTCTGAGAAGGGAGGGAAATGGAGGGAAGTGAGACATGATTAAGATGTAGGTAAACAGGAACAAAGGTTTTCCCTGCTCAAAACTCTCATGAAGAAATTCATGGAGAAGGAAGGCACAAACCATGCTTGAAAGAAAGCAGATAAACTAATTTGATTGAGTAATCTTCATGAAAAAGATTAGAGAGGGTTAAACTGCAAATGAGAAATGAAAAAGAATAAAGGAATTTATGTGGCTTATTTTTACACTTCCTGATATAATATTCTAAATGTGTATACATGTGTGTATCAGAACAAACAAGGAAAAAAAAGCACAAAATCTTTAAGAAAATTGCTGTCACCAAAATATCCTGCAAATCTTCACACTACTCCATTAACTAATGCAACTTGCATCTTCAACCTAATGTAAAACTTGAAAATCAAATAGACTTTCATTTGCTGAAACAAAGTCATTGAATTCATTTCTACATCGCATTTATTTTAATAGTTTACTGAAGGAACTGACTTTAAATATCAGCAACAAGAAGAATAAATTTTTAAAAGTAAATCAACAATGAGAACAGGAAATAGCAACACATTTTATGTTTGGTATAACATTCTCTACTATTATATTACAAGCATATTAACTTTTTCTGGCTGCAAATTTCAGCTCACTCTTATGATCAATGCTCTTTATCATTGCCCTTGTTGGATGTTATTCAGGGGTCATAAGAAGATCCTTGAAATTTTATTTGGTTATTTTTAAAATGTCCAATATCAAGAAAAGAAAAACAACTCTTTTCATTAGATGCCATTATATGTTATGGCCGGATGGTCTTACCAGCAAATGCTGTAGGTATTCTCACATATTGTGAGATTTATAAGTCATATTTATCCCATGATAATACGTATGCCTTGCGTGTGTGCCTAAAATGTCATACCATTATATTTTTCCCTTTCTCTAAGAGTTTTTCTAATAAGCATCTCCTCCCATGAAGTGATAAGAAGTCAAACTCATTCATGATGTCAGGAGAGAAGAGCTCCACGTTTTTCAGAAAGGGATAAAAGGCAGCTTGCAATTTGGATCAAGATGGAAAATTTTGCTACAACTGCCTACACTGTCCCTCACAGCAAGCCTGGAGACATTGGAAGATAAATAAATAAGGTGTGAAAATGAATGTAAACTAGAAGAAAACAGAAATACTTGGAAAACTGAAGACACGTGAGTCTTGTTATACAGAAAAATGATGGCTGGAAGAACAGAGCTAGGGCCTAACAGACCTGAACAGGGTCTGACCCCTGCTTAGGCAGGAAACCTGTAGCAGTTTGGAGTTATACCCACTGCCTTCTGACAGAGCACCCTGGGCAAGAGCTGATTGAAGCCCCATACTCCCACACCCCCACAGCCCCATGGCTTTTTATGTGGTATGTGAGGACACTGATTGCTGTTGCTGGCCAGGTAAACACTCAGAATAGTGTTCATACAAATAAGTACATGGGTATGATATTACCTGAAGGTCCACCTCATACATGTTCTTGGTATGAGAGTAGTAGTGTCACCCAGATAAAGGAAGACAATGACAGAACAAGGCTACAGAAGGAATAGATGCACATAGAATAGCGATTGTATAGCTATACAACTTGTTTTGGACCTGGCAATTGAGACTAAAGATGGGTGTTATCAGACAAGAATAGTGTCTTGGGGCACAAGAGGAAGACACCTTGGGTGCAAAAAATTTCATGAAAACTTAAAACGGTTGAGCTCATAATACAGTACTTCATTCAGACATCTGTCTTGCTCTTCAGCCCCCACTTTTACCAAGAGAGAGGAGGAAAAGTCTAGATAGCCAACAGTCTCAAGAGAACAAACCTGAGCTTGGGACAAAAACAATCATACAGTATTGATGAAGCTCAAGCATTGAGAAAGAAAAGCAAAAAGAGGCCTATCTATAACAGAAGAGGTGAGTATTGGAGGAGGCATTTAAAACAGACATTATTATTATTTCAGAAAGATATAGAGGCACCTGCAAACATCAAGTAGAACAAGCTGTTATGGATAGGAAACATTTGGGAGAGACTGCACACAAAAAGTAATATTTTTGAAAGAATTCACGAACACCTATTAGCTGCCTCTCTAGCACATAGCATCTCCTATGCCCAATGGCCTATGATTCTATTGGCTTCTGTATGGCTCTCAAATAACATGGCCTTGGATAACTAACGAATGTGTGTTGTCTCCCTTGCTACAGTGATTGATTTATGTGTTGGTATGTAATCTAAAGCTGTCAAATCAAAATGACTGTCACATTCCTCCAGGGAGTTGTGAGACATAGATGCTTCTCACTTGCTCTGGATGATGTGATGTGAAGCCTAAAACCATTTTTCTACCATGATTGAAGTTAGCCTGAGCATAAAGTCTACACATAAAGATCAGATGTGAGCCTTGAGGATACTACAGCTGAAGACTGTTACATTTTGGTTGCAAATGCTGTTAAGTTCTCATCTTTAAGATAAAATTTGTTTTTTTTATACTTGCAAAGAAAGTGCTCACATGATAATAATAGGTTGAATTATAGAATAGATGAACTATAGATTTTCTTTTCAAAAAGAAAATTAGTGAGCTTAATCATAGGATCAAGAATATTTTTCCAAAAGCAGCATAAGGAAATAAAGAATGAAAAGTATAAAATATAATCTAGAAAAATGTTAAAGCAAAAGTGTCAAACTGTCTAAAGAGAAGAATTAGTAACAAATGAATAATATATTTTTAAATCAATATTTGTGTTTTTAAAAGATATTAGATTTCAATTCTCTTTAAAAGCTTGGCACTCTCTAAAGTATTTCAGTAAGAGTGTAAAGAGTGCCAAGCTTTGTAGGAGAATTGAGGGATCCTCTGCAGAGTCATGCAAGGTTCCAGAAAATGCATAATGCAGAGATGTTCTCTGATAAAACTTTTGGGAGAAGAGTTCCAATAATGCATTAAATGATTCCATGAGGATACATAAAGTAGAAGAAAAAGTGGTTGGAAAAGAAATTACCATATTTAATTGAACAACAGATGATTTAGTGTGGTACCCTTTTTTGCCAAAAAGGAAAAAAAAAAAAAAGACGAAGCTGTGACAACATGCTTTCCTCCCACGTTTATATTCTGAGGGATACGTATTTAAGAGTTACAAGTGTTATTTTTTTATTTTATTTATTTATTTATTTTGAGACCGAGTCTTGCTCTGTCGCCAGGCTGGAGTGCAATGGCGCAATCTCGGTTCACTGCAACCTCCACCTCCCGGGTTCAAGAGATTCTTCCCCTTCAGCCTCCGGAGTAGCTGGGACCAGAGGCGCATGCCACCATGCCCGGCTAATTTTTGTATTTTTAGTAGAGACAGGGTTTCACCATGTTGGCCAGGAAGGTCTCCATCTCTTGATCTCATGATCCGCCCACCTCGGCCTCCTAAAGTGCTGTGATTACAGGCATGAGTCACTGCGCCCAGCCACAAGTGTTATTTTTAAATGTGTCTTAGGACCCACAAAGTACTAATGGAAAGTATATTTTTGACTACAGGAAAAATAAAACCTCACTATGAATATCTGCAACAATTTGAGATTAAAACTTCAGGCAAAACTATCATTTAAATTGATGATTTGAGGAGGTAAAAGAGACTGGCAAAGTGTTATAAAATTATTGCTTTTCTCATAGGAGAGTATATAGTATTAATAACCTTCAATAACTGAGCAAAATGTGGACACATACATGGGAGGAAGGCAGCAAATCACACTGCCACGTGTGTACCTATGCAGCAATCTTGTGTGTTCTTCACATGTACCCCAATACCTAAAATGCAATTAAAAAATAAATAAATAAATAAATAAATTAGAAGTAACTATAAAAATTAAAATGTAAAACTTCCAAATCAGTTGTAGAAAAAGAAAGCAAATAAATCTATCTAACAATAGTCAGAAAAAGAAATAAAGCAAAGAGAAAGCATAATCATTAAAAAAAATGAGGAAAGGTGGCAGGAATAAGTTTACTTTTATCTGGCTTTATGATATACATATATAGACAGATTAACCCAATAAAAGACACATTTATTCGTTTTAATAAAATAAAACTAACAATATGTGTTTTAAAAGATTAAGAAAATATTGTGGTAAGATTGAAAACAGAGAGATGGGAAAAATATAATTAACAAATATTAAAATAATACCAGCTGATAAAGTAGTATTCAAATAAAAATGAAAATGTGACACAAAATAGTGCATAGTGATTTCAGGAAAAATGATGCCAAGCAGATACAGTATTCATTACCTTATATTACATAATTATGTAGCCTTGAACTATTTAATATATCAAACCACAAAGTAATGAAGATACATAAGCTACAAATGTAGTTGGAATTTTTACACACACATGTAAACATATCCACACACACATCTCAAAACACACTATTCTCAAATTTGTGCTAGTTTATAGATTTGAGCAGCATGCTTTGCTTAGCAAGTGTAATCCAGTGGATACATTTTACAATTCTTATACTATTCATTAAGACTCCATATTTCTCTCAAAAGCACGTAGAATAGTGAAATCATTCATACAGAAAGTCTCAATACATTTTAATGTACAAACTACTTTTTCTGGCAACCATCCAATTAATCTGAAAATCGGTGTCAGATAACAAAACTCATTTTCAAGTTTAGAAAATTAGACATCATACTTTCATCTAACCGGTGGGTTAAAGGTGAAATCTTCAGAGGAGTAAGTACTTCATGCAAAATAGCAGTTAGATTTCAAAATATCAGAATGTCTACTTAGTGGGAAAACAGTGATACTAAATATGTTTATATTTAAGAAAAAAAAGTGGGTGCAGTGGCTAACTCTTAAAATCCCAACATTTTGGTAGGCAGAGGCAGAAGGATTGCTTGAGCCCAGGAGTTTGAGAACAGCCTGGGCAATATAGAGAGACACTGCCTCTACAAAAAATAAAAAAATTAGCTCGTGTGGTGGCAATGCCTATGGTCTAAGCCATGTGGATTGCTTGAACCCAGGAGGTCACGGCTGCAGTGAGCCATGATCTCACCATTTCACTCCAGTCTGGGCAACAGAGTGATATCTTGTCTAGGGAGGCAGGGAAGAAAGGAGGATAAATGAGCTTAAGTATTTACATTAAGAACATAAATAAACCATAAACATAAATTTAAAGCAATTAGAAAAATGATCAAGAAATATATCACAAATCCACAAATTAGAAAATAACAAAACAATAAGAATGATCACAACATTTAATAAGATAAACCTCTGAAAGCACAGGTCATTTAAAAACAAGTAAGCATAAAAAGCAATAACAACAGAGAGAAGAGTAACTAAAAAGCAAAAAAGCAAAAGCCAGAAAGAGAGAGAGAGAGAAAACTAAACATAAATATAGAAGCAATTTTAAAATAATAGAGCATTTTGGGAAAAAATAAGCCACAAACCAAAAATGCACTTAACATGAATAAATATGGAATAAATCAGGAATAAGAGAACACTTACTGCCAGAATTGTCACAAAAAAGGAATAGAGAATGAATTCTAAGACTAAATTAATAAAAGTCATAAAAACATGAAATGATCATCAACAATCCTCCACTACCACCCACCTTCAAAATTCCCAGGTCTAAATGGCTTACAAGTAGATTTTCCCATACTTCAAAAAACAAAGTCACACTCACAAACCCATGAGCATATGAGTCAAAATGTAATTTCGTGTAGGTTTTCCTCAAATGCAGAATCAAATAAATAATTATATTCCTATCAATCATTTTATCTCATGAAATTAGCAGGTTAAAGTAGAAAAGCACAAAATCACATCACAGAGGTCAAAATGACATTTAATAACTTCAATACCTATTCTAAATTTAAAATGTCTACAGATAAGTAGAAATAGAAGGTAATCTCCTTAACCTGAAAAATGCTATTTACAAAAACCTTACAGCAAACATCACAGCTAATGCAGAAGCTGAAGAAACAATTCATTCAAAGTAAGAAGTAAAACAAGAATGCCTTTAATAAAAGAGAATAAAATTATACGAAAGAAATAAAATTACTGTATATGCAGATGATATGGTCATGCTGACAAGATATTAGAGCTAATTTAAAAATTCAGCAAGATTGCTAGGTAACAAAATAATGTATAAATTTCTGAAGTGTTTCTCAATAACCATAATGAAAAAGGAAAATTATAATAGAATACTATATTCAGTATCAACAATAAAACAATCACTATAGTATTAAGGAATTAATCTACCACCAAGAGAAAAAGAGGATAAGACCTCTATGAAGAGTAGTTTGTTCCTTTGTTTTCATTTTTTGTTGTATTTTTTAGACACAGAGCCTTGCTCTGTCACCCAGGCTGGAGTGCAGTGGTCGATCTCTGCTCACTGCAGCATCTGCCTCCTGGGTTCAAGCGATACTCCTGCCTTAGCCACCCAAGTAGTTGAAATTACAGGCATGTGTCACCATGCCTAGCTAATTTTTGTATTTTTGGTAGAGAGAGGGTTTTGTCATGTTGACCAATCTGGTCTCGAACACCTGGCCTCAAGTGATACAGCAGCCTTGACCTCTCAAAGTACTGAGATAACAGGTGTAAGCCACCATGCCTAGCCTAAAGAAACTTGTTCTATTCACATATACAAAAATCTATAACCAGAGAGATTATACCATGTTTGTGTAAAAGAGGGTTTAATGTTATAAAGATGCTATTTCTATACCAACTTAATCAATAGTTTAATGCTCTTCCAATAAAATTCCCAATGAATATATTGTGGATTTGAAAAATTCTATTATGAAATATATATGAAATAATTGGACATACAATCATGAGTGTAATCTCACTAAAGTTACCTTACCAAATACTCAGACATACTTTTAGGTCATGGCAATTTAAACAATACTTTTTTGGCACCAAAATTAAAAATATATATATAAAGTAACCAACCTAAAACAGACACACATGTGCATGAAAACCTTTAGTAAAATAAATGTCCCATCAAAAATTAGTGTATAAGACAGCTTCTTTGGTATGCCACCCTATAGGTAGTAGAACATTATTTTATTTTTACTACAATGAAAACAAAATGTAAAATGGCAGATATAAATCCATCTATATGATAATATCAAAAGTAAATGGTTTAAACAATCTACC
>NW_022437060.1:4236205-4258995 GCF_009761245.1 Sapajus apella
AACAAATACAAGAAAGCTGAAATTGTTATATTAATTTCAGACAAAATAGACACTAAAATCAAAAACATGTCATCAGAGATAAAAAGAACCATTTAATAGCAATAAAATAACAGGAAGATATAATACTTATAAATGCACCTAGTAACAGAGTCTTAAAATTATGAATAAAAAGCTGACACAAACAAAGTGAAAAATAGACATTACAACAACAATAGACACTTCAATATCATACTATCAGTAAAGAATAGATCAACAAAGCAGAATATCAAAAAATAAAATTGAGAAACAGAAAAACACTGTAAATCAACTAGACTTAATAAATATCTAGACAATTTTTAATCAAGCACAGAAAAATACACCTTCTACTCCAAAGCACGTGAAACACTCTCCATGATAAACCATATGCTAGTCCATAAAATAAACTTCAATGAATATTTAAAATAACAAAATTATGCAAAATATATTTGCATACTACAGTGAAATGAAATTAAAAAACAAAAGAAAATTTGAAAAATTAATTATGTGAAAATTAAACAACGCATTTTGGTATTTCAAAGAAAAAATTAGGTTAAAAATTAGAAAGCACTAATGAGATTAATGATCATTTTAATACAGCATGCCAAAATTTTTCTGATACAGCCAAAGCAGTGAAGGGAGGATAACTTATAGCTCTAGAATGTCTATATTTAAAAAACGAAAAATTCTCAAATCACTAATTGAATCTTCTACCTTATGAGAAGAAAAAGGAAGAAAAATTAAGCCTAAACCAAAAATAAGAAAATAAAAATTATGTCATAAATTAATGAAACAGAGAATAGAAAAACAGGAGTAAATTATTGAAACCAAAAGCTAGTTCTTTGAAAAGATTAACAAAATCAGCAAACTATTAGCTAGTTTAACCAAGGAACACATTGCAAAAGCTCAAATTACTAGAAACAGAAATGAAAGAGAGAACAATACCAACAACCTTTGCACAAATAAGAGGAATTATAAACAAATACTTTGAAAAATTCATGGCTATAAATTAGATAACTTAGATAAAATAAACAAATTATTAAAAGGAGATAAACTACTGAAACTGATTCAAGGTTCACTGGTTATTTCTATCAAACACTTAAATAATTAACACTAAGTCTTCAAAAGCTCTTCCAAACAGAAGAGAATGGAACACTTTCCTACTCCTTATATGACACCAGTGTTATCCTGATACCAAAACTACACAAATATACCTTGAGAAAATAAATAAATAAATAATAAAAAAAAGCTACAAACTATTATCGCTTATGTATATAGAGAACAGAAGCCTTCAACACAGTGCTAGCTAACACATTATAACTAAGTGGGATCTATCCCAAAGATGCAAGGGTAATGTAACATCTGAAGAATCACATAAATAGAATCAGAAACCAAAGGCATGGTATCATCTAAACAGCTGTGGAAAACATATTGATGAAACATAACACACCTTCATGATAAAATGCTAAGCAAACTAGAAATAGAAGGGAACTTGCTTAGCCTTGTAAAAGTCGGCTGTGAAAAACCCACAGGTGACCTCACACTTTATAGTGAAAGTCTGGATACTTTCCTCATAAGATCAGGAACAAGACAAGAACGTCTGTTCTTGACTTTTCTATTCAACATTGTATATGAGGTACCAGTCAGGGCAGTTGGGACAGAAAGAGAATTAAAAAGCATCTAGACTGTTAAAAAAGTTGTAAACCTACCTCTATAGCACATGATAATGTATACAGAAAATCCTAAGTGAGCCACTAAAAAACAATTAGAACTAAATAAATGAGTTCGTCAAGGAGGCAGGACACAACATCACTGCCCACAAATCAGCAGACTTTCTATACACTTCCAATGAACAATCCAAAATTTAAGAAAGTAATTTCATTTCCAATAGCATCAAAAAGAATAATTAGGAATAAATTTAAGAAAAATATGCAAGACATGTACACTTAAAAATACAAATACTGTTAAAAGAATTCTTTAAATGTCTAAATAAACAAAAAAAAACAGCTCATGCTCATGGATGAGAAGATTATTATTGTTAAGATAGCAATATTCTTCAAATTTATCTACAAATTTGATACAACCCCTATCAGGATCCTAGCTGTCTTCTTTGTAGAAATTGATAATTTGATTCTAAAATTTATATGGAATCACAAGCGGCCCACAATAATGAAAACAATCTTATTACAATGCAACAGTAATCAAGATGGTATGGTACTCGCAGCACCGCGGACATGTAGCTCAACTGAATAAAATTAGGAGTCAAGAAAAGTTGTGTCTATTTGATTCTTCTCTCTTTTCTTCTTTATTTCTATATAAAACTTTATATTCTATATTATATATACTTTTATATAGAGTCTAGCTAGCAGTCTATTTTGTTAATCTTTTCAAAAAACCATCTTCTAGATTCATTGATTTTTTTGAAGGGTTTTTGTGTCTCTGTCTGCTTTAGTTCTGCTCTGATCTTAGTTATTTCTTGTCTTCTGCTAGCTTTTGAATTTGTTTGCTATTGCTTCTCTAGTTATTTTAATTGTGATGTTAGGGTGTTGATTTTAGATCTTTCCTGCTTTCTCCTGTGGACATTAAGTGCTATAAGTTTCCCTCTAAACACTTCTTTAGCTGTGTCCCAGAGATTCTGATATGTTGTGTCTTTGTTCTCATTGGTTTCAAAGAGCTTATTTATTTCTGCCTTAATTTTGTTATTTAACCAGCAGTCATTCAGGAGCTAAGTTTCTCTCAATGTGGAAAAAAAAGTATCTTTATTCCACGTTTTTGGTGACATTCTTGTACCCAGCTTCTTGATCACTAATGCTCCATGGATGCATAATTGTGAGTCGGTTCTTTCAATAATTAAAGAGTTCCCGGTCCAAATACAAACTGCTGTATGCTGATATATTCTTCCCAAGACAAAATCTTCTATCTATCACATTTGAATCAGATTATAAAACATTAGGAAAGAGTCAGTTCTTATTTAACAAAAATTTTCTATAAAGTCCTAAGAGAAACTTGAAATTTATTTTCAAGGAAAAAAAGTGTATATCTAGACCACAGAACCAGAGAAAAGGGAAGGGTGATGACTGATGTATTTATGCCTTAAACAAAGTGTTCTCCTCTTCTCCAGCATCTTAAATATTGCCTCCCTCAATCATTCCTTCATCTGATTAAACACTCTAGATTTTTCCAAACTCTTTCTCATGCATCAAATTATTTGCTGCACAACCCCTGATCAGAGAATGAAACAACACCGTTACAAATAGTGTAGTATATCTGACAGGCTACATGAAGTCAAAAAGATGGAGCCATCGATATGTGCCCAGAGCCTAAATGACAACATCGTTTTCACTCTAACCATGCTGGCCCTGGTTCTTTTGTCCTCAAAGATAAATGACACAGACTCATTTTAGGAGCTTCGTACTTGTAAGTTGTTTTCATCTTGTGCTGCTCAAGTGGCAGTTGAGTTTAAGGGAACTTGAAGACATTGAAGAGATGTCAAGGAGGCAGTCAATGCAGGTTTGGTGTATGAGGTCTGTGTTTTATGCTTACGGCCAAATTTATGTGTTACTGACAGAGAAAGGGGGAGAATGGGAGGAATCTTTAGGATTTTCCATATTTAATGGCAAGTAAGAGAGGAAGAAGAGAAGATGCCAGTGAAAAACGGGCCATCAAAGAGTTGGTCTAAGAGCAGAGAGGACTCATATGAAGAAACAGTCAACAAGACCAGCTGCTTGTAAGATGTCAAGGTTGATGAATACTAAACATTGTCTGTAAGACTTAGTGATATATGAGAGTCGATGTTGACCTCCCAATTAGGACTTGACAAGACAGATAAAAGTGAAGAGGAAATAGAGAGTAAATAAATAGAGATTACAAGTATAGTAGATTGATGGTAAAGAGGAAGAAAAAGGTATTGTTACATTTAGCTAGAGAAGAGAGTTGAAAAGTTGTTTTAATTTTTTACATTTTGTTTTGATGTGTTTTGTTTTTTAAAATATTTTTAAGTCAATGTGATACGTTAACTTCTGGAGAAGATGTTTATTATATAAGAGTTGTGGACTTTTCAATAATTTATAATTCCTGGAGAAAAGGACAGGTATTACAATCCATAGAAAAGGAGAAGAAATTACATTTGGTAAGAAGGTGATAAGTGGTTTGTGTCTAGTGTTAACTTTTAACGATTACTGCCAAGTTATTGCACACATTTTTACTGTTTTCAATCATTACCATAGATTCACCAAAATATACTATCATCCATTTTACAGATGATAAAACCAAAACCAAGAGAGTCTAACCAATCCAGGGGATAGGACAAGAGAGTCTAACCAATCCAGGGGATAGGACAAAAGTAAAAGAATCAAAATGTATATCTGGCCAAAAGCCTAACATAATTTCCCAGACAAGGAGCTGGAAATGTTTTCTTATAAACGATCAGGTAGTAAATATTTTAGGTTTCACAGGTCCTATGACCCTATCATAACTACTCAATGCTGCACTTATAGATTATGCACACACAAATAAAGAGGACTGTGTTCCAGGTTAGACTTTAGTTATGGACTTTGAAATTTGAAATTGATATAATGTCCCATGTCATGAAATATTTTTCTTTTGATATTTCTTAACCATTCTAAAAATGTAAAAAATATTTCTAGCTCCTGGACACACAGAAACAGGATTGAGACAGAATGACCCATGACCATCTAGTCTGCTGACTCAGACTGACCCATGACTATATAGTTTGCTGATCCTTGCACTGGGTGATACTATCACTCCAGGGCTATACTGTGTCTCATATGACTCTGTTATACCACCACTCTATTTCAAATAGCTTATCTCCTGCTTTTGCAAAATCTGCATGGTCTTCTAATGTCTAATCCTCTTCATATCTTTCAGTCACATCTGCATTCCTTCCCTAGGCATATTTGTACTAATATATTTTGTCATTCTAAATTGACGATTCTTTCTCTCTCCCTCTCTCTCTCTTTTTAAATCTGTTCCTCACTTCTCGGGCCTTTTTTTTTTTTTTTTTTTTTTTTGCACCTTTGTTTCTCTGAGCACATTGCACAATCCTCAGTAGTCCCATTTTACCTCATGCCACAAAGACTTCAAGTTGGGCAAAGGTGCTATCCACTCATATGCTATTCACTTGTCTCGGCCCTGCTTGGCAAGCTGCTTTTCTCACTTAAGATAACTATCCTTGTGCACTTCAACTTCCAATGTTCAAAGAATGAGAAAATATGCAATTGTACCATGTCTGTCCCATCTCAGCAAGCCTTCTGATATCAAGAGTGTATTTGTCATGTTGCTGACCAGAGGGGAAGGTGTATCCGTTAGTGCCAAGGCTTTGATAGATCTTAGCACACCGAAATATTCCTGGGGGCTATGTTTCATCTCAAGCGTATGATTGAATTAATCCGCAGGTTATGCCACAACTTTCCTTTGACACTTTGGTAATAAGTAAGACATACTTTTGAAATAGCTTTTCCTTTAGGCTAGGATATTTCTGACAACGGGCTTGACTCTGATTTGCTTTCATTCAGAAGTAATTTGTAGGGGAGCATCTTTTTAATGATTCAGGGGCTGAGTATGTGCCCCCATCTCCTAGATTGGGCCCTGAATTAGGTCTTTCTGTTATTTAATTCATAATTATTCTTTTACTTAGCTGCAAGCTCATTAATAATCTAATAGATTATGCAGCCACTTAACACCCTAAGACTTTGATTCCTCAAAAAATGCAAACTGAATACCTTAAGTACAATGTTTGCAAAAGTAGGTCACATCAGGATATGAAAAAGAATCATGGAATCAACTTTATTTATTTGTGTAAAGAATTTATAAATGGATCATATTTCACATGAAAAAGTCTCCTATGATATTCTAAGTACTCAAATCCTTTCTAAACATAATTTTATTTCTATCTCATGTACAAGTTTGGAGGAATCATTGCTGAGACTGAAAGAGAAAATCTAAAAAGAGAGAGGATGGACAGGTGGGAACTGGAGGCTGAACAATGAGAACTGTTTGGTCCATTTACCCCATGGAAAAATTGTGAAACCAATGAGGTCTTCATACATTTTTAGGTTGACATTTGAAATTTTTATCATAATTCTAATAACTATAAAAGATATGGTTTCCAGTATATTACATGTTTTATAATTCTTAAAATATATTTTGATTGAAATCTCCAGAGTTTCTTCATTCAATTGGTGAAAAGTTCCAGTCTTCAATCAAATCTCTCAGCCAAGGAGGTTAAACTTCCAAGAGAAAAAGTCTGACTTCATTGTTAGAGTTCATCAACTTGGTACCACACATTCCTTCTATGAGCTTCTCGCTGCTGAGTAAGAATTCTGAGATGTTGACCACCTAGCCCTGGCATGGTGCCTTGCCTGGACGTGCTTCCTCACAGAAACAAAGCCCTCGTCCTCAGGAAAAAAACATTCTCAACTTGTCCTTTTGTTGAGTGCCCCAGAGGTTTTACACACTGGGTAAGAGCACTGTCCAGACAGCTGAGAGTGGTTATTGCCTTTCCTCCATGTTTCCTGTAGAGTAGAAAAAGAGCAATTAACAAAAGGGAATGGGGAAGAAGAACTGACATAGGGACCCTTGAGCAGAATAATCATAGGGATGAATAGAGATGGAAGTTGAGAATCTGGAAATGTATTTTCTTATAGCTATCCAGGCTCCCTGGAAAATATTCCCATGTCCGTAGGGATATATATGTCCAGTGATGATAAATCTCTAAAGAGGACATGAAGACATAAGAAAAAGGCAAGAGGAGAGACAAGACACCAACTACCAAAGAAAATTACCAAGTTTCTCAACCCTTCAAGGGCCATTTGAGAGAACCTTGTTGCTGTGCAAGTCACTGTATGCAGAATGCACAGCAGACAGAATTTACAGCAGGATGTGAAGCTCACCAAGCAACTAAGGGGTCAAGGCTGGAACCAGCAGAGAAGAGCCCTTTAGAAGTAGAAGTGAGAGAATCGTCCTAACTGATTAACAGACACAGCACTTTCCAGCACCTCAGTGGGCCCCAGAAAACACAGGGGTTTATATTTAAATGGCAGGTGATGTCAACAAGACTGGGATGATCTGTTTTGTCCAAAGATTTTTAGTCTCTTTATGTGTTCTACTTATACAATGTCTGAAATGTGTTTTACGGCATTCTGTCAAATTCCTTGTTGGATTGCTGGTTTTTCAGACACCCTCAAGAGTCCTGAGAAAGTTGAACAGGCCACCTAGCAATGCTCTGTAAAACTAATTAGTGAGGGGAAATATTGAAAAATGACTCAGATGGCAGTATGGCAACTACAAGCAATTGACAGTGTGAGGCAGATGGTGAAGTTCATATGTTGTCATACTTAACAGTTCAACGAAACTATACCAAATGCCTACCATGTGCAAAGCACAACTAATAATGAAGAGGAATGTATGCAAATTCATAAAATGCAATACAGGAAGTCTGCCTTTACTAGATGAACACTATCAGCATGAGCAATTCACGAGTGTGACCCTGCCATCTTAGCCATCTAATTTCCATTACTGCTCAGCATCTTCTCACTTCTGGGCATTCCTCAAACCCTTCCTCCAACTGAACATTCTACCAGGTCCTTGGCTTTCTCTCCCCATAAAGGTGAAATCATGTGCATGCCGCTTGACACATAAACACATCTGGCCATGTTATTTCCATGTACACAGCTATGGGTTCACTCACCACACTGCATCATCTTTGCCTGCCTGAATCTCCCAGCAGTTCATGGAGAATAACATGGCAAGGACCGTGTCTTACTCTTCCTTATATATCATATGCTTGAGGATCAAACCCCACTTTCAAAGCCAAATGAAGTGTGCCTGATTGCCCCTTAATCTTGAGGATTCCTTTTCTCTTCTCCCACACCACTTTTGATATATCTAAGGGCTTTTTTCAAACACTGTATGTATTGTAGTTACTTGTGCAGTCTACTAACCCAACTACACTCTGAGCTCCTTGGGAAAAAAGAAATATATTTTGCTTTTCTTTGTAACCTCCATAGAGTCCGCCAGAAAAGGGAACAAGACCTTCTGCTATGTGGCCAAAACTAACAAAGCCAAGCAGCTCTGCCCACTGCTCCAATCTTTGTCTGTACCTCTCTCTCCTGTGGTCACTTAATTACAGCCACTTGGGCTTCTGTTCTGACCCTTGAGCCCTTGCTCAAACTCATTCCCATCTCCATGCCTTTGCAATTGTTTCTCTGTCTGCCTGGAACATTGGCCCCTTGCTCTTCAGAGCTCAGCTCTTTTGATTCCTTAAACACTAAGTTCAAATACAATTTCCTAAAGAACTGTCTTCAATCATACTCACATCAGCAGCCCTATCACAGGCTTATCGTGTCTTTTATGTCACCTGCTTTTTTCTCTGGTATTTATCACTCACATGCCACCCCCTCAACACACACAGACACACACACACACATACACACTAGAATGTATGGTTGGCCAGGAGGGTCCGGGTCTGTCCATTGTCACTGCTTTATCCCAATATAGTGCCTACAACAAAGTAGGTATATAATAAATATTATCAATTGAATAAATAAATGATATAAAACTAGGCAATTCAAGAAAGATTTCTAGAATAAAAAATAAAGAAATAAAGTCTGGCCGGGCACGGTGGTTCATGCCTGTAATCCCAGTACTTTGGGAGGCTGAGGCAGGCGGATCACAAGGTCAAGAGATTGAGATCATCCTGGCCAACATGGTGAAACTTGTATCTACTAAAAATACAAAAAAAAATTACCTGAGCATGAAGACACACACCTGTAGTCCCAGCTATTCAAGAGACTGAGGCAGAAGGATCTTTTGAACCTGGAAATCAGAAGTTGCAGTGAGCCCAGATCACGCCACTGCTCTCCAGCATGGTGACAGAGCGAGACTCTGTCTCAAAAAAGAAAGAAAGGAAGAAGGGAAGAAAGGAAGGAAGGAAGGAAGGAAGGAAGGAAGGAAGGAAGGAAGGAAGGAAGGAAGGAAGGAAGGGGGGGGGGGAGGGGGGGAAAAAGGGGGGGGGGGAGGGAGGAAGGAAGGGGAAAAAGAATGAAAGAAAGAAAGAGAAAGAAAAAAGAAAAAGAAAGAAAGAAAAAGAAAGAAAGAAAAAAAGAAAGAAAGAAAGTCATCATATCCCATATTCATTTGTTGCTTCAAAAATCTATAAAAACATTTCCTGAAGAAGAAATCCATTCCTTGATATCTATATTGATACCCTGGCAAAACTGAAAATCACTAGGTGTTGGGACCTTGGGAGAAATGAATGCTTCTCAAAAAATAAGTGCTGGGCAAAATTCAATCTAAAACTGCATTAAAGACAAGTCATATTCCATTAAATTGGAAAGCAATATAACACATTATTCAATTAAACCCACTAAATAAAACCTCAATGAGCTGAGAATATAGTGGGGCTCACTTTTGTGCAAAGCATATGTACATCTTAGCAGCTAGGGAAGGACCTGCTATACCTTAAGAAGGTTGTGTCCCATGGTCAAATCTGTGAACAGACATTTGTGAAGATGTAATTGTGGGCCAGGCCCTGGGCTCGGTTCAAATGGCACACACACAAAGAAGAGATGGTGGATAGTCAGGAAAGGATGGAATAGTAAGGAATGGGGAAGAGGTTTGTTCTTGGGGAGATTTGCCAGAGGAGATGATGTACATATACATGATGATCTACTTTGGGAAGGAACTCCAATAGGCCAAGGGAACAGTTGTTGCAAGGGAAAATGGAATGAGGTCAGGCTATGCTCCTGCCAAACTATGTTGGCAGTGATAAGCAAAGAGAACTGAAAATAAATAAATAAATAAAAGATTAGATATTCAATCATCAGGCCGGGCACAGTGGCTCAAGCCTGCAATCCCAGCACTTTGGGAGGCTGAGGTGGGCAGATCACAAGGTCAAGAGATCCAGGCCATCCTGGCCAACATGGTGAAACCCCGTCTCTACTAAAAATACAAAAATTAGCTGGGCGTGGTGGCAGGCGCCTATAGTCCCAGCTACTCGGGAGGCTGAGGCAGGAGAATTGCTTGAAGCCAGGAGGCAGAGGTCACAGTGAGCCGAGATTGTGCCACTGCACTCCAGCCTAGCGCCTGGTGACAGAGTAAGACTCTGTCTCAAAAAAAAAAAAAAGATATTTAAACATTTCTTTTAAAATAGTCAAGTATAGTTATAAGGTAAGAATGAAATCCCAGAAGTTTTAAGACTTTTAAAAACAAACACTGACATAAAGGAAGTTTTTGAGTACACCATAATTGATTAGATATTTAACATAAGCCCTAGTCCTCATAATAGAATTACTTAATAAACCTTTAATTTTGGAATAATTTTGAGTTTGTAGAAAATATACAAAGATGTACTGAGAGTTCCCAAATGCACTTCACCCAGTTCTCACTAATGCCACAGCTCACATTGCCGTGGTGTTGTTGGGGCTCAGAACATATCTCAAATCATGGTCCTCTGGCATGCAGAGTTCTCTGAGCTAAAGGAGACTGGAAGAACCTCAGAAGCAAAGCTTTTCTGACCTTTTCCTGTTCTCCTGATTCCCACCCCAGTTCCTCCCCCTGAAGAGTTTAATAGAAATCAGAATTCCTCTCTCCTTAGCCAGGTCATAGAAACTTGAACTCTTCCCCAAAGTCAGCCATAAAATGTAGAAAGTTCACTCCCTGACCCTCTCCCCATCTCTGGAAGGCCCTCATGTAACAGGCGTCCTGTCCTATACCCATAGGAAAGGAATGTCACTGTGAGGCCAGGAAGAATCCATACAGACAGGCCTTGCTGGGGTCCCCTCAGGCTGTCAACATGAGATCACATTCTTTCGTCCAGTCACATTTCTACATGGCTGACTATTTTTCATCAAACCTAAGAATAAAAATTCACATTTCCCGAATCTTTGGGTCTTTATTTTTGAGGCTCCCACATTGCATAAAACTTTAAATAAATTTGCATGCTTTTCTCTAGGTAACCCATCTTTTGTTACAGGAGTGTCTGCTGTGATCCTTATGATGTGTGGGGAAAGAGACCATACCTTTCCACCCCTGCAGTGTAGTTGACAAAACCAAGAAACCAACATTGGCATATTATTACAGACTTGATTCAGATTTCATCGGTTTTTTTCACTAAGACTCTTTATGTGTTTCAGGATCAAATCCAGATTACTCCATTGCATTTAGCCAACATAGTATTTTAAATCACAATCTTACTGTTAATGAGGATAAGATTTACTATAGTTATAAATTCTAAAAAGAAAGCTGTCATAGCACAATGAATCAAAATTATCTGCTGACTTTTGTTTTTAATAAAAGGGCGCTGTACTAAGCAAAACCTGTTTCTCTTAGTAAAACATGGTTGGAAAATTGTCCTTTGATTTTAAAATTAACTTTTCTTGTTGGCTTTCATTATAATTTCAGAATATGTTATCCTCATTGCTGAATGAACTTCAATAGAGAGTGGTTCCTAACACTTAGTTTTAATTTCCCTCTTTTCACACCCTTGAGCAGTTAATGATCTATAAACATATTCTTACTTGCATTAAGATGTTGATGCAGCTTCTTTCTTTTGTAATTTTTTTAATCTGCCCTTTTAGGAAATTAACTGTGTATGAGGTTCTCTAAGAATGCATTCACAGAGGGGTATTTTGATCTTATTTTCACATAGAACTAATTATGCCGAATGGAATCATCTCATCACTGTAAGGTGAGCTCATGTTCTGTGATTTGTACAAGTCCCTTAGCCCCCCCACAGCTCATCCCAGCAAAGGGGAGTGAGGGGAACTCCACAAAAGTTGGATCCCAACCAACTTCTGACAGACAATGGGGAAAAGGAGACACAGCAGAAATGAAATAAACATGTGACATGAATATAATATTCTATTTAAATATATTTTATTTCACTAAGCATAATAACTTCCTTTCAGTCACTCACTCTCTTTCCTTCTCTTCCTTTCCTTTTATTAATAGAATTAAGATGCAGCAAATTAATTTAAGTGCCTGCCATTGTCCTCCCATCTCTCTCCCAAAGGGTTCCCCCACATAAAACCATTTTGATTTTTGTTTTTGGTATTATACTCCTTATTTTGATACTTTAATGAAATACACAACTAAGGCATATTAAGGCATATGTTACACACATGCACACACATTTATCTGTTGGCTCAAATGGTAGAGTCAATCCAGATGAAAAAGTATATGTCTGCAGGCTGCAAACAAGCTTTATGTCTTTGCTGTATAACCTTGTTTGAAACCCAACCCATGACCCCACCCCTCAGCCTTCTTTACCCTGGAAATGACAAGGATAATAATGCATACCTAGTGAAGAGTTGATGTCAAGTAAATGGTGGCTTCAATTATTTGATTTTCCTTCTCAAGTTTCCTGTAAGCGTACCCTATGCACCAGTCATGACTGCAGTTTTACCTTGGTTTGCTTTCCAGAGGAGGGTTTGGTTTGTTCTGTCCTTGTTCTGTATCCCTGCCTTGGGTGTTAGTAGAGGCTGATGAGTGGGAGTGGATTTTCTAAACACAGAAAAAAGAATAAACAAAACTGTCAAGAGAAAAGAGTACAATCTATTAGAGGTTTTGATCACCCTATTTGTCACAGAGAAATAACAGATGCATTAGTGCACACAGCACTTATAATTCAGAGATCATCATTACACAAAATGACAAATGATGTTGCTATAATGTACCATTTGTCTTTTCTCACAGAGTTAAAAAACCGTAATTACTAAAAGTCATGACAACTTGCCAATTAAACAGACTCATTCACCCACAGATGAAGCATGCATCTTTGCATTTTGCAAATTAAATAGAGGTGTATGGGGAGGATAGGAAGCAAAATGTGTAGCACAGTAATTTATTAGGAAGCTTGAACAGGTACACATTAAAAGTAAAACAATTTCTACCAGTTTTCTAGAGCATCTTGGCCAGCTGAAAAAAAATATCCAGTTGTAAAAAAACAGTAATCTTTCTGTTTTCTTCCTAAAGACTTTGAGACTTCATAACAATCTGTCTAGTAAAGTTAATCTAATCTCATCTTTCTTTTACATTTATTGTGCCAGTGGACAAATGACCCAATTCAAGTAAAATGAATGGGTCAATCTTATATTATTTGAAAAAAAAATCTAAATGTAAATAAAACCACTGGGTGCACCATTTTGGAAATAAATAATAAAATGCATTACCTCCAGAAAAATGGTACAGAACACTGTCTATTGAGTGTACTGTATTAACCTAACCCCAGGGCTGGAATTGGGTACTGAAAGGACCTGAGAGAAGGGCTGTTCAGGGCCAGCTAACATCCAGCCCTGATGAGAAAAGAAAAAGTGACAGTACACTCAATACACAGTGCTTCTGGGCTCGGTGACTTTGGGACCCAAGAGGATGAGGGCAGCCCTCTTAGCAAGTAGAGCTCAACTTTGTTCACATAGCACAAGAGTTTATGGATCCTGTAATACATGTCAGTTCCTAGAATTAGAAGTTTTCATTTGCCTGCTGACAGACCACCCCTTTATTTGGAAAAAAACTACCTCTTTTGTCACACAATGTAAAATAAAGAGCCATTCCGAGAGACAGAGAGAGAGAGAGAGAGAGTCTGTCTGTCTGTCTGTCTTAAGGAAAAACAGTGTAAGACTGGGCACAGTGGCTACACCTGTAATCCTAGCACTTTGGGAGGTTGAGGTGGGCAAATCACCTGAGGCCAGGAAGTTCAAGACCAGCCTAGCCAACATGGTGAAACTCTGTCTGCTAAAATACAAAAATAGGCATAGTGGCACACGCCTGTAATACCTACTACTTGGGAGGCTGAAGCAGGAGAATCGCTAGAATCCAGGAGGCGGAGGTTTCAGTGAACCGAGATAGTGTCACTGCACTCCAGCCTGGGTGACAGAGCAAGACTCTGTCTCAAAAAAAAAAAAAAAAAAAAAAGTAGTAATCCCAATGCAGGTATTTTAAGATAAATTCTGGTATGCATCAACTAGGGGCCATTGTGGAGAATGTGGCTAGGTGCACAGGTTGTGGGTAAAGATCTTACCCCAGGGTCCCCACATCCTACAGTGGCTGCCACGGGGCAGTTCACTTACACTCTCTCTGCTTCTATTTTCTCCTCTTAAAATGAGCCTAAACACAGTACCCAATTCATAAGGCTATTGTGAGCATTCATAAAATGAATCTCTTGCCTCTGGTAGATGCTCAGTAAGTGCTGGGTGTTTGTTGCTGGGTGAGAAGCGATATTTATTTCCTCTGTTTGTGTTTAGACAGCAAAATTCTAAAATTGGTGTCCAGTTTGTTAGAGATGGATCTGATTTGCAGAAGCCATTGCAATGAGAGAGCTAGCAGAAATGTGGCCTTGCCGTCTGTTGGAGTGTGAGATTTGCCAGCTACAATTATGAAAAGGGCTAATTAATTTTAGAATGGATAAAACCCAAAAAGCAGTCTTCATTTGCAAACAAAATTGTGTTACGGCCAGAGCTTTGATAAAGAAAAGTCCAAATACCCCAAATTCATCTTTGTATTTTGTGAGGATAGGATCATCGTCAACAGCAAAAATATCTACTTCTTTGACACTAATGAAATTGGAAATGATAATTTAAGCAGGGAACACCAGCATATGAGACTATAGAATTTCTATTTGCACTAGCTATACTTCTCTTTACAGAGCTTTTCCCTTGGGAAAGGATGCAACGCAGACTGGCTTTGAAACTTGGACTCCTTGGCCAAACATGCACATTTGTTTCCTTTTAATTTGTTCAAATGTATCATCAACAGAACCAGAATTCCTGTGCAGTTGGTACTGGACTAGTTAATTAATAAGTGTAAATAAACAGGTGAGAGAAAATAAATTTGCTGTTCAGAATATATTTTGCCATTTTTGGGCAATTAGTCAAAGAGACAGCTTTTACATTTCTAAACAAAGAGAAGGTGATATATGAGTTGGATAAATATATTATCCTAATCTACTGTATTTCACCAACTTAATGCTAGAAAGAAAAATACTACCTCAACAGAACCATAGTAGTATCCCATAAGGTGGAGATGGGGAGAATGGAGAGTTTTAGGGTCTGGGCCCAAGTAACTTAAGGCAGATCTTTCATTGCAAGAAATCAATTGTCATTGGACTTGGTTCATAAGGTCATGAACCAAGTTTAGGACTAGTAGCACAATTCAGTGGGGTCTTGAAGTGAGTCTGAGGAATAGACTAGGTTGGATAGGCAAGCTGATAAGCAAGCCATATTTGCCTGGACAAATCAGCTTGCAGAAATTCCCTGAAGCAGCTGGGAAGTTTTTTATTGATTTATGCCTTTATCTCACACACACACAAAAAGAGGAATGTCCTGGAACAAATTGTGAAGTTACGCGTTTACAATCTGCCTCAGTCCCCCATCCTTGTGAAGGTCTGTGGACACAGGGTGTCTCTTCTCTCCTGACACCATGTCAAGTGCCCTTTCCCTTGTACCACTCTCTTCTGTCTGCCCAGGGCCAGAACTCTGCTTTAACTACAGAATGCAAACTTCATTCCTGTGCCCTATGTCTCTTGCAAGTGCACAGCACTGAAGGTGAATATTTTAAAGCTCTCAGTCTCAAAGTCCTATCAGTGAGCTGGCTCTGAGCTACTTGTCTTTAATTCCCTGGGGAATTTTTCTTTTCTCCTGAAACCCTTCATTTTTAATATATCATATATCTTTTCCAAAGGATATGCACAGCCAGGTTTGTGAATCCTTGAACTAGAAGATGGAAATGAGTAATAATTCAATGTTTCTTAAGCTGATTAAAGGCATAGAAGACCTAAACACCTTCTTTTTCTTTCTCTGGCACCATCAAGAATGTCAGATTAAGACACTTGTGACTGAAATGATTATATATGGTATCTAGGACTACATTTTACCAGCAATAAGCAGTACCAGGTAAAGGGTTTAAATATAATACACAGAGGATTTTTTTTAATTAAAAAAATTGCTCTCATCAACTTCTTCCCATTAAAAGTTAAGAAAGGGAAAAAGGTGAGTCACATTGTGTCTGGATGAAGCATTAGACCACAGGGCTATGCAAACACAGAGAATGAGAACCACTGGGCTAGAAAGAAACAGCTGGAAACTTAGCCTGTGAGGCTGACTAAAGAGCAACTGTATGGGATCACATTTGTATTCTGATAGGAAGTATGTTGCCATAATTTGGAGAAGATACTGGAAGTGAGAATTACTGGTTCTTTGTGACTACGGGTATGAGAGATAATATTTTTTTTATATATTGGAGGAATTCTGAGACTCCATTGTCCTCTGGGGAAGGCAGCCATCTGTTTTGCCCATGACTACACTGGTCCTCTATTATAACTGGTATTTGCCTTATACTTTCAATTCAGGCAGGTTAGGCTAGGTTATGTCTCAGTAACAAACAGCTCCCAAATTTCTGTGACTTAGCACACCAAGCATGCCCTTTTCCTTCACACTAAACATAAGTACGGTTCAACCAGGAGCTCCAACATTAACGGGTTCCATTCCTGCATGTGTTTGTATGTCGTGTTAGAAGAAAGGGCTGTTGGGAGTCATACAGTGGCTCTCAGGCTTCCATCTGGAAGTAACACAGTTTACTTCCATTACAATTTCATTTACCAAAGTGAGTCACATGGCCATACTTTAATTTCAAAAGCGGAAGAAAGTTTATCTCTACCATATGCCCAGAAATAAGAGAACCAGAGCACATTATTTACCAACAGCCTCCAAATGCTAACTTAGGTTTGAGAAATAGACATTCGCACACTCGGATTGCAGCTTCAACAACAACCAGTAGGCAGCTCAAAAAGTACTGAGAGAGAAAATGGGTCCCTAGAGAAGCTGTTTCCATTATCTCTCTGACGGTTTGTATTGATGGGTTAAAGGGGCCAAAGCGGGAAAGACATTAGCTATCCCAGTCTGTCCTATCCTTTAATCGATGCCTAATCCCTCGTGCTATGAAATGTTCTATGACTGTCTCAGGCTGCATTGTTCTCTATCCTTTATTCAGTTATCACCAATACCTAGCACATGGTCACTATTTGATAATGATGTGGGAAGTGAATGAATGCTTGCAAATAAATATTCTGGGGGAAATAGTTCTTCTCCTCGAAGGCACTTCACAAAGTGCCTAGGCCAAGGTTGGGCACACAGTACAAAAACCAGAACTCTTTAACAGTTGGTTGACTAAAAACAATAATAAACACCAATCTGATGGATGTGAGTTGAGCTCCTCATGGTTCCCTCAAAGAATAGATGCTATTTCTATTAAAAGCACATTGCTTACTCCTCCCACTCAGCTTTGCCACACACAGTGAGTTGGAAGACTGCTGAATATAAATGACATTTGGCTGGGTCCATGTGAGGACAGTCATTAATATTGCTAACAGGTCCATGTGTTAAACTTGGCCCAACATGGGCACCAGATGCATCCTCCCAGGCAACCTGGGGGCCCTTCTGATGACTCCTCCAGGCCAGGCACACTGCATCTGCTTGCATTCAGGCAGTCTGGTCACTTGGCTTGAGACAGAGCATCCATGGCAAGAACGAACACTCTCCCAGTGAGGGTCTACTTCATGAAAAATGAATGTAGCTGGGGAGGTGGAGGCCTGCTGGCAGATCAGGTCTACAGATGGTGTACTTCTTCTAATGACAGGGGACAGCCGATTGAAAGATCATCTAAGCCTACTTCTGCAGTCCCAGAGGAGTTAGCTAAAGTCAACAAGGATTTATGATAGTTGTGTGCCAACTTTGCATCTAGCCCTGTGATCAGGAAAATGGGCAATCAGAGGTTCAGAAGGAAGATGAAGCAAGGTGTCCTTTGACAAAGGTGGGATCATAATGTTGGACAGCGTGTCATGAAAGGAGGAAATAAATTCCTCACTGTGGTCAAAGGTTAAACATTTTCCAATAAATCTACTAAAGGATTCACAGACATTATTTCTTTCAATACTTGCAATCATCCTATACAGCTAGTGCTCGACTTACGACCACGATTGGGACCGGCGGACCGGTCGTAACACGATTTGGTCGTAAGTTGAGCAGGCTATATGTACAGTTGAAATGGTGCATGCAGAGATGGTAGTGCTGCCAGAAGCTGGTCCACACTGTCGTACGCCCAGCTGGGCAACGTTTGCGCTGCCAGACGCGGAGCAGTCGTGGCTAGCGATTGTGGTCATAAAGTTGAATGGTCATAAGTTGCATAGGTCGTAAGTCGATCAATACCTGTAAATAGATACTAATAGCTCCATTTTCCAGATGAGGAAACCAAGGCTCAGAGGTTACACAGCTTCCCCCAAGGCCTGACACTTGATAGAGTCAAGATTTAAACCTCTGATTCTGAAGACTTTGTTGTGAGATTGTACATTACATGTTGAGGGCTATTGGGTTCAAATAAGTCAGGCTTAGAACGTGATGAATAATAAGAAACATTTCTATAGTGCTCACTAAGCACTTGACAATTTTCTATGCCCTTTCCATGGAATAACTTATTTAACTTAAAGCAACCCCATCAGTTTGGTACCAATATGTCCTCACTTTATAATAAGGAAACATGCAAAGAGAGTTTATATAATCAGCCCAAAGATACACAACTAAGTGGAGGAGTAGCGATTTGAACCCAGGTGAGCACAGTTTGTCTTCCTGCCCACTACACTGTATTAGTAGTACAGGTAATGGTCATTTCCTTCCCTCCAGCCCCCCAAATATAACCAGGCCTTTAACTGAGAGGGTTATTTATTGTTTTTTATCTGGCTTGTTTCAAAACAGAAGTTTACAAACTCCTAGAAAACAACCTACCCTGGCCTTAGTTTTCAAAACCTAGAGAAGGAGAGTTTTAAAGATTAAGTGTGGCCAAAGTTGATAGATAGATAGATAGATAGATAGATAGATAGATAGACAGATAGGTAGGTGATTGATATGTAGATAGAGATAGGTAGATGATAGATGATAGACAGATAGATATGTAGATATATGCGTATAGATATTTTTAAACACCTGTCTAAACTAGGAAGCAAGTGGAGGAGGGAACAGATCCCACAGGTGAAAGTATTAGATACCTTCCTCCTGAGAAAGGTGATAGGACTTCTGTTAGTGACACTGTATAGTGGAAAAGCTGCACATGAGGAGGTAGGGCTCCTAATCTCATGAATAATCTCATTGTACAAGTTTAATACAGAAACAGTAATGCAGTCAACTTCAAAAAACCGGATTTAGACAATTGCATTCCTGCTGACCATTGTAGACAGGCCATAGGACCTAAACCAAATGCTTTGGAATATGGTGATGCTTAAGGGTTCCAAAATGAATCTCAAAATGGTAAGCGTTCTCCATAGCAAAAAGATATTACATTTATTATCTACTTTGACAAATAGGGTCTTGAACTCAGATTTCATTTAACTTGGAACAAATAAAGAAATGGAAGATTCTTAGATGTGAGTAAGGCAAGACTATTTTGGTGTGTAGATATTATCTTGAAATCCTCCAGTTTTCATATTTGGTACAGTATTAGCTTGAGTATCTGGGAAATGCTTCCTTTCTCTTTTCTCTAATTCACACTCACACATACAATGGAAGAAAAGAATGGAGAGGAAGAAAATAACAAAGCTAGAAAGATTTTCAGTGGCAGATGCAAAAGTGAATATTAGCTGTTTTTCCAAGTAATAGAATCAGATGTTTAGTTTGGCAGGAGACTGTTGTGTACCTAATTTTTCCATTAAGATTTTCATAGAGACCTGATAACCATTTTTGCAGTGAATATTGCCAAGGTGTACTTGCATGGTTGAAAGGGAGGAAAATGAATATGTGCATTTAAAATTTTTATGATTACATTTTTAGTGAAAGGAGGAGGATGACTAGAGTTTCACAACTGCTTTAATACAGTTGGTTCCACTTAGAGGAGATGACATGTTGGAACGTGATGAGTAAAGATGTGCAGAATGCTTCCCCAGTAATTGGAATTCAAGCAACAATGACACTGGGCATTGTTGGATCCTTTACAGCTTTAAGAGAAAGGTCTCCTCCCTTCGTTTTGGAAAAAAAAAGTGTACATATTATGGAACATCATGACTTTATTCAACATTAAAAAGGAGAAATTAAAAATTATTTCACTTGAGTGCATCTGCATTTGAATCAATCATATGCTTAAGTTTATGCAACTTCTAATGCACAATTTCTTCTTCCAACTTTCTATTGCTATAAAATGGCAGGATTTTAGAGCTGAATGAGTAATTTCATGTCAAATTCTCACTTTGGAAATGAGGAAATAAAGGCCTAGGTAAGTAAGATAATTTACCAACAAATACACAGTAAATTGATGGCACAAATGGAACCAAGCTCAAAACTCCTGATTGTGCTTCTTGAATAGTCCAAGATGGGAGGGTCTGAGGAGTGGGTAAGAGACCATCAGGGGCCAGGAACCAGTTACCCTGGAGAAATATTACGAAGAACTGAATGAATTCATCTTTTTTATGGCTGCATAGTATTCCATGGTGTATATGTGCCACATTTTCTTTGTCCAGTCTATCATTGATGGGCATTTGAGTTGGTTCCAGCTCTTTCCTATTGTAAATAGTGCCACAATGAACACAGGTGTGCATGTGTCTTTATAATAGAATGATTTATAATCCTTTGGGTTCATGTCTTTTGTAGAGACACACATGGATGAATCTGGAAACCATCATTGTTAGCAAACTGACACAAGAACAGAAAACAAAACACCGCATGTTCTCACTAGTAGGCAGGTGTTGAACAATGAGAACACATGAGCACAGGGTGGGGAACATCACACACTGAGGCATGTTGGAGGGTGGGGGGCCAGGGGAGGGACAGCAGGGGGCGGGGAGGTTGAGGAGGGATAGCACTGGGAGAAGTGCCTGAGGAAGGAGATGGGGGGATGGAGACAGCAAACCACCATGGCATGTGTGTACCTGTGCACAATCCTACAAGATCGGCAGATGTACCCCAGAACTTAAAGTACAATAAAAAAAAAAGTCAAAAACTATAGATGCTGATAAGGTTGTGGAGAAAAAAAAAAAAGAAGACCTGAATGAGAACAACAGCTGGTAAAAAGTCATTGGCTGTAGCAAACAGATTACAGATGATCTCTATAGTCAGGACTTTTTCGGTCATAAGGGTTAGAAAACCATCTAAAACTAGCTTGAGCTAAAGGAAAAAATCACATCCTCATGCTACCAAGAAGTCTGGATTTATAAGTTATTTCTGGAGTACACCTGAAGACAGGTGCCCAAATGACCATCAATGATTCCTCTCTAGATCTGTTTCTTAGCTGTCTGCATTGATCTCATTCTTTCTTACAGGTAGCATCTTCTACGCAGTGAGAAAGAGGGCCACTTTGTAATCCATATTTATAATTTATGTTCTCCCACTTTGGCAACGTCAGCTGAAAAAGAAGGCCTGTCTTTCAATATTCAAACTTTAATTGTGAGGCAGAACATTACTTCTGCCCCACAGGTATATGTTGGTAATTAATATACATCAACCCTATACTCAAGAAGTTGCTATTCTTGGCCAAAGGTGGATAACATTTCAACTGTATAGCTGGTGTACTACAGAGAGATTGTATGATTCACTGACCAACTAAGGATATATAATAAGATTTATCTTAAAGAGGAGAGGATATATAATTGGAAAAAAAACAGACTAAACATTAAAACAATAGCTTGAGTCTTTCTTTCATGACCAGTAAGCATACACACATTTCTTCTCAAACATTTGCTCTTTCTAACAAATTACAAGTATCTATGTACAATTAAAATCATGTTCAACACCTCCCAAAAGGTTAGAGCCCAAAGTCAGTTCCAGATAATACATCCTGATTTCATGTCATGAAATGACATGTTATGATGTGATTCGTGACATATCATGAATTATAAAAGAATTCATAATACAAAATGAATCATGAAAGGATTCATGCCATGAAATGAGTTTTGAATCAAAAGAATATTTATTCTGCATCTATTTCTATTAAAAGCCTAGTTCAATATTCTGAGGTCTATGAATAGAATAAATACTCAATTTCATCATCTGAAACATACCAACTTAAAACTGGCTGGAAGAACACAATAATCTCAAACACTCCCACTTACAAAGCAGAGAAAAGGAAATATTATGGGGAGATCCTTGATCTATAGCACATGCTGAATACTTCTGGACAAGAAGAATCCTATCTCTCTGCACTAGTTGGGGAATAAGAACCTTGGTCAGTCAATCTTGCTGTCCTACTTTCTATTCTCTGACATCGTTTCCTCCATGTTCATGTCAGGCAGAAACATAGAAACAAGTTACATTCTAGACGTTCTATCACTTTACAAGTCCATTTCCTGTAGTGACAATGATAGAAATCTTACAGTTGCCTTAGAAGTTGAGAAAATCTTTATCACTAAATCATGTTTCTCTGACAACACAACTACTTTTAAAACCTCAGTCAAGTTCAAGGATATTATATTCCTAGGGACTCCCAGTTATAAAAACTGTGACATTTTTAAAGATAGGATCCATGCATGTGGATCCCAACCTGGTAGATTGTTTTCTGTAAAAATAGGCCGGCTGGGTACGGTGGCTCACGCCTGTAATCCCAGCACTTTGGGAGGCCGAGGCGGGTGGATCACAAGGTCAAGAGATCGAGACCATCCTGGTCAACATAGTGAAACCCCGTCTCTACTACTAAAAATACAAAAAATCAGCTGGGCATGGTGGCGCATGCCTGTAATCCCAGCTACTCAGGAGGCTGAGGCAGGAGAATTGCCTGAACCCAGGAGGCGG
>NW_022437060.1:4259005-4430276 GCF_009761245.1 Sapajus apella
CTACTCAGGAGGCTGAGGCAGGAGAATTGCCTGAACCCAGGAGGCGGAGGTTGCAGTGAGCCGAGAGATCGCGCCATTGCACTCCAGCCTGTGCAACAACAGCGAAACTCCGTCTCAAAAAAAAAAAAAAAAAAAATAGGCCTTGATGCTAGGCTGTAATGGATGTCATGGGGTACCTCCCAGAACCCCATCCAGCTCTAAAATACTCATTTCCCTACTTCTGGGAGGTTTAGCAGCCAATAGCTTTCAGCTGAATTCTTTTTTAGAACTTGACTTCATCTAAACAGAGCTGACTCACAATTTTTGTCCCTTCCCACGGTTTAGAGGCACATTTGAGGACTGATATATGGGTATAAATGCCTGCCCCCCTGTCCAACTTTAAATAACTCTAAAGGGCCAACCCAGCTGCATAACTTCATATAGAATTAACTGATGTCAATATTGCTATAGCATTACTCTGACCAATCTTGCTACCTTTATTCCTCCACAGGTGTGGATTCTGAAAGCATTCCTACAATAAACCTTCTGCTTGTAAATTCCCATCTCAGTGTGTGCTTCCCAGGGAATCCAACCTGTGACAAGCAGCACCAGGAATCTAAGAGACAACACTCTAAAATGAGAATTTTTGAGCTTAGATAACTCGCCAGCTGGCAGCCAATGAGGACCCCAAAATCGGTGATTGGTGGAGCATGGACAGTCCTTGGTATTTAACAGCAGAGTAATTGTTAAACATTCCCCAGTAATTACCCAAAATGGCTTACCAAGAAAGGGGAAAGTATTGACATGTGCCATGTAAAAGATGGCTGAGAAATATTTGAGAATTAGTAATTATGAGGACTATAAAACTGGATGAATGTTGCTGTGAACATTGAACACTTTGAAGATGGACAATGAATGGCTGAAGATGATTCATGTCTAAACGAAGACTAAGGCCAGAGGGCCTTCTTAGAAACATAGAAAGAGACTCACCCCCTGCAATGGGAGAGAAGTAAAAGCCGAGGCTGGAGCCCAAGGTTGAATTATAACAGTGACAGAGCTCAAAAGAAAGTTGAAGGTTAAGAGTTCTGCTATGACAAAGTCAGGCTTCTACTAGAAATGGGTGGGCTTTGGAAAAACCAAAAGCTGTCAAATTTTAGTAAGGCCTTCTGTCAGTCAGGGTTCCACCAGAGAAGTAGACCTGTAGGATATGCAGACATACATCATTTTGTGTGTGTGTATGTGTGTGTGTGTGTGTGTGTGTGTATTCATACAGAGACACATGCACATGCATATATGTATATGTGTATGTGTTAATATACATATGATTTGTTACAAGGAATTGGCTTACGCAACTGTGGGGGCTGGCTAAGGAAGTCTGAAATCCATAGTGCAGGCCATCAAGAAGAGGAGGCTGGAAATTCTTTGACAGGAACTAAAGCTGCTGTCCCCATGTAAAATTTCTTCTTCCTCAGGGAAATCTAACTTCTGCTGTTAAGGTATTTTAAATGATTGCAATCAGGCCCACCTTCCCAGATTATTTTTTGTAATTTTCTTTACTTAAAGTCAACAGATTGCAGCTATTAATTGCATCTACAAAATACATTCATAACATCATCTAGATTAGTGTTTGATTGCATAACTGAGGACGAGAACTTGGCAGAGTGAACACATAAAGATGACCCTTCTAGTCCTAGAGCAGGAAAGGGCTCTGCAGCAACTCCAAGCTGTAGTTCCTCACATTCATGGCCTCATAGCTTCAGTGGAGGAAAAAGGGCACCACTTTCCTGGGCCTCTGCTTAGGGTCTCATAGAGCTGTAATCAGGGAGTTGTCTACTGGAGGGAAAGAGGCCGTGTGGAGTTTATGGTGAGACTCAATAGGAGAATCACATCATGGATGAAACCAAGGAGTGGAAGTAAGAGAGGCAACATTTACCATCATTCTAAATTTGTCACTTGATAAACCTGGGCCTCCCATTTCCAAACTCTGTTTAGACATTTTCATTCCTAGATGGAAAACAATTCTACCAAGTGAAACGGCTGAGTCCTAGTAAACCCAAGTGACAGCAGCTGCTTGGTGACTTCTGACTCTACTCTTCTTGCCAAGAGACCAGCAGACAAAGGAATCAACGTCCTGGCAGGACAGATAATTCTGATCATCAGAAGGTTGTTCGTATATCACAAAGACGGGAAGAACATGTGTATTCCTCAGATGATCCAATGGGTGTCTTTTGGTGCACCCCCATTCTTCAATATATTTCAAAATTGTCCTAAATTGCACTAAGAAGCAAATTGTTTATACTCTACATCAATCAATCATTAGAAATGAGATTCTGTGAAGTGAGCAGGACTGCTTTGGCCAACATGGCTTTTTCAGCTAATGGCAAGTTTCTGAGAAGGGTCCAGTGGAACTCGTTGACCATCAATACTTGCAAAACCTGGAAAAATAAGTGTGGTACCTGAAGTTATAATTAACTTAAGTTTTTAAATTACTATCAAAAATTTTATTATTATATGATCTAATCTTTTAGTCACTTTTTGTCACAAACACTGTCTCCCATTCTATTCATTACATTATTTTTAGTTGAATCTGGAAGGCTCATGACTTATTCAAAAAGATAGAGTAATATAGAAGTGAAACTACGTATTCTGACTCATGGCTGAGTCAGAATAGGCCATACAGCTATTGATCCTCTTGGGCAGTCACTTTGGGGAAAGCTGGCTACTGTGTAGAAGTCTAGCTACTTTGAGACCATCTTGCTAGAGACGTCACATTTGACAGCCCATTTGACAGAAATAGCTGAGTCCTCAGCTGATAGCCAGGAAAACCACCAGCCATGCACATGCAACATCTTCAACATACAGCCCAGCCAAGTTTTCTGATAATTATTTCTACCTGATGTCTAAATGCAGCTGCCTAGAAGGACCAAGTAAGAACCATTCCTGACCCACAGAATTTTAAGAAAATAAAAAGGATTGTTGTGCACAACTCGGTTTTCTGGATAAGCTAGAAGGATCCTAAGGAGACTCTTAGTGGAAACATGATGGGACTCAAGAAGGTTACTGGAGAAGGACTAAGGGAAGATGATATTGAAAGCTGAGGATTGTCTTGATCCTGACACTACCATGCTGGAGGTTCTGGGAGGAATTCTGAGTAACATTCTTCACGGAGTTATCAGACAACTGCCAGCATCAACTCCCAAATACGTCTGTGAGCCTCCGTAATGCCCAAGAATGCTGTCTAATATGACTTCTATATAGGAAAGCTTTTGAATTTGAACTTTTCTTTTGATAATCAGCCATTTTTCTATTTAGATTTGTTAAGTTTTCATGTTGGAAAGTCAACATCTTTAAAAACGATAGTTTTAAAAATTATTCAAATATTTCATTTTTCTTGTTGCATTGACTAGAACAGCGAATCTAGTGTTAAATAAAAGTGGGCATAGCAGATATTCTTGTCTTCTCCTACATTAATGGCTTAATAACCTTCTTTAAGTTATTAAAAAAGCTTTGTTAGCAACAATAATAATAGCTATTATTGATTACTGTTGGGTGCTATGTGCATAATATTTGATATGTCATAGTTCTTAAGAGCACAGATTCGAAAGCCAGATTTATTGGATTCTAATTCCATCTCTACTCTTCCTGATGTAGAGCAAGTCATTTTGCTAGTCTTTGCTTTAATTTCCTCATCTGTAAAGAGGAGATAACAATGATCTACTTACCTCATTGGGTCGTTGTGGGGATTAAATGAATGGGTAAAATGTCTGTTCCTTAGTAAGTGCTGTGTAGGTGTCTGTTATTATTAACCTTTATCAAGTGTCTGCTATATCCAGATTCTGTGCTAAGAACTTCAATTTACTGCCATATACAAGGTTTACAACCTTTCTATGAAGTATATACTATTTTCTTAATATTTCGGAGGAGGAATCTGTAGCTCCAAAGAATTGTATAACTTGCCTTGTTGCTTAACTGTAAATGACAGAGCAAGGTTTTGAACTCAAGGCCATCTAACTTTCAAGTTCGTATTTTCCCCCAATGATACAACATGTTTCTAGTTCCATGGCAAGTACTTTGCAAAAGCAAAGAGAAATATTATACATAGTTCTTTCCCTTATGGGCCTTAAAACTCCAGGAGTCAGTTAGGGCTGCCAGCAAAGCACTCAGTTTGCTAGATCACTGGAGAGGAGGAGAGAGGAGCAGCCGTGAGGAACTTGGCTCCATTCTAAGTTCTAAATTTTGAATGTCAAGGAAAGCAGCTGCCCTGGATTTCCCTGAAGAGCACTGAGCTGTCAGATGGTAAGATTCCATCAGACAAAGAGCCCAGGTTATCTCCCTGCAGGGATCTGATATTTGACCTCACTTTGCTTTTATTCTAAAGTCATAATGAAAGGTTGAGATGAGGATAGCCAAAAATATATCTGGCATGGAAGGTTGGTTCTCCTGAATAAATTGCAATGATTAGGAAATGAACATATTTGGAGATCTTTGAAATAACTTTTCCATTTTAATAGTACTTTATTGCAAACTGGCTGTCTTCAACCTTGGCCTTCCTTATGACATTCAATTCCACATTTTCAACAGTTTCCTGGATGGCCCTATAGATAAGAACAATAAAATCCTCTGAATTAAAATAATCCAAGTAAAAGTAACGTTATCATCCAAGTTTACCTTCCCACCTACACTTTGTTGTCATTGATATTGTCATTAATCTTACTATGCGTGCTTGACACCTTGAAATTATGCTTGACTCTCTGACCCTCTCCTTTTCAAGATAATCGTTAGGTTCTACTGAATTTTCCTCATTTCTCTCTCTTTTCCTCTCTCTCTCTTTCTGCCTTAAGTACAACTATCTCTCTAGTTTACACCTACGTAGGCACAAAATCCAATCTCTATTTTCTAATGAAAACTCCCCCTTTCATTTCAAATCCCTTCTACCCAGCATGCTAAATCATTCAAAAAATCCCCTTGAGTAGGGAAAGAGAAAATTAGTAACTTTACAATAGAGAAAATTAGTAACTCTGTAATAGAGAACTTGGCACACACTATCTTAACCATGTGACGAAAGTTAACATCACCAGACATGCCACGTGAATATCATGACCCCATTATGTAAGGGCCCTGGAGTTCAACCCCAGTGTAATCATGAGGAAACAACATCAGACACACCCAGGTTGGGGGACATTCTTGTGGACATTTGGTCAGCAGACCTTAAGACTATTAAGATCATTTTTTTAAAAAAGGAAATACTGGGAAACTGTAACAGATCAGAGGAAACTGGGAATTATGATAATTAAATGCAATGTGGTACCCTGGGTTGATCCTGGAGTAGAGAGAAGGCATTAATGGAAAAGCAAGAGATATGCAAATGGCTGCAGTTTAGTTAGTAGCAATGTACCTGTGTTCTTTTTTTTTTTTTTTTTTTTTTTTTTTTTTTTTGAGACAGAGTCTCGCTCTTATTGCCCAGGCTGGAGAGCAACGGCATGATCTTGGCTCACTGCAACCTCTCCCTCCTGGCTTCAAGCAATTCTCCTGCCTCAGCCTCCCGAGTAGCTAGAATTACAGGCATGCACCACTATGCCCGGATCATTTTGTATTTTGTTTTTTAGTAGAGACGGGGTTTCTCCATGTTGGTCAGGCTGTTCTTCAACCCCCAACCTCAGGTTATCCGCCCGCCTCAGCCTCCCAAAGTGCTGGGATTACAAGCGTGGGCCACCGTGCCCAACCTCATTTCTTAGTTTTGACAAGGTAATATAAGATGATAATAAGGAAAACCAGCAAAGGGGTATATAGAAAGTTTCTATAACTTTTTTGTAAATCTAAAATTATTCCGAAATAAAAAGTTTATTTAAAAAATGCTCTTTGCGCAAAAACTTTCATTAGAGCCCCACTGTTCATCAAGTCCACGTGTACAATCCTGCTGTCCTTGGCTTACTACTGCCTTCTTCAGTCATCTCTGTAGGCTGAATGATGCTAGTCCCATAGATATTCATACCCTATCTGCAGAAACTATTAATACATTACCTGTCATGGTTCTATTAAGGTTACTGGCCTTGAGATTGGGAATTCATTTTAAATCATTTGGGTTGTCCCAATATAATCATATGAGCCCCTTAAAAGCAGAAAACATTTTTTGTCTAGAAGCAGAAGAGATGTGGCAAAAGGGTCAGTAAGAGAGATTCCAAGCATGAGAAGAATTTGGTGCGCTGTTGCCGCCTCTGAAATGCAGGATTCCCCAAGCAAGGACCAGAGAGAGGCCACAAAGCTGAGCACTGTCCCCAGCTGACAGCCAGCAAGGAGAAGAGCTCAATCCTACAGCTGCAAGGAAATGGTTTCTGCTGATAACCTGGCTGAGCTTAGAAAGCTATTTCCTCCCAGAACCACTCCATAACAGCCCGCGCCAACCAATATCTTAACTTTGGCGTTGTGACACCCGGAGAAGAGGTATCAGCCAAGCCAACCTGGACTTCTGACCTGAAGAACCATGAGATAATAAATGGGTTTTGTTTTAAGTTGCTAAAGTGGTAGTAATTTGTTAGAGCAGCAATAGAAAGTTAATTCATCCATATATATTTTTCTTTTTAGTCCAGTGCAGGCTTTTTCATCTTGTTTTTTTACTGTTTCTGCCATTTACTTGGTATGTGGGCGAAGTTGCCTTTTATTGTTTTTCTCAACACGAATACATCATTTTCCCAACTAGGTTATAATCCCTTTGAGGACTATGGTCTTGCCTTGTTCATGACTATACATACGTGTGTGTGTGTGTGTGTGTGTGTGTGTGTGTGTGTGTGTGTGTGTGTGTATTTTCAGCTGCTTACTGTTGCATTTGAAACTTCCTGATCCTGCCTATCTGCATCTATCTTTCAGGCTTTTCACCCATCAGTCTCTGACACCTACTCTAGATTTCAATCTATACTTGGTAAATATTAGTTGTATATAAAACACCAATGTCCTAAGCATAGTTGTTCAATAACATGGTGATGATTATAGCGGTAAAGAAGCAGAATGAGGAGAGAGAAAATAGTGTCAGATTCTGAGATAAGAGAGTAAGCAAAAATGAGTCACAATGGATATTCCTCAAAAATAGTGATTTTCAAGTTGGTCCATTGCCCCAGGAGACATTTGGCAATGCGTGGAGACATTTTTTATTGTCATGGTTGGGGAAGGAGATTTAAACTGACAACTAGTGAGTAGAAGTCAGAGATGCTGCTTAATATCATATGATTCAGAGAATAGCCCCTACCACATGGAATATCCAACCCAAAACATCAACAGTGTCCAGGAAGGAAACCCTATTCTAAAACTATACTGCCCAGCTATGCATAAGGGGTAAGGTTCCTGCTGTACTTTGGAATATAAGCAAGGACTGCAACGATTGAATAATCTACAGGCTCAGTCCTTAGGAAGGCTGTAATTACACATGAACAATAACATTTATTCTACACTTCAGTGAATGTCTCTGCCATGTCTAGATATGTCTATTTGTGAATGCCTAAAATTAAAATATTTTCTTGAACTGTAAGTTAGCATTAGTACCCCTCTGTAAGCCAGCTAAACCCAAGGATGAGGTTACGTCCACAGATGCTAAAGGAAAAACATGTTCTCAGTACATTATCTAATTAGCAGCCAAGCCTGCCATCCACTTGGCACTCCTACGTGCTATCTCCACTCTTTCGAGGACAGGTTTCATTTTCACAAATGCTCACATTAAGCCCTGTTAATATTTATCTTGTCAAGTTATGAAAAACTGTTGAAAAGTCATTTTGCACGTCTTTGGGCATTTGAGCCTCAGAGAGAACACTGAAACCCAGTGAAGGGTCCATTTGCCACACACCACTTCACCAGAGGGAAGGAAGAGTTTGCCAAAGACTGTTTTTCTCTCAAAATTTTCAAATAAATAATTTCTCCTAAACCTTCCCAGACTTCAGTGTATCACTTTTCAAGCTGCTTGAAAGCTAAGACAACTAAACAAGAGAAATTTAGTTAAGGAAAAAAATGTCGCTTTCAAGATCAGAAGCTGGGAAACTACTTTCACATGAGAAGTTCAATTTAATCTGAAAGGAAGGCAAATCTATCAATGTCCATTCAACTTGTTCCAAAACCTGAGGGACATTCAGTTTCCTCCTAGTGAAATCTACGCATTAGATGTTATTTGGGTCTTTCTGTACCTGCAACACTTACTTTAAGGTGTACCATGTAATTGAATTTGGCTTTTATTTTTTTCTTAGTCCATGTCTGCATTTTTCACAGGCTTCTTAGATGTTTAGCTACAGGTAAAATTTCTCTAAAATGAGTAAGTGATTTATGTCCTCATGTAACGACACTCAGTAAAACCAAGGAACCAGGCCAGTGTTCTCAAGTGGACTGTTAGGGGTTTATCTGCTTCTGATTCAGTGGCTCGTTCCTTTTATTATGGGCTGCTGGAAACTGCTCTAGTGGAGTCCCTCATCAATGTCCAACCATGTTTGGGGCATAATAGTCTGACAGAAACACATTTCAGGGAGAAATAATTTTATTGGCATTTTACACAAAGACCAACTTTAATAGCCACGCCTGAGTCTAACAATTTCTATTAAAGATATCAGACTATGTAAGATCATAACTTGGACCCTTCGCGTTGATGAAGGAATCTAGCAAGCCTCAGACAAGCACAAACACTTGACGATCTCTTACTTCACGGAAACAAAGCAACTTCCTTTTGTCAAACACTTGCACTTACTGGGTACTGCACACTGATGGGCCCTTTTAACTCCATTTTGCAGGCAAAGAAACAGAGGTTCAAAGAGTTTTAGTAACATCACCAAGGTGGTAGAGGTAGGAGTTAGGAATTGAACTGGAATGTGCCATGCTCCAAAGCCCTTGGTTTATTTCGTCCAATACATGGACTGATGAACCCCAGAGTGCCAACCCCAGCACTCACACCAGCAACAGCACCAGGTGTCAAGAAAGGTGGAGAAACCTAGGCCTTGATCTATAAGTACAAGCATCCAAGTGTATAAAGTGATTTTTTTGTTCGTTTGTCTCTTTGTCGCTCTGGGGACTATTTCCTCAGTGAAGAATAGAGGTGCGGCATGAGTTAGCAAGCCCTGAGTCAGCCAGGCCTGCATCAAGCACTGGCCCTTTCCCCATCTGTGTCCAGAGTGACCTTGAGCAGGTGATCTAACCTCCCCAAACCTCGCTGTCATCATTTCCCAAATAATGACAATAATAATAACTCTGGCCATGCACACTGAAAGCATCAAATAAACTACTGCCCTGAGGGATCCTTACACATGTCAAGAAGTATGGAAGGTGTTCTTAACAACGTCCCCTCCCTCTCTATATAATAGGTAAAGACTGAAAACTTAGCTAGAGCCTTATGAGGTCAGAAACCCAGAGGAATCAGCAACTGTGGCTGGCAAAGCCTTCTTAAGAAGCCCCAGAAAACCCAAATCTCAATAGAGAATCACATTTTAACTCTATGCTTCCTTTATCCTTTCAGGAATTAGCATGAGTTTAAAACATAAATGCAAAATCAAGACAAACAAAATTCACTGTGACTTGAGCATATGCAAAGTGTCAGCAAGGGAGCCAGCATGGGAGGAGACGTCCTTCCATTTTGTGAGACAGCTGTGGTTCACCTTCCCCTCTATTAAAAGCCGGATCCTGTGGCTTTTCTGCAGGATTACTAGAACCTCAATGAGCCGGTGATAGGTCTGACTTTTAGAATACTTTAGCAGGCTCCATGCCTCAGACACACCGTGCTCATCTCCCTTCCCCGCTGACATGTTTATTTCAGATGGCAGCCAAGTGCATGGAGAGTCTGGCTAAGAATATCCGGAACTCTGCCTCCTCCACTCTCCTTCCCACGAGTCTTTCCAGACATCAGAAAGTTTGTCAGAACAGTTCCTTGTTTTCCGGCCAGCAAATTATGCCAAGTCCTCTGAATAAAAGAGTTCAGACTGTGGTCGGCAGCCTCTAAGAAGGCCCCAGAGAGCCTCACCTCCCGGAACTTACATCTTCGGGCCCTCCCTTTCTTTGAGTTTGAGCTGGACTTGCTGACTTGCCTCTAATTCATAACACATGACAGAAATTATAAGGTGTCATTGCTGAGATAAGGTTTAGGTTACAAAGACTGTGGCTTTGTACAATTATCATTCTCATATATATGAAGCACTGAAATGCTAAATAACTCACTTAAAGTGAAGAAGTTAGTGAAGTCAGTCTTTAAACCCAGAAGCCTGGCCTCTTTCCTGTTGTATTATACCTGCCTCAGAAAACAGGCATACTAGAACTGGTGATGGAGGCATGCTCGTTGGTATTTAGAGTCGTTTCCTGGGTTTGGGGAAGCACTTAGGAGCATGCCCCCACTCTTTCCCTCTTACTCGTTTTGATAGTGGCCAGCCACCATGTGTGAGCCACCCTTAGAGAAGTCCCCATGGTAAGGAACTGAGCGACGCCTTTGGTCAACAGCCATTGAGGGACTGAGGCCCCCCATCCAGCAGCACATCAGGACCCAAATGCCTCCCACAAACCCTTGAGTCCAATAGCACATGAGGACCTGAATGCCTCTCACAATACTTTGAGTGATCTTGGAGGCAGATCCTCCCCAAATCCAGCTCTTACGTGAGACCACAGAGCCCACCAGTGCTGTGATTGTCACCTTGTAAGAGACCCTGGGTCAGACACCCTGAGATCAGCTGTGCCCAGGTTTCTGACCCACAGAAACTGTAAGATGACAAATGTTTGTTATTTTAAGCTCTTGATTTTTGGGGCAATTTGTTACACAGCAATAGAAAACTATCACACTATCCTTAGCAAATATTCCCAAGTGTCTAACCAGACAGAAGAACCTCCTTCAAATAAGTGCTTCCCCAACCCCAGAAAATGACTCTGAATACCAACAAGCATATCTCCATCACCAGTTCTAGTATGCCTATTTTCCGAGGCAGGAAAGAGGCCAGACCTCTGGGTTTAAAGGTTGACTCCACTAATTTCTTCACTTTAAGTGAGTTATTTAGCATTTTTGTGCTTCATATATACAATAGGAATGATAATTGTGCTCATTACATAGAATTATGTTAGTACTATATTAGTTTATATTAGTATTCTCAGCAAGTAACACAGTTTTCATTATATAGTAAAGGTAAAATACATTTTCTCTTGAGTGAATAGGTATGACTTAATTTTTTTCTCCATCTAACTATACTGCAATCTATTTGAGGCCATGGACTACTCCTCATGTTGTTATTTATTTCATCATATCCCAACATGCTATGCACAGAAAGGTATCTCAAGAAATATTTTTGACTACTTTGATACAGAATAATATTGATCCATTAAAAATTAATTGGATGCATATTCTTATTTGAACTCTTTGCTGTGGAGACATAAATAATTCATCCTTCCTGATTCTATTATCCATTTGAATTTTTGGTAGTCTGTAGATTTTATAAAGTGTCTAATTTTCTACTTCGATTTCCTTCAAACAACATGAATTAAAAGTGTGTCTTATTTTTTCTTGCAATGAAATCAATCAAGATCCACATGTACTTAGTTTATAGCTAAGACTTTGAGTATTGACAGTGAACATGAAAACTCTTCAGGTGAGAGAATTTATAGGAGCTGAAGTTCTGATATTTCTCTGTAAGAAACATCATTAAAGAAGCCAGTAATTCATCAGCAGAGAATCCCCAGGGAAGCAGAGCAAAGATGGCTTTGTGCACCATGATTTTCACTTCCAAATTTCAAACAGCGCTGTCCCAAACCTTGCCTGCTGCTTCAGGTACTCACCACACTGATTGGTAATCACTGACCTACTTCGCTGTATGTTTCCTCGTACAGCTGGCACCCAGACGTAGCATATACTTGAGAATTAGCTAAAAATGACAATAATTGAGTTCTACCACAGACATGGTGAATCAACAACTCAGGAGCTTAGGCCAGCACTTTATGTTTCAACAAGATTTCCAGTTGATTCTTATGTAGTCTAAAGTTTAGGAACCACCACATTCCTATAGAGCATGAATGATTTGAGGGCAGTGTCCATGGGTTACTTAAATTAATATTTCTAGTGTCCAGTGCTTTATCTAAAGTAAAACTTCCGAATATGTTTGTGAAAGAGTGAAGAGGGCCAAAGGTTTTTGCTTTTGAACCTTTGAACTTCTGTATGGCTCCTTTGACTCATCTAAAAAGATGGGATTATGAGCTGTCAGGGTCCATATAATGACAAAAAGTAATAACGTGTGACTGAAAAAGTCATGCTACTCACCCTTCAAGTCCTGCTTCAAGTCCTACCTGCTTTGCAGATCTTTCTTTCTTTTTTTTTTTTTTTTTTTTTTTTTGGGGTGAGACAGAGATTCGCTCTTGTTGCTCAGGCTGGAGTGCAATGGCGCTGTCTTGGCTCACCGCAACCTCTGCCCTCTGGGTTCAAGCCATTTTCCTGCTTCAGCCTCCCAAGTAGCTGGGATTACAGGCACTAACCACCACGCCCAGCTAATTTTTGTATTTTTAGTAGAGACGGGATTTCACCATGCTGGCCAGGCTGGTCTCGAACTCCTGACTTCGTGATCCACCTGCTCGGCCTCCCAAAGTGCTTTGCAGATCTTCTAACTATACCAGGCAAGCTTAATCCCCTTGTCCTGTGATTCTCTTGTCTGCATCCATTCTTTATTATTTAAGTGATCGTATCATAACTGAATATTGACCATCATTACTCATTTTTATACTTTTAATACCTAGCACAGTTTTTAGAACAACATTAATGCAGAACAAATCTTTCCTCGTTAATCAGCATTAGTGGCATGCCTGTCTTTACGTTGACTTAAACCAGTGTTGAAATTATTAGCAAAGCTATTCGTGTCAGACTTAGTCCTGAGGGCGAGCCAGGTCTTGGTAATTTTAAGCCTTACATTATTTTCAAACAGATCGGGGTGGAGTCCAGGAGCCAGGTTTTCTTGGGTACCTTCCTTCTGTTTTAACATAATTGTTTGTTCTCTCTCTGCTGTGTCTTGACCAGGGATATGTCTTCAATGTTCTTTTGAGATCTTGCTCATACCTGTCATCAGAGATGTTAGCTGTCAATGAATGCAAAAGTTGATAAGTTTTAGCTTTTTTTGATATGTTGACCTTAGAAAGTCAAGATTTTAACACTAAAAGACCTTCAAAAGAGACATGAATGAAATCACCTTTTCTTTCTTTCATTAACAAGCACTTATTTAGCATCAACTGCTAGGGATTATCTTAGGTGCTTGGGATATCTTACTGAATAAACAATGACACCTGCCCTTAAGGAGCTAAAATTCAGTGCAGTACGTGATGGGGAGACATTGGAGGGGGCAGACAATGAACACAAATACAGAAACAAGGATATAAAATGTCATATTAGAAGATGGTGTGTGCTATGGGAAAAATAGAGCAAAGAGAATGGGGCAATGATGTTGAAATGATGGACAGTAAGTGGATTTACAGGTCAGTGCTGGGGAGTGTACCCAGAAGACTCTCAACATCCATTATTTTACCTTTTCCATGTTCATCTCTTTTATTATTCTATCAAGTCTCAAAGCTTCAAATGTAATTTACTTGCAAATGACTCCACAATTTTATACTACCAGTTTAGAGCTCCTCCATGTACTACTGATGCATATATCCAACTGCATCCTTGGCATCTCTATTTGGATATCCACTAGGTGTCTCCAATTCTATTTATCAAGAGCATCTTCTATTCCAGTACCACCCCCCAACCCCAACTCGCATAGACAAACTATGCTGTCCCACAGTTTTTCCATCTCCGTTAATGGGAACTCCAACATTTAAGTTGCTCAAGCCAAAACCCTTGGAGTCTTCCTTAACTACCTCTTCTTGTAATAATTTCTTATCTAACCAGACAACAAATGCTGTCATCTCTACCTTCAGAAATTCACCCAGCATCGAATCCTCATCACCACCCTGTGGTCCAGGCCTCCATCCATTCTTGGATTATCTTGGATAATGTTTGAATGATCACAACTGTCTTGAGATTAATTTATTTTTATTCACAACAGTCTGTTCAGAATGTGGCAACAAAAGTGAGCCAGTTACTTCCCCACCAGGCCATTCCCTGCCCCTGATGCCACCTCTCCATTGTGGGTTCCCCTTCCTCCTACTCTCAAAAGCCAAATGCTTCACTCCAGCCTATGATCTCCAGTCTGGTTCCCATGGTCTCCAAGGCTCCATCCCTTTCCACTTTCCACTTCACTCATCTGTTACTGGTTGAAGATATCCAGGTTACCAGTGGTGAATCCATATGAGTGGGCAGCAACCTCAATTCTTGCCTCCTCGGAAGAAAGAATTCAACTGAGGACCATAAGGCAGAAAAAGAGACTGAGGCAAGTTTTAAAGCAGGAGTGGGAATTTGTTTAGAAAAGCTTTAGAACAGGAAAGAAAGAAAAGTTCACTCGGAAGGGACCCAAGCAGGCACCCGAAGGTCTAATGTAATGTTGAACATATGATTCTAGGACTTTAAGGGCTGGCTCCTTTCTCATGATTCTCCCCAAGGGGGGCTGCCTGCATGTGCAGTGCCCTCCTTACCCTTGGGAGATGAGCATGCACAGTGTGTTTGGAAGGCTGGCTGTGTGCCCATCTGAGGCTTTCTTCCCTTTTTCAGTGGAGTGACCCCAGAATGTCATACTTGGTCATTTTGCCTTTTAATGCACATGTCCGGGAAGTTGTGTCTCCCTGACATCTGCATTCTATTAACACTTTAGTGCAACAGGTGTGGACCATCAAGATATGGCCTCTCCCTGGCTCTGTTGACAATTTAACACTTTAGTCTAAATTATTTACTGCTGGGCCTTTTGTCTAAATTATTTACTGCTGGGCCTCAGTGCCTACAAGAGCACCTGGGTACTCCCTTCACCTCTGCTGCTCCAATTAATGTGATAATTGCCAAAACATCACCAGACATTCCTTGTGAATAGGTGAAGAGCCCTATCCTGTCCACGGATGCCTAAGTACCTGTAACCATCTTTCTCTCAACACTAGTTTCTTCTTTGTAGTCTTTCAACATTCCAGGCACAGCCCACCCTCTACCTCAAGGTTTTTACATGGTCTGTCCCCTCTACCAGGTATATTTTCCCCCCAGAAACTCAAATGTCTCATTTCCTCATCTATTCCTGGCCTTCCCTTTCATGTTGCCCTTATTAAACATTATGAGACCTCCTCTGATCACCTTAAAGAATTATAACTCTCACCTCCCAACACCGTCTGCCTTAGTTTTCTCCATAATACTTATTGTCATCTGACATATGCCACATTTACTTACTCATTTATTGCTTATCACACCATTTCCAGAATGTAAGCCACCTGAGGGCAGCCCTTTTGTCTAAATTATTTACTGCTGGGCCTCAGTGCCTACAAGAACACCTGGGTACTCCCCTCACCTCTGCTGCACCAATCATTTGTCCTGGAACCCATGCTGCGTTAGGAAGTGAAAAGCATATACTTCCTATTATTTAATCTCCATGACTACCCTGTGAAGTAGGTCCATGTTATCCCTGGGAAAGAGGCTGAGAGAAGTAGAGTGACTTGTACAAATTCACATATCTTCTACCAGTTAGGCCTGAAATTGGGATTAATACTCCAAATCTTATATTATTTTCACTGTAGGATGTGGCCTTCTAATCACCATGTTTTCTAGTTTCTGAACTTGGTGCCTTGATGACCTTAGAGAAACTGTCCCACCCAGGGCTAACCAATTCCTGGAGAAAGCAAACAGCTCACCTGGAAGTGTGCCTTTCATCTGCAAACCAACCACCTCATTTGTTGGGCTTTTACATTCTAGATCATTCAGGATAATCCCCCTGAAATTACTCAACCTAGTCAATCTTTTTTTTTTTTTTTTTTTTTTGAGAAATGGTTTTTCTTTTTTTGCCCAGGCTGGAGTGCAATGGCGCGATCTCGGCTCACCGCAACCTCCGCCTCCTGGGTTCAGGCAATTCTCCTGCCTCAGCCTCCTGAGTAGCTGGGATTACAGGCATGCGCCACCATGCCCAGCTGATTTTTTGTATTTTTAGTAGAGACGGGGTTTCACTATGTTGACTAGGATGGTCTCGATCTCTTGACCTCGTGATCCACCCGCCTCGGCCTCCCAAAGTGCTGGGATTACAGGCGTGAGCCACCGCGCCTGGCCAAAACTAGTCAATCTTAAACCACCTGATTTTGCCTCACTTTCTCCTTCTAAAGGAAGCCAGAATAAATGCTCTTGTTTGAATTTTCCCCTTGACCCATCTGCTTCATGACCTACACTGCACTCCCACGAGTGGCCCTGACTGGCATGCTCTACCTCCTCCTCTTGGGAACAAACTACATGTTCAGTGGCAGTGGTCTTCTGATCTGTTGGCCTCACTGTACTTGAAGAATAATAAACCTACATTTTAAACCACGCCTGGGTGGTAAAGGATCTGGAAATCTTGTCCTAACAGGGAGGTTAAAATAACTGAGAGGAAAGAGACTATATCTCAAGTACTTACTTAATCCCCTCCTGGAAATAGAGTATGTATGGGAAGATCTTGGAAGCCCATTGATAGGGACATTAGAAATCCAGAAAGTAAAAGGAGCTGGAAAAGAAAGGCTATAAGTGTGGAAAACAAGGGCATCTTTTACGAGGCCACAGACATATGGGAGAAGGGGAAAGGAAATCACATTTACCAAGCAGGCAGCGTACATTGCCATGTATTGTACTAAAAAGTTACCCATTATGTTAGTAAACTCCCATAAAAACCCTAAGAAGCAAGTATTATCATTGTCATTTTACAGAAACTGAAACTAGGACTTGTAGGAGGGTTCAACAAGTTATAAAGATAGGCAGAAGCCACTAGGAACACATCTGGTTTCAATAGCAGTTCTTTCCCTTTCACCCCACTGAGGTCCAAGGCCTACAGCTGAGCAAGAGGTCAGCTAGTGTTATTAACAACATTAATCTGTTTTGCTCTCTTCTGATTTTTTTTTTAATGTAAAATGTAGTCCCATCCATTCTCTCATCCCTGAGTTTCCTGGGGTTCTCTTATCCTCAAGAAATCCAAAACTTATCTGTGTGCCTCAGTCATTTCTATATAAACACCTTATCATTGCCTTTCTCTTTGTTAATAGACCTAAGCTTCTACACCACACTGTGGAATTGATAGCCATCGTTAGCTGGGAACTGTCTCAAAAGCAAGTTTCTTTTGACAAATTAGATTGCAGTGATTCATTAAGTCCTCCTGGGAAGCTGGGGCCACCCCTCCTTTCTGATGTAGATAAAACTCAGTAGTTTAATGTAAAACTACTTCCTGTATTCAGCCTCCTTATCGGCAGCCAACAAAATTAATTTCACTTGAAGACTTCTGCCTGCTCTGTTTAATAATGTAAATGTATTTAGTAGGGGGATGGGTCTTCTAAAGTCAGGAAAATTGAAAGGGACATGAACACAAGAAGGCTTGAAGTACAAGAAAACAGGAAGGATTTGTATACTCAGGGAATGAGGACAATCTAATATTCTCTATATATGAGTCTTTTGATCTATCTAGTTTTATTGTCTAGGAATAGCTGTGTCTTCATGGGGGTATGACCCTAGGCAACGCTACCTGTATGTAGCCTCACTTTCCTCATCTATTAAGAGAGAACTATAACAATTACCTCGTCTGGCTCCAGTTAGGGACAAATAGAATGCTGTAGTGTATCCAGCACAATGCCGTCCTAGAGTGGTCATTCATAACTGAAAATAGAGTGAACCATGAAATTTGTCCATCTTCAAATCCTGACTGTAGCACTCATAACTGTGTGACTTTGGGCAGGTTCCTAACCTCTCTGTGCTTTTCAGACTTCAGTTTCCCTATGTGTAAAATGAGGGGAAATATAGTGAAAACCTTATAGGATCACTATTGTGATTAAAAGAGTGAATACATGGAAAGCACTTGGAGCTGCACTGGAGGTCTATGTGACCCACTTTATAATTTTCTTTTGCATTTTAAATTGAGACATAATTGATATAGCATAAAATTCATCATTTTAAAGTTTAAAATTTAGTGGTCCTTAATGCATTCACAATATTATAAAACTGCCACTACAATCTAATTTCAGAATATCTTTTTTTTATTTATTTATTTTTTTTTCCCCATTTATTTATTTTATTGCATTTTAGGTTTTGGGGTACATGTGAAGAACATGCAAAATTGTTGCATAGGAACACACGTGGCAGTGTGATTTGCTGCCTTCCTCCCCATCACCTACATCTGGCATTTCTCCCCTTGCTATCTCTCCCCAGCTTCCCTTAATTTTCCTAAAAGAACCCCTGTTCTGGGACATGAATGAAACTGGAAACCATCATTCTCAGCAAACTGACACAAGAACAGAAAACCAAACACCATATGTTCTCACTCATAATTGGATGTTGAACAATGAGAACACACGGACACAGGGAGAGGAACATCACACACTGGGACCTGGAGGGTGGGGGGCTAGGGGAGGGATAGCAGCAAGTGGGAGGACTGCGGAGGGATAGCATTAGGAGAAATATCTAATGTAGATGATGCAGCAAACCACTACCATGGCATGTGTATACCTGAGTAACAAACCTGCAGGATCTGCGCAGGTACCCCAGAACTTAAAGTATATTTAAAAGAAAAAAAAACTTCTCTTCCTGTACTCCAAATTTTTCTCTCTCTTCAGCCCCTGGAAACCAATTATCTACTTTCCTTTTCTTTAGATTTGCCTATTCTGGACATTTCACATAATGGAATCATACAATGTGTGGCCTTTTGTATCTGTCTTCTGTCACTTAGCATGAAGTTTTTAAGGTTCTTTTATGTTGCAACATGAATCAATACTTATTCATTTTCATGGCTGAATAATATTCCATTGTATGCATATGCCATATTGCTTAACCACTTATATCAGTTGATAAGCACACAGGCTGTTTCTACTTTTTAGCTATTCTTTCTTTCTCCGTTAAAAGGTGTCTGCATTACTGTTGAAAATCAACTGATCATAGATATATGGGTTTATTTCTGAACTCTCAATTCTATTACATTAATCTATATATCTATTCTGCCACTACCACATTGTCTTAATTATTATAGTTTGTAATTGTTTCCAGTTGGAAAATTTAAGTTCTACAACTTTGTTCTTATTTTTCAAATTTGTTTTGAGTAATCAAAATTTATTGCATTTTCATAAGAACTTAAAGGTTCGGCTTGTCTGTTTCTACAAACAAGCAGAATTCTCACAAAGATTGCAATGGATCCATATGAACCAATTTAAGAAGTATTGCCATATTAACAATATGAAGTATTTCAATCCATGAACACGGGATGTCTTTCTATTTATTTAGGCTTTAAGTTTTCATATATTGCTGTTGTGTCCTGAAACTTCTGCAAACATATTTATTAGCTAGTAGTTTTGTGTGTGTGTGTGTGTGTGTGTGTGTGTGTGTGTGTGTGTGTGTGTGTCTGCTTATCATTAGGGTTTTCTTTTTAAACTTTAGATTTGGAGATACATGCACAGGTTTGTTACATGGGATTTATTACCTGGGACCGAGGTATCAAAATAACATGGTACCATTACAAAAAAACAGACACATAGACCAGTGGAACAGAACATAGAACCCACAAATAAACACACACACCTAAAACCATCTGATTCTCAACATCAACAAAAATAAGCAATGGAGAAAGAATTCCCTTGCAATAAATGCTGCTGGAATAACAGAAATCCTCAAACTGCTTTCCACAGAACTAATTTGCATTCCCTCTCACAGTGGTTAAGCATTTCCTTTCCTCCACAATCTTCCCAACATCTGGGTTTTTTTAAACTTTTTAATAATAGTCATTCTGACTGCTATAAGATAATATCTATTATGGTTTTAGTTTGCATTTCACTGATGATTAATAATCTTTATATGTTTGTTGTCTGCTTGTATGCATTCTTTTGAGAAGTGTCTGTTTACGACCTTTGCCTACCTTTTAATGAAATTATTTGTTTTTGTCTTGATTCATTTAAGTTCCTTACAAATTCTAGATATTAGCCCTTTTTTGGATGCATGCTTTGCAAATATTTTCTCCCATTCTTCAGGCTATCTGTTGACTCCGTTGATAGTTTTTTTGCTGCGTAGAAGCTCTTCAGTCTAATTAGGTCCCAATTATCAACTCTTATTTTGGTTGAATTTGCTTTTGAGGACTCAGTCATAAATTATTTACCTAAGCCAACGTCTAGAAGAGGATTTCCTGGATTTACTTGTGGAGCTTTTTACAATGTCAGGACTTATATTTAAATCTTTAATTCATCTTGAGTTAATCTTTGTATATGGTGAGAGCTAGGGGGCCAGTTTCATTCTTCTGCCTGTGGCTCACTAGTTAACCCCATACCATTTAGTAAATAGGGAGTCTTCTCCCTATTGCATATTTTTGTAGATTTTGTTGAAGATCAGATCACATGTATGGGTTTATTTCTAGGTTCTCTATTCTGTTCCACTGGTCTATGTATCTATTTTTTTTGTACTGGTACAATGTTGTTTTTTAAAATTTATTTATTATACTTTAAGTTCTGGGGTACATGTACAGATCGTGCAGATTGGTTACATAGGTATACATGTGCCATGGTGGTGGTTTGCTGCATCCATCACCCCATCATTTACATTAGGTATTTCTTCTAATGCTATCCCTCCCCAATCCCCCCACCCCCTGCTATTCTTCCCCTATCTCCCCATCCCCCAGGCCCCAGGGTGTTATGTTCCCCTCCATGTGTCCATGCGTTCTCATTGTTCAACAACCACTTATGAGTTAAAACATGTGGTGTTTAGTTTTGTGTTCTTGTGTCAGTTTGCTGAGAATGATGGTTTCCAATTTCATCCATGTTTCTGCAAAGGACATTAACTCATCCTTTTTTATGGCTGCATAGTATTCCATTGTGTATATGTGCCACATTTTCTTTATCCAGTCTATCATTGAAGGGCATTTGGGTTGGTCCCAAGTCTTTGCTATTCTGAACAGTGCCACAATAAACATATGTGTACATGTGTCTTTAAAATAGAATTATTTATACTTCTTTGGGTATACACCCAGTACTGTAATGGGATTGCTGGGTCAAATGGTATTTCTATTTCTAAATCCTTGAGGAATCACCACACTGTCTTCTACAATGGTTAAATTAATTGACAATCACCCCAATGGTGTAAAATTTTTCCTATTTCTTTACATCCTCTCCAGCATCTGTTGTCTCCTGATTTTTTAATGATTGCCATTCTAACTGGCATGAAGTGGTATCTCAATGTAGTTTTGATTTGCATTTCTCTAATAGCCAGTGATGATGAGCTTTTTTTCATGTTTGTTGGCCGCATTAATCATGAGGCCTAACAGCATAAAAACCCTAGAAGAAAGCCTAGGCAATATCATTCAGGACATAGGCATGGGCAAGGGCAAGGACTTCATGACTAAAACACCAAAAGCAATGGCAACAAAAGCCATAATAGACAAATGGGATCTAATTAAACTTAAGAGCTTCTGCACAGCAAAAGAAACTATCAATAGAGTGAACTGGCAACCAACAGAATGGGAAAAAATTTTTGCAATCTACCCATCTGACAAAGGGCTAATATCCAGAATCTATGGCGAGTTTAAACAAATTTATAAGAAACAAACAACCCCATCAAAAAGTGGGCAAAGGATAGGTACCATGCTATTTGATTATTGTAGCCTTATAATAAACTTAGAAATCAGCCAGTGTGATGCCTCCAGCACTGTTCTTTTTGTTTCGGATTGCCTTGTGTACTTGGGCTTTCTTTGGTTTCAAATGAAATTTAGAAAAGATTTTTCTAATTCTGTGAAAATTAACATTAGTCATTTATAAGAATAGATTGAATATGTAGATTTTTTTGGACAATATGGACATTTTAACTATATTGATTCTTCCAATTCACAAGCGTGGAATGCTTTTCCATTTGCTTGTGTTGTCTGTGATTTCTTTCAGCAATTTTGTAGTTTTCCAAGTAGAGATCTTTCACCTCCCTGATTAGATGAATTCCTAGGTATTTTACTTTCTGTAACTATTGCAAATGAAATTGCATTCCTGGTTTGGTTCTCAGTTTGAATGTCACTGCTATATAGAAATGTTACTAATTTTTGTACATTAATTTTGTATCCTGAGACTTTGCCAAAGTTGTTTATCAGGTTTAGTAGCCTTCTTGTGGAAGCTTCAGGGTTTTTGAGAAATAAAATTGTATCATTACTGAAGAAAGATAATTGGACTTCCTCCTTTTCTATTTGGATGCCTTTCATTTCTGATTTCTCTGGCTAGGCCTTCCAGTATTACATTGAATGGGAGTGGTGAGAGTCGACAACCTCATTTTGTTTCAGTTCTTAGGGGGTATGGTTCCAATTTTTACCTACTCACTATGATATTGGCTGTGGGTCTGTCATAGATGGCACCTATTCTTTTGAGCATATTCATTCAATACCTAGTTTGTTGAGGTTTGTTCTAATTGTCATACAGCATTTCTTTGCTTGAAAATGCCATAATTTATTTCTCCATTCTGCTGCTAATAGGCATTTGGTTGTTCCACAGTTTGGTTTCATTATGAATTAAATTTCTATGCTCATTCTTTTATATATCTTTTGATAAACATATGCACCACTTCATCTTAGACATCTATTCAGAAGTAGTGTTGCTTAGCCATGGGAAATATTCATGAGAAGCCAGTTTTACAAAATGGTTTCACTAGGTTATTCTGCCATCAGCAATATCTAATGAAAATTTTCTACCATTAGTCTTTTACTTTTAGGTATTCTGGTGGGTATATAGTTTCATGCTTTTGTTGAGTTAATTTGCACTTTCCTAATGCCAGTGAAGCTGAGCATCATTTATATTGGCCATTTGGATGTCTTCTTTTGTCAAGTTCCTTTTCAAGACTTTTGTCCAGATTTTTATATATTTTAGTGCAAATTTTACAAATTGTGATTTCTAGGAATTTGTCCGTTTCAATTAACATTTTAAATCTGTTAGTATTCATTCCTTTTTTAATATTTTCTAATTATGTATGCAGGGTATTGGTAATTTATGCCTTCTAAATTTTCTTTTTGATTAGTCTTTACAATATTGTTCCAATTGTACCAATTGTATCTGTCCACTATGTCATTGTCTGTTTTTGTGCATCTTCTCCATATGTTTTTAATTAATTTTTTATATTTAATATTTTCTCCCTTTGGCTTTCTTTCATTTTAATTTTGTTATTTTTTCTAATATTTTGAACTGTATGTTAAATTATAAATTTTTAGACTGTGTTTCTCTAATAGTGCTATAAATTTACCTTTAAGCACAGCTTTTGTTGCATTATACATTTTAGAATTCAATTTAATTTACATTGTGATTTCTTATTTTATTTATAACTTATTCAAATGTGTTTTGCTTGATTTGTGTGACTCTGAAAATATTTAGATTTCTATATATTATTTATTTCTACTTTCACTCCACTGTTGTCAAATAACATAATCTGTGACATTTCAACCCTTTGGAGCTTGTTTAAATTGCTTTATGGCTTGACATGTTCAATTCTGGCTAATATTCTATAGGGATAAGAAAACAATGTGTATTGTGCAGTTGTTCAAACTATCTACAAATCCAAATATGTCCATTTGTTCTACCAGGTAATAAGTTACGTTAAGATTCCCCACTATGATTGCAGATATATACATTTCTCTTTTTTATTCTATGATTGCTTGATGATTTCTGAGACTTTGTTACTAGGTGCCTACAAATTTTGAATTTTTATATATTCCTGATAGACTAACAGTTTCATAGTCATGGAATTTCATCTTTATCTCTAGTGATACTTCATTTTATAAAATCAGTTTTGTCTGACATTGATATAGCTACACTAACTTTCTTTTGATTAGTGTTTGCAGCCTATCCATCTCTTTTCATCCTTTTATTTCCAACCTTTTTATATTTTCATTTTCAAGCTGAGTTTCTTCTAAGTAGAATAGAATAAATTTTGTTTTCTTAAAATTCATTATGATAATCCTTGTCTTTTAATTAGAATACTTAATCTGTTTACATTTGATGGAATTTCTGGTATATTCATGGTTATTTCTACAATTATAATAATTTTTTCTATTTATTCCACCGCTCTATATTTGATTAATTTTTGTTTCTTGTCTTCTTTTGAACTAATTATTTTTGCTATTGTATTTTTGCCCTACAGCTAATGCTTGACTTACGACCATGATTGGTTCCGACAGACCAGTCGTAACACGATTTGGTCGTAAGCTGAGTAGGCTATATGTACAGTACTGTGAAATGATGTTATAAAAATCTTTAAGTCATTTTATCATAATTTTCTTTCATTATTGTTATATATCATAATTTTCTTTGTTCATTTTATGCCATTTGTATCATCTCTACAAGACTTTGTTTCTTATTTTTACATTTGTCAGGTTTAAGTAAAACACTGCATTACAAGTACAACTGGTTTAATATTTGCAAAGCATACAAAATTACAAAATACAGGTACATAACAGGTGTATGCAAAACATACAAAATTACAAAATACAGGTACATGTAAAAAATACCATAGGAAACATTTTCTCAATTGCAAAACATATCAAAATATATAAACATGTACGAAATATTTTATTGGCTGCTGGTGCTTGGCTGCGGATCATTGATGTCGTCATCTGAGGCAGCAGTTGGGGTTACCAGAGTTGGTTTTTTCATAAACATGGTGAGCTTTGTCTGAATTGTATGTTTCTCTTTTTCTTCATAAATTTCACAATATAGACGAAACACACCGTGCACCATCCGTTCAATCCTTGCAAATCATTCCATGTTTGGGTCCATTGCTTCGAAATGTATAAGAAGTTTATTGGGAGGGGTTTGATGAAAAATATCCAAGGCACAAAACACAAATTGCTGTACCGAGTCTGGGATAACAGTTGAAATGGTGCACGTGGAGATGGTAGTGCTGCCGGAAGCTGGTCTGCACTGTCGTACGCCCAGCTGGGCAACGTTTGCGCTGCCAGGCGCAGAGCAGTCATGGCTGGCGATTGTGGTCGTAAAGTCGAATGGTCGTAAGTTGCATAGGTCGTAAGTCGGTCAATACCTGTATTTACTTGTCTGTTCTAAATTCCTTAACATATTTTTTCAGTTACACTACAGAGTTCATATGTATAACTGAAATAAAATGTAGTTAAAATTAGTATTTCTACTTCTTCTAGGAACGTTCAAGATCTTAAACATTTAAAGTATTGCAATTGTATTTATTCTGTTCATGCACCTCCTTTAGTGCTATTAATTGCATAACTTTAATTATTCATATAGAGAAAACTCCATAAAAATCTGATTTTTATTTTATGCAGTCAATATTCATTTAAACTAATCCACATATTTACACTCACCATTGCTCTTCATCTTTTCTTTTGCTGCTTGTTTTTATATGCTATCATTTTTTCTTTGCCTGAAGAATTTTACTTAGTGTGTTTCAGTAGATTTACTGATGCCAAGTTATTTCTAATAATGTTTGTTTTAAAATGTTTTGTTTCACTTTCACTAGAAATGACTATTTTTGATGTGCATTAAATTCTATTTTATCAGTTAGTATTGTTAGTTATTAAGAAGCTATCATTACATTGTTTTTTAATTTTATTTCTGAGAAGCACCTCTCATTCTTATTGTTTCTTCCTTAAAGGCAGTATGCCTTTTTTTCTCCAGTTTCTTTTAAGTTTTTCTTTTTCTTGAATTTCTCTCAATATTTTTCTCACTTGAGGTTTGCAGAAATTCGTTAATCTACAGGTTGGTATTATCCTTAGTTTTAGAAAGTGCTCAGACATTTATAACTTCTTGTCTTCTCTCTCTTTTCACCTTCTGAGACACCGGTTATACATGTTTCTTATCTATCTTACACGCCTCTCTTTCTTTTTTACCCTTCTGCCTTTCTGGGCTTTACATGTTATACTGTATATGTTCTAATGAAATATTGTCTTGCTCTACAGATGTGCCCATTCTTCTAAGTCATCTGTTCAGTTATTATCTATAGTTAGCATATTTCTTAATTGAAAGTTTTCCATTTGATCTTTTTATAGATTTCATCTTTTTATAGAAATGTTCAGTCCTGTTTTATATCATTTTGAAATGTTAAGTTACTCTGTCTTCCAGCATCTCTTGGTATTTAGGCACTTTATATTTTCTCATGGTATGCCTAGCAATTTTTTTCAGTATATTTTTCTAAAGATAAGTACTCATTTTTAATAGTTCCACAATACCATTCTCAATGTAAAATACTTCCTAAAAGTAATAAAACATTTTTTAGTAAGTGCTGATAGACAGTTCTTTTTTTATAAATAAATTGCAAATGGAATATGAGTCTCCAGAGGAAGCTATTTGGCCTCTGGGAGGCAATTTGTTAAGGAATACTCTCCTTAATCTAATTATAGATTGAAGTAATTTAGGACTGGGCTCAGTATTTGTGAAAGTTTGTCTATTTTTGTTGTTGCTGTTATTGTTTACTTTTACTCTTAGCAGTACGTATGTACCCCTGGCAAGATCTCAGCGTAATGCCTATAATGTTTACCTGAGCTTCTCCATGTGGGCACTCCTGAACTCCAGTTCTTAACTTCTCAGACCTATGATATGCTGCAGCTTCTGCATATATTCGTATTTTATTGGCTTTTGATGGCTGAGTGATGTCATTTAAAACAAAGACAACAATGTGATAAAAAAAACTTGGGGGCAATAAAAACATGGAACATTGTGTATGGTCAGCATACCAAGGAAATAGTAAAAGGTAAATAAATTAATTTAGGTACATTAAATTTCGAAAGTGTCTTGAATGCCACAATAAAAAAAAAATGGTGATTTATTTTATCAGAGAAAAGTCAAAGCTCCTAGTGAAGTGGATTGCTCTGGCCACTGTTTCTAACTCTTCCTAAGGGCTAGTCCCTTAGCACTTTTGGCCAACTTCTCTTTCCCTTCCTTATAAAGGACTCAGTTAGTTCAATTTGGGGATGAGGACCATCGTGCTGTCAGGAAAACTTCCTTTAGGGTCTTGTCAAGATGGTAGGCAGATACCCATGTAAGAAAGAGACTTTTTCCACATAAATTCCCAAAAAGTATGTGACTGATTCTTAAAAGAAAAACATGTATATTTCTTTCCTAAAGACGAAGATGTAAAATCCATTATCCCTTTCATAATTCCACTCTTGCCTATGATAGACAGGTTTTCAAGCACATCTACTTATAAAATGCAATTCAGTAATATGAAATATAAAATTCAGTAATATGAAAATGAACAAAAGCTATGCATTCTGAAATGAAGCAATTGTTATCTCTGTGACTTAATTATTTTGCATTTATTGTTTCTTCATGGTTAGAGATTTGCTTTTTATCCTACAGACATTAGCAAGTTGTTTTTTATTATACGGATTTGATTAGAACCCTCAAAAAGTTATTTTAGCCTACTGGCAAATCTTTAAATGTAGACAGATACAAATGAATTTTAATTGTTTCTGAGAACATTTCTTTGGGTAAAAGATTTTAATTCTTCAAATATATACGTGAATTTAGATATTTCTTTCATTGATAGCAAAATAATTTGTTCCTCATCACATTAGAAACATATATACTGTCCATACTCTCCCTTAAAATGGTTTCTTAATGATCGGTGGATTTTTCTCTGTCTTGGATGCTAGAGAAGGCACTGAGACTCAAAACTGACCAGCTATTTTCCTTAGGGCAAAGTTGGGAGAATTGTGCCCTTTTATACTTCAATCCTGTAGTTTCTGGTGACAAGGATTACAAATTCTACCAAGATTTCTCCACCCCCAGATGTCCATGAGATTGGCACAAAAAGTTTCTCTAAATGCTGATCTTTTCCATCCCTACCTTTTTTGACCAATACAGCCATCAAATTACTGTCTTGCAAGGGTTAATCCAGGAGCCACGAACAGAGGGAGATGAGCAGGTCTATTGTAATGAAATGTAGTGAAATGGAAAAATCTATTGTAAGCATTTTGACACAGGCCTTTTAGAGGCTGAAAGTTATGGATTAGAGCAAATGGGATGAATCAAAGACATTCTAAAACAGCAAGCAGAACTCAGTAGATTTTATCTCCCAAAAGTTGATACAGCATAATCAGACATAAACTGCAGAGGTCTCAGTATTATGCAGACATAGCATGAGCCTGATGGCCCATCTCCTCATTTCCAATAACTAGTGCAAGCCTAGAACAAAGCAGAATGTACAATAATTGTTTGATTAATTAATTTATAACTAATTTAAAATTGTCACAATTATTTTAATTCATAATTTCTAGTTTTAGGTTTAAGTAAAAAAATATTTACACAAAATCTTAAACTCAGTCCTTTAGAAAAACTCTCAAAGTGCTTTGCAATTTCTTTCAGAAATAAATGTAGACAGTCTTGAATTAAACATTTTGTAGCAATCATTGCCAAAGCGTGTCAGGACCTCTCTAGCTCCCAAAGACACTTGCTCAGAATACAAAAGTGCTCAGGCCAACAAACCCTCTCTGCCTTTTTGATAATGCCAATTCCAGCTTTGCTAAGCCCTGGTCCATGAAGAATGAATAAAAAATGTAAAAGTCACTTGAGTCTAAAATTTCTTTCAGCAACTTTACCAGTAGAACAAATTTCTTAGTTCAGTATCTCCTAACAAACATTTCCTCATCATGACATTATCTGAGGCAATAAGAAAAACAAACGTGTTCTGGGAATCTCTGTGAATTTTTGAAATCCTTACTTAAAGAATCATAAAGTCTCTTTTCCCCTCCACCTACCTCCAGGGAGCATTTACTAGTCTATTGCATAATGGAAATTATAGCACTGTACCTGTAACTCCCCCATCAGTTACATTGATAAAGGTGTTGGACTGGACAGTGCTCCATAGAACACTCGAGGAAATTCTGATCTAAGAATGTCATGCACAATTGTCTCTCAGAGTTTAATAAATGTTTATTGAATAAACACTTCCTTTCCTCAAAAGCTTGTGAGCTATGCAAAGACAGATTAGAGTCATTAATTATTTAATAGCAGTTAAAACACAAGAAAAGGACATATTACTGACTGACTCTGCTGATGGAAGGCCAGGCCACTGTACCTTGTGGGGAGCATCAGCAAGCTGTGTAGGAAGCTGAAATGTTCAAGGCACCTAAGACAATTTTTCTACCCTGGTAAAACAGTCACTTCTGTGAGTCAGCCTTCTTCCTTCTGTAAGCATTGAACTATGGTGTCAAGATCACTTTTATATTGTGTAAATTATTCCCTGAGGCAGTTAGGAAATTCCACTTAAAGAAAAATTGCAAGAGAAAGATTTGTCTCCTGCTTCCCCAGCTTTCTGCCTTACTGCTAGAAAACCATACACACACACATACACACACTCAAACACAAGACTGTCCACTCATCCGCCCAGGGAAAGTGCCTGTCTCTAGAGAAATCATTGCAGCACAAGGAATCCAAAGGTGGGACTCAGGACTCAGCAACATTCAGGACTAGAGATCCCTTCACTCTCTCTGGCCCCTTCCATAGCTGTGCAAAAGAGTCCCAAGGCAAGAAGCCCATTAAAACATCTACCTACAAGCACAGACTGTGGAAGGGAAGGATGAAGAGTAAACCTCACAGAGAAGAATCAAATTTCCATCCACTTTGTCCTTCCTTCTGAGATCCCCACTGTATATCCCTGCAGACCCTGTTTGGTCTTTGTTCTACATGGGAAATCCTACTTTCTAAAGTAGAATCTTTGGAAAAGTGACCACTAGATGGAACAGGATGAAGAGCTGAGAGACTGGAGGTGTTGAAGACAAGGTTATCTACTTAATTTGCCAAGATCCTAGAAGGCTAATAATGCTTTCCCTTGTTGAACTGCTGGAAATTCTCAGTGAGTCTCCTAGTTGCCTCCTTATATTTTGTTTTAGGTTAAAAAAAAGAAATATTCTTTAATGGAACTATTCTTGAGATGTTTTTACTTTTCCAAAACAACATAATGTATACAAAAATAAATATGGGGACAAAATTCTAATGACAGAGCCATAGAACTTCATTGTTGATGCTGAGACAGTCATTTGAAGACAGGATAGGAAAGATTGGGACAACCTCTAATAACATTCTTCGTTTGGTGTAGCTAAGAGGATATGTTCCATGGACACTCAATAGTATGTCTCCCCAGGACCCTCCCCTCAAACCAGAGGACCAGATGGTTTAGGTCCACCCAGGACACCTTGTGTCAGCGTACTATAGGATATGATACCTTGCTCATCCTCCATTACTCACATAAGAGTAGCAACTAGTGACCACATTTACTGTGTGAGGTGCTCAATGCTTTTCATGTACAATCTTGTTTAGTCTTCATAATTACAAACATTCCAAGAAATAGATATTATTATGCCCAATCTATAAGTAAGAAGATAAAGAATTTACAGATCTGGCCGGGTGCGGTGGCTCATGCCTATAATCCCAGCACTTTGGGAGGCCGAGGCAGGTGGATCACGAGGTGAAGAGATCGAGACCATCCCGGTCAACATGGTGAACCCGGTCTCTACTAAAAATACAAAAAATTAGCTGGGCATGGTAGTGCATGCCTGTAATCCCAGCTACTCAGGAGGCTGAGGCAGGAGAATTGCCTGAACCCAGGAGGCGGAGGTTGTGGTGAGCAGAGATTGCGCCATTGCACTGCAGCCTGGGTAACAAGAGCGAAACTCCGTCTCAAAAAAAAATAAAAAATAAAAAGAATTTACAGATCTTCATTAACGTTAGTGTTAAAGGATGTAACTGCAACAGTGTTCTCGTTCCCACAGCTATGTTATAAATCAACTATATCTGCTCTTTTTTATTCACTTCTACTCAATTATTTTCTTCCTAACCTCAAGTTGACTCTTTTTCTAATGATAACAGAATTTTGGAATCATACATATAAAGACTATAAAATATTTAAACTGACATGCACTTGAGTAACCATTATTTAAGCAGAAATTTCTCGTGAGAAGTTTGAGGCCCAGAAATATTAAGCTCCTTATCCAGATTCACCACCAATCCTCACATCTGCAGACTGTCATATGCAGGTCTTTTTTCTACAGTACTTGGCCATCATTTCTTTTCACTGGGTAACCTCTAAAACATTTCTGTTAAATATTATCCCCTTGCTATTCACATTATCCAGTGGTGGCAAAAATAAGTAATGCCTTAGAGTTATAAGAGTAAATAAACACAGAGAACCCTGTGCTCCTTGCCTATGCCTTGCCTTCAGGAATATGGCATAATTCAGTTTGCATGCAGCCCTGAATTGAATCAATATTTTATTCTATTACCTTCAATGGGATTCTCATTGTCCTTCCTAGAATAATTTGATTTCTCTCACTTCTCAGATTAAATGATACCTGAAAGTTTCAGCTGATGAACAGCACCTGTTTTACTATAGGAGGTCTTCCTTCGGGTACTTGGGGCATTCATCTTTCACTATTAGTGAAGGCCATTAGCTTCAATATAATGCCCTCTCTCTCTCTGACATCCACTACAGTAGTAATTCTCTCAGCCTCATAAGGAAACTCATTTCCATGGCTCTGGATAAATAAAAGCAGATTTTCTGTAATTTTTTTGACCACACATTTAAAGAAAGTACATTGATGAAAGAAAGCAAGGCATTTATTAGAGATTCATGGAATTGCTTAATGTGTAGAATTTTTTATTATTGTTGCTCACATTTGTAGTACAATATTATATTAAGTGTGGCATAGAGGTAATTTAAATATTACACATGAAAAAATTACAAAACTATACCTTGTTAGAAATTTAGATGAAAATAATATCAATGTTCATGATAATATTGGCTAACAAGTATTGAATGCTAGGCATTATTCTAAGTATATTGTCAGCATTACCTAAGCTAACTTTAATGAGGTGAGTAGCTGGTACAGCATCACATGACTATTAAGAGGAGAGCTGGATTTAAGCCTAAAACGCACTGTGCTTGCGCTCTGAAACTCCACACCATATTCCCTACGCAACTCACTCAAGAGAACCCTGAGCCACACATTCTAACACAGTTCCCCAGCTAGGAAGATAAGCAAGGCCCAGCTGTCCTGTAAAATTAATAGAGACAATTTTTTAAAGTGCATCATGCATTCATGGTTTTCCTCAGACAATGACAACACACACCCACAAATACATGGAAACCACAGGAAATTGTACGCAGGACCAGCAATCTCCTCTTATTTCAGATTATTAATCAGTGAATCAGTCACAAAATGTATTGGTTATCTATATACTATACATCACTGGGCATCTCAAGGGATCATGCTTTTGCCTTAATTCATAAGTGTATCATATCACCTGCCAGATATGGGGTCAAGATGCAAGTGTGCAAACTGTTACTGTTGTTATGGTGAGTGCACATGGTAGGTTATTGATGTTGGGGGTTGCAGGTGCTAGTCATTCATCTGAAGCTCCTTATAAGTTGAAAACAGTCAAAAGAGGCCAATAGCCTCTATTTCAGTATAAGTTGTATTAAAGGGTTGATGGAGGACCCATAATAGCCAATGTATAGGATTATCTTATAGAGTTGAAGTGGAAAATGAGATTTGGAACTGAAACTAAAGTGAGGTTTTCAGCTGCCTTGCCCCCAAGTTTAATCTCCCTTGGGTAGTACCTACAGAAAAAGTTCTGTCCCCAAAATGCAGTGAGTGCACTCATTCATGGAGGGTCTCAGTCACCTCCCACACACCAGAAACCTGTGAAATGGAGAGCCAGGGGAAGCAGTTGGGCCACTAGTGTTCTCTAGGAGACAGGACCTTCTGCTCAACTCCTGCGTGCTGTTTTGCACAGGGGGCTGGACTTTCTAACCAAGCTGTGACACAGGCCGTGAAAGACAGGGGCTAGAGTATGCTTCCTAATTTGAGGTACTTTGTTCTGTGGAATATCAGCCATCAGATCACTCTCCCACCACCTTCTTGTGTCTGTAAAGGACATCCCTACTTCTCTCATGGGTGAGAAGAGAGACTGGAAAAAGACCTCCAGTCTAGAGAAACAGAAGGTTTGGAAGGGAAGGTAGCAGCTCAGCCTGTGTGGGCAGTGTAGGGATGCAGGGCTGCATCCGGATGAGGAAAAGCACAGCAGACATGGGACAACTTTCAAGACGGGGTGGAAACAAGGTGAGTTCAAAGGAGAAAGGAACAGTTTGAGTGAAATCTTTGAAGGTATGGCAAGAAAAGAAGATAATTACTGGCCAGGCAGAAGAGACAGAAAAGGTCATTCTAGACAGAGAAAAGGATGTGAATAGGCATAGGAGCACCCGCAAAGACACCTGCACCCCATTCTATAAGGCGACAGTGGCCTTCTGAGCCCTGAAACCTCAAGATTTCCTGGGGAAGTCTCTTAGAGCCACAAGGTTGTGAAGGTCTGAAACCTAGCAAGTAAATGGTGATCAGCACCCCTGCCTGGATTCAGCCAGGATGGCTTCTTTTTGTTGGAATTAAAAATAAGTAAATTTTTATATGAACAAAGTGTTCTGAAATTTAAAAAATAAAATTAAAAAAAAAAAGGCAACAAGACCCACATGCATGGGTTGAAGAGCCAGAGCCCTGTAAATAGCCACTGATGTAACAGGTAGGCTCTGTGGTCATAAATAAAGGGTCTGCACTTTGGAGGCAGGGGTTGTGTTCACATTTTTTGGAAATGACCTTGGCACTGTTTCCTACAGATAGTTCTTGCTCAGTGGTTCTTCTCCAGCATCACAATGCTCCTTCCTGGGATCACTTTGGGACAATTCTCTGTCTCCTCAACCCCTCAGACCTTCCTCCTTTATACTGCTTGCATAGACCCTCGTTTCCCATTTTGTTTACTTACAAATCCCTTTGTCTCCGCTGTTTCATTCTTACAGAAATACACAAGCATGATGACACCTATGTGCCAGTCCTGCTGATGCCCCACCCAGGTCTCTAAACAAATGTTTGTGCAGCTCAGAACCACGTGAATGTCCAGGAGCAACAGTGAGGCTCTAGGGAGGCAGATCTCATCCTCCAGAAACCAAGAGGAAGAAAAAAACAGCTGCGAATGGAGCGAGAAAGCATATGAAATAAAACCACAATACTGTTGCAAGTAAGATAAAGGTCAATGAATTTCAAAATGTCAAATGACAAAAGGATAATTTCCCTTCCAGTTTTCAGTTAGTGCAGATTAGTCTCTGCCAAGTCTTAAACCTCTCTGACTTCGTGTACATTTTTAGTCTCATAGTTGCAGTTTATGAGCAACTTATTCAAGTGTATATTAATATCCTCATAAATGTCAATCAGCACCTTAAGTGATGTGAAAATTTTTGGTAGATAGATGATATCTTGTGTATAATAATTGTGTATTGATTCAAATATATAGACTTTCGAAGCCCTATTGAGGGGCAGTGTGGAAGGTGGAGTTGCTGGGGGTTGAGGGGGGCCAGTGGCTACTAAATTTTTCAATGTTTCATGACCACTGATTCTTTACGGATAATAAAAATGTCCAAATCATAAGTGGTGGTGGTTCTCTGAATATTTAACAAACTTTTATTGAGTTTCCATATATGGCCAGCATATATCTCTCTATATAGATGGAGAGATATCGATATGGAGATGTGTATATATATATATATATATATATATATATATATATACACGGAGAGAGAGAGAGAGAGAGAGAGGCTGATTTTTTGGAGACTCTTTAGGAAAAACACACTGAAAAAGCTAAAGACATTGTGGGCACTTGATAAAATCTGTATTAATGTTATGTTGTTGTAACTGCTAATTATAAACAAAATGGCAGTGCTCATGTGCCAGGCGCTTGGCATGCATTATCTTCATTTGAGGGTAGTTGTCACTATCCTATTTTAAAGATAAAGAAAATGTGGCGCAGACAAGTTAGAGGACATTTCTGAAGTTACATACCAATTTAGAGGTGAAGCCAAAATTTTAACCCAATACTGTCTGACTCTAGAACTAAGCTTTTTCTACTATATATTGATGCCTGCTGCCTATCAGTAAAATAATGCTCACTCATCAGATTTTTCAAGGTGAACCAGACCCATACAGCAGTCGAATAAACATGCAAGCCAGTAAGACCACTGTACATATTCTTTCAAGCTTTTCCTAATTTTCGCTTAAATGTCCAAGCAAAGAATCATTCTCAAGTCGCCTAAGGAATACAATCCATGCAATACACTTGATTTGTTTATTAAGTATCTCCTCTTCCCTTTTTGTCTCTCTCTTTTTCTTTTTCTTTCTCTCTCTCTCTCTCTCTCTCTCTCTCACTCAGTTCCTAGCATAGTATCAGGTGCACTAGGAGGTCCAAAGAGCTGAGGATTCTTAAAACATTTAAGCCATTAAATGTAATCACTCATTCTCTCTTTGAGCCCTCTGCAAATTTATGTCTGGACTCAACAGGGTGTAGAGTTATGGAATGAGAAATGCACAGCCCCTGCCCCGGAAACTAACATGCAAATAACCTGCTTCAGCATATCAGTTCCATGGTAGTGGTGCCAGCAATGTCTAGGGGAAAACAGAAATCAGATATCAAACAGAAATTGGTATCTGTAGGAGAGTTGGAGAAACTTCAGAAAAAGTAGACATTAAACAACCCTAAAAGGAAAGTAGGGAGAAGGATCCTGTTAATTGTAAGTCAAAAGAACGCTACCCAAGGACACTAGATGCGTTTGGAGCAAGTGGGCTATTCCATTTCACTAGAATAAGGGGAATATGAAGAGCATGGTGGATGTCTTCATCTGCTCCTGCTGTTACAGCAAAATACCATAGAATAGGTGACTTATAAAAATTAGACATTTATAGCAAGGTGTGGTCGCTCACACCTGGAACCTGAGCATTTTGGGAGCCCAAGATGGGAGGATCACTCGAAGCCAGGAGTTTGAGACCAGCCTGGGCAACAAAGCAAGACATTGTCACTCCAAAAAAATGTTTTTTAAATAGCCAGGATGGTAGTGCAAACCTGCAGCCACAGCTATTTAGGAGACTGAAAAAGCAGGATCATTTGATCCCGGGAATTCAAAATGCAATTACCTTTGATTGCACCACTACACTCCAGCCTAGGCAACAAAGTGAGACCCAGTCTCAAAACAAAGCAAAACAATCAGAAATGTATTGCCCACAATTCTGGAGGCTGGGAAGTTTAGGAAGTTTAAGATGTCCAAGATCAAGAACCAGCATATTTGGCCTCCAGCCAAAGTTTATTCTCTGCCTCTAAGATGGCTCCTCTTGCTGTGTCCTCACACGGAAGAAGGGGTAAAAAGGGTTCTCAGGCCCCATGTCCTCAAGCCCTTTTATAACAGCACCTAATCCTATGCATGATGGTACAGCTCTCAGGGCCTAATTGCTTCTCAAGCCCCCACATCAGTACCAACATCTTGGGAATTACATTCCAACATAAGAATTTTGGGGAACATCAACATCCAGACCACAACAGTGGCAATCGGGGTTGGAGGGCTCTGTGGGACCAGATGAGGGAGGAAATAAATTTTACGCTACAGAATTTAAATTTATGTTAGGTAAGAAATGTGGCCAGCCATGGTGGTTTACACCCGTAATCTCAGTACTTTGGGAGGCCAAGGTGGGTGAATCATTTGAGGTCAGGAGTTCAATACCAGCTTGGCCAACATGGTGAAACCTTGTCTCCACTAAAAATGCAAATATTAGCTGGGCATAGCAGCTGGTGGCTGTAGTCCCAGCTACTTGAGATACTGAGATAGGAGAATTGTTTGAAGCTGGAAGGTGTAGGTTGCAGTGAGCCAAGATCACATGAATACACCCCAGCCTGGGAGACAGAGAGAGAATTCATCTCAATAAAATAAAATTAAAATTAAAAATGAAATTAAAAAAAAAAGGCAGAAAGGGAATGAAGGGAATTGATAAGGTTTGGCTGTGTCCCCATCCAAATCTCATCTTGAATTGTAACTCCCACAATTCCCGCATGTCGTGGGAGGAATGAGGCGAGAGGTGATTGAATTATGGGGTGGGTCTTTCCTGTGCTGTTATCATGTTAGTGAATGAGTCTCATGAGACCTGATGGTCTTAAAAATGGGAGCTCCCTGCACAAGCCCTCTTTTTGCCTGCTGCCATCCATGTAAGACATGATGCCTTTCACCTTCCACCATGATTGTGCAGCCTCACCAACCACGTGGAACTGTAAGTTCATAAACCTCTTTCTTTTGTTAATTGTCTAGTCTTGGGCATGTCTTTAACAGCAACATGAAAAAAGACTAATATGGGAAGGGCTTTGATAAGAAATGCAACCTGGTTAGATCTTTGTTTTAGGAAAATAATTGGTGAAAATAAACAGGGGAGGTATACAGTGAAAGAATTGAGACTGGATTTTAGCAATATCATGTGGTCAGACAGTTTTGTTTGGAAGGGGAGTTGGGTGCTTTAGAATTCTGTTCCCTCTCTCTACCTGCAAAAAATATACATAGAAACATGCTTCCCTAAGGTGGTGGAAGATGAAGGGGTTGGTCTATGTTATGTTCTTCTCCAGTACTGGAAAAATTCTCACTTTATCCTTTTCCCCTTTACCCATTGAGCAGGATTCGGTGTTTTCCGAAAAGACAGTCAATGGGCTTCAATGAACAGAGTCCTTGGTTGTTCCCTAAAATGTTGAATGAGTGCTTCTCAGGGACAAGATGAAAATCTTCAGAATGATTTGAGTATCTTCAACTGTGTCCCCCTAAACAATGAAAAGATTTTCAGGAACTGAATACAAACCAAGTCACTTCTAATACAGCACTCACATTGTACCACACCATACCATTAGAGCATATTTATACAGTGCTTTCACATGTATAGTATATACTTTATAACATTATTAAAATTTGAATTTATGGTATTATGAGTTAAAGATACTGTTATATATAATTCCATGTAAGTTCACATAGCCTCATGTACAAATGTTTGCAAATATGAATGGATTTAATATATTAAAACAATTTCAGAGAAAAATCTTCAAATGATAATATTTTAAATAATCAAGATTTAGGAAATTCTGCCCTTTCTTTCCCTGGAAAGGCAGTTTAGCAATTCAGCTACTCATATAAATCCTCTAACAATTTAAATGTAGAAAACTCTATGGAAAATTTAGAATTATAATGAGCTTCAACCTCAGCTTCAGAGGAGAAAGAAAATTTTCTCACTTAAGAGTGAACTTCCCTCAGGAAAAAAAAAAAAGAAAGAAAGAAAAACACAATAATGTTTCAACTTAGATTAATGAGATTAATAAGAACAGAAACATCATCAAAACAGTTGTAATATAGCCAATTAGCTAATTTGGGACAGGGGAGTATAAAACATGGAGTTTTTATGTGTCACTGGCCCTACAGGACACAGAATAGGGATGAAGTATGAACAGTGACAGAGATACCGACATGGGGCACCCACTGTGGATCAGAACAGAATTAAACAGGATTAAATTATTTCATATATTATCCCATTCAGTGCTCACAGAAGCTGAATGAGACAGTGTGGAGCTGTCTCTGAATTGTCCAACAATGTACCAGATGAAACAGGAAGTGCTGCCCTCACCTGAAGACAGGCTATATTTTCCAGCAAGTGCTCCCTAGGTCTCCAAGTACTGAGCAGTAGCATTTCTTATCATAGCCCTAAACAGCTGGCATCTAATCTGTTATTATCTTATAGTTGCATACAACACCAGGTGAAATCACAGAGCATCATGAATCACTTTCAGCTTCATGTCTCCACTGTTAAGGTCATTCTTATGCTCATCCAGTTAAAGAGAGAGCAACAGAGGGCAGGGTCCCTTCCCTGGAATAAGTCACAGTGGCTCCAGCAAGCCCCAACCGTACATGCATCTTTGCAGAAAGCCAATAGATTTGGGTAAGCATGTGCCATTTCTTGTTGACCTTTTAGTTATAAGCTTCCCCAGGAACTTGTTCCTTGTACCCATGCGATGTGTTACTATGGGCTTAGAGAAATTTAAGTAACTTATTAAAAATCAGTAGGAGGTATATGAGATAGGATACAAATGTTGGTATATCTAATTAGAACATGATTCTTGTTAGTAAGATTAACCTGTCCGGAGTCACAGCCTTACTAAGTTGTGAGACTAGAAATTCAACCAGGTTTTCCAATTCACAAGACAGTGGCTGTTACCACAGCCCACTCTTCCTCAAAGGGTAAACTCAAGACCAACTGTACAACAATGACCAGGGGTGCTTATTACTATAGCAATTTTATGAGACCTACCTCAGATTTATGAAATCATAGTTTCTGATGGTGATGACCTCAAATCTGCAATTCCTAGTAGGAACTTCAGGTGATCCTGATGAAGTTGAAAGTTTAAGATGCATTGCTTTATAGAAGTTGTTCTGAAGTTACCACAAGAACCTATGGGTACATAGGGTACCCAGGGCGGCCTAAGGCAAGGGCCAGACCACACATCTTCTCTATGCATTGAGGAAGTTGATCTCTCAGGAATGAGATATTTGTGAAGCATAACCTCTTGGAATAAGTAGTGGAAAACAAGAAAAGAGGAAGGTTTTGTTATATTACAGGGGCTTTGAGGATTGTATCAAAAGAGCCACCTGAATATCCTATATAAGTGACTTCTGATGCATGAATTCAGAAAACATGATTGCCTAGTCAAGAGAGATCCAGGAAAGCAAGCATACCCTCTTACAAAGTTAACAAAAATACCTATGCTTGCCTCAACCATGGTCTATTCTTAGCAACACCAAGGCAGGTAAGGAGGAGTGCAAATGCAGTCTTTAAGGGCAAGAGCTACATTTTTTTTTTTTCCTGCCTTGGAAAGTAAATAAAACATAACTTGCTTCTGCAGCTCAGGAAGAACCAGTGATGAACTCAAAAAGTGTGAACCAGATGTGTGCCAAGGCAAGACAGGGCAGAGCTGCCACAGTCACTACGTGGGTAGAAGTTTTATGTAGCCCCAGAACCATGCTCTGCATTCACCTCATCTCTTATTCACCTTTTTCTTCCTCTCTTGTCTCACCGGAGAAAACCTGGGCTCCAATTCAAAAGGAGGCTTGGGCAGAAGTCTGTGATGGAAAAATATTTTACCTAATTCATCAGTGTTAAGTGTGTCAAAAAGTAAACTTCCAAGTACTGCTATAAATCACTCTGCCTGAAACAACAGGAAATGTGTAGCTTGAATGCAACGGCAATTGTTATGAATTCCAAACAGCCAAGCAAAAGTCAAATGCAAGCCTTGGAGGGAGATGTAATTTCATGGTACTTTGTGAAGACCTATAAATTTTCAAAAAAGTAAGTGGGACGTATCTAACATGGTGGAAATAAAATAAAAGATGATTAAAACTAGAAAGGATATAAATAAAAATGCATTTTATTCATTCTGTATAGTGCTTGGTAAATAGAAGATGTTCGAAAGTTTTTGTAATGAACTTATGAATAAATTCCAAGATCCTCACAGTGATTTCTCTGGTTCCTCAATACGGTTAGCCTTCACCCTCAATGTTATAAGAAATTATAAAATCAGTGAATGTCTGTCCATTTTATCATTAGGCTGGCCAAAGACTCCCACATATACTAGCAGTACCCATTCAAGCTATGGTGATCAGGCAATTTACTACTATTTTACTTAGTTGAGTTTTGCATTGATTTCATTTGTGTATTTGTGAATACATGCTTAGAAATAACATAATGATACTTCCTCCCTGGTGAATCACCAATTCAGACTAGGGAAGAGAGTGGGAGTGGCCGTGTCTATGCCTGTGATTGGGGTAATAAAATTTCAGTAAACACATCAGTATGACTTTTCCTAAGATGGCTATCAATAGCCAAGCAATATGTAGGCCAAATACAAAGCGTGCCCTAAATAGGGAGCTTATAGAAGCTTAAATAAGTGTTCAGCATCAATAACAAATTTCTTGTTCTGCTAAAATTATGTTATCAAAGTGAAAGAGGGTTTAATTAAAAAAAGTCATAAAAATGAATTATTAGAACTGTGTATTTATGAGATTTATATACTCATATATACATTATACATATACACATATATATAAAGATTTCTTCGTTTATTTAACAGTAAGAAAAGCGCTGAATTTGTTTTGCAACTTTAAAGTCTTTCAATAGCAAAGGGTCATACCCTTAATACCTTCTTTCCCAGTTTATCAGAAGATCTCATAAGCGTTTCCTTGACCAGGCCATTTTATGCCTCTATTTTTATTTCATCTTGCATGTTATTATCTCCTCAAAGGCAAGAGTTCTCGACTATATCCTTTGTGGCTCCTTTTTTCTTATTTAATCTCTTTTTCGAAATGGCCATTGGTTTTTACATACCAGAAACCAACGGATATTTGTTAATGTGTACATGCATACACACTCAGTTTCTAAACAATGCTAATATCATCACCTGTGGTGATAAAATTAAGAAAGAAATAAATAACCAGGCCCCCTTTTTTCAGATGATTTGTTCACATCTGTGGGATGAAAATTCTGTCTCAGCCTTCTACATAACTTTGGTCCAGAAATTCTATCATTTTTCATCCTTTCCTACTAACATGCAGAGTGTTTTTTTAATATTGTTTATAAACAATAATGAAGTTCTTGTAACTGTCCCCTCATAACTATGAACTGTTAGTTGGTTAATATTTCAAAATTTTTACATGAAATGCATATATTTATATGTCCATATATAAAACATTCACATATGTATATGTATGTGTGTATATAGACATAGAGATATACACACAAACACACACACACACACGCATACATACATATTTAGAAATAGAAACACAGAAAGAGGCTGTCTTAAAATCCATTTTCTACACAGCAGTGGGAATGATCATTTAAATAAGAAAACCAGCATTGCTGCTAAGTGGTCTCCTGCTGCATCCAGATATTTTACCACAGCCCTCACGGTTGTCATTATCCCTCCTGATCAATATCATGTGGCCGTCAGGAGTTCCTTTCTAGTCCTCATGCATTAAAAAAGCAAACTTATCTATTCCAGGTCCCTCACTTGAATACTTTTCCCCCAGGTTGCTACTTGGCTGGCTTAGTCTCAGATATTTTGAAAGAACTACTCACTTTCTCTTCATATTGAGATCTCAATATAAATATCATTTCCTCAGAACTCCTTTCAGAAACTGCAGTTTTCTCTTCCACCCCATCTAAAGTGGCCTCCCCAAGTTTCTATCACATTACCTTAAATATCTCCTTGATGTCACTGTAATTACCTTATGTATTGTTTTTATTGTTTACTCTCTTATTTCCCAACAACATGTAGAGATCTTGTCAGTGTTGCCTGTAACATATCACCACCTATCCTGACACACAGTAGATGCTCAATAAATATTTGATGAGTGAATAAATCAATGAAAAAATGAGTTCATAATTCACATATCTTGGATAACTTGCTTTTTTCCCCATGAACAATGAATTATAAACACACTCCTATGTCAGCCCACATAGAGCTTCCTTCTCTCTAGCTGCTGAATTGTACTCCAGAATATGGATATATATCAGCAAATTAAGTATGTTTTTATTGATGGATGTTCAGAGTTTTTTAAATCTCTTGCTATCAGACACTTTCCTGAACTATACAGCGCTGTATTTGCATTTGAGTATTTTTGCACAACTTGTTCTACAGGATAGATTTCTATGTGTAAAACTGCAATAAAAAAGCTTTTTAAACTTACATAAATAAATTAAAATGGCCCTCAACAAACACTGTCAAAACTACGAAGGGTCTGAGATTTCTACCTGGTTGGTAAATCAGCCTGACACAGTTTCATGGATGCTGGCAGAAGACATGAGAATCCTGTGTTAGTGACAAAGGGCTGTGCTGCTCACGTCACAGCAGGTAGTCTGATTTCATGTTTGCTATGGTCTAAATCACCCTCAAAGGCTCTACCCCTCAATACCACCACACTGGGAATTAGGGCTTCAACATATTAATTTGGGATGAGGAAAACCACATATTAACACTTATATATAACAGGTTTGGGATGTGATTAGGGCGTCTAATTTGGTTTGAAAACGACTGATCATGTCTCAGGTCGCTTTCTGTAAGCTGTCTCCACTGATCCCTTCAGGCCTTTTACTGTGTTGTGGACTCTGTAGTTAGCAGAGTGAGTAGCAGATGAGATGCAGAAAGACTCCAAGTAGCAGCAATCATCGGTAAAAACCAAATCTGGAACTCTGGGAGAATTCCCTCACATTGCCCCTTTGACCTTCCCCATGTGGTGAAGGCAACATTACACAGAGTTCTATTATGAGTACATACTTGAGTCAAAGAATGCAGGACAGCTGATCTCAACTCAGTTCCACAGGATCTCTGGGTAACCCATGTGTGACTTTGGATAACTTTCTTAACCTCTCTTGGTGTCTTTTTTCCTCTTCTATCAGAAAAAAGAATGGTTTGAATAAGCCTTAAAGATATCTTCAAATAAAGATCAGTAATGGAATAAATATGATCTGTATTTTTACAGTTAAATTGTTTGTAGAAGCAGGATTACCCATCAGGGCAATAGAAAGAGGAAAAATACATCTTAAATTCTTGATTAATCCAAGATAGTCTTTTTTCAACTTACAGTTGCTCCAGATACCCCCTTCAAAAGGCTTTGATTTTCACTAGTCTTTTATCCTCAGCCATCACCCACATCTACCAGCCAAGTATAATCCTATAAGAAAGAAAGCAGTAGAGAACCCCACCCAAAGCATCCCACAGAGATGGAGTAAGGAGAACTGGGCTCAGATACCTCTTCAACCACCACAAACCAAGTTTTTAAATACTAAAATGCCTTTTCCTCATCTATGTTATGAGGTTCATAGAATCTAATGGAGACATCATCATCATCAATGAAATAATCATGCTAACAATTGTAGAATTATAGCTGTAATGAAAGTTAGAAACCCTTTTAACATTGAGTCTTGACTTCGCTTAGGAAGGTCAAGAAAGCTGGAAAGCAGTTTCTGAAGGTGATGAGATAGGAAGGTTGAAGAAGGCAGTGTGCCAGGCTGCAGAGACATATGTTCAAATGCCCAGGAAAGTATGGAATGCTCAAGGGAACAAGAGAAAGTACAGCGAGCCTAAGGAAACAAGGAAGATACGGCTAGAGAGTTGGGTATGGTTCAAATCAGGAGGGGTGCCCATACAGTATCATACAAAGCATAAATGGGGACAATTTTAATAAGCATGCCAGGATAACAGGTATGAGTCAGAGCTGTCCATTAAAAATGAGAAAACTGAAGAAAGGGAAGCCTATAAGGAAATTATTGCAGAAACTAGATGAGATATAAAATATTATGAGATAGATATTACAACTAAGAAATCTTGGGTATAGAAGGTGTAGTAGGTCCTGTAGAATGCAGCAACGTTTTGGTGGTGAAGGAGTAATAGATAAATGTGGGCTTCTCTTTCCTCTCTGGAGGGAGACCTGCCTTGCCTTCTAGCAGGGAATAGAGGAATCATGTCTACAGTCCAGCCTAATTAGCACATGAGCACTTTCATTAAAGAAGTATAACAGACACCAAGCATCAACATTCGCACGCCAGTGAACACTTCAGATCAATGTTTCTGCGTGTGTCGATTGTACTTCATGAAATATTTGTCCAAGAAATGTAATTAACAGGACCCCCTGCAGGTTTCAGATGTTCATTATATCCCTCTAATTTTCAAGAAATCACAGCTTCCTTTAGTGTAGGAATCAACAGTCATTCACAACCAGAGTTTATGCTAATTTCAGAGGCAAAGACAGCTTCAAGGTTAATGTATCCAATCTGTTTTGCTCATCTGTTTCTATCTAAATCTTTGCTACAACTTAAGAGTTGAAAAGGAAAAGAGCAGAAGGCAGCGAGAAAAAGGAGGAAAGAAGGAAGGGAGAGACGGAGGGAGGGAGGTTGGAACTATTATGATAGGAGGGAACTAGAATCCATCCATGTATATTTATTTGTTTGCCTTCGTGTTTCTATACGAAAACATAAGGTAGGAACCAAACCAAAGTGAACTCACAGTGAACTCATCATGCTTCGCTTCTAGCAGGAAATCAGAAGTCTCCTATGGGATTGAGCAGCATAAAGTTGTATTTCTGGAGTCAGAACCCAAGTTGTGAAAGGGAAATTTTAAATAGGCTTGAGAAAAATAAATGAACATGTTAGTAAGACTGGGCACTTTAGTAAGTGGAAATAATAACTAGAATTGTACTTAATTTAGAACAATTTTTATGATGAAAGATTGTGCTTCTGTTATCAAGTCTCTCTCGCTCTTTATCTCTCTCTCTTTCTGTCTCTCCTAGACAGGGTTAGCCTGCAACCCAAGACGAGATAGGAAATGTCTGCTCTGACCTGCTTCATCTGCCCTCTTTGGGCTGCTTGACTGACCTTGGCAGGGCCTATTCCTTCCTGAGGCCTTTGGCGAAAACCTGGGTCCCACCATGGTCCCTTCTCTGAAGTACCAAAGTGAACATTTCTTTAACCACCTAATACCAGTGACCCACAAAGGAATATCCTGAGAAAATGTTTCTTAGGATTTCCGTTTTGTATTGAGGGGAAAAAGCAAAGCAAAAGAATCAAATTTCAAATGTGGAGGCTGAGCGAGGTGGTTCACACATATAATCCCACCACTTTAGGGGGCCTAGGTGGGTAGGTCGCCTGGGGTCTGGAGTTTGAGACCAGCCTGATCAACATGATGAAACCCCATCTATACTAAAAATACAAAAACAGCCAGGTATAGTGGTGGGCACCTGTAATCCCATCTACTTGGGAGACTGAGGCAGGAGAATTGCTTGAACCTGCGGAACGGAGGTTGCAGTGAGCCGAGATCTCACCATTGCACTCCAGCCTGGGCAACAAAAGCGAGACTCTGTCTCAAAAAAAAAAAAAAAATTGAAATGGGGAATATCAAACACTGTAGAATGGGGTGGAAAATTATACATATACATGCATATTTATATACATATAATATATAATGAATAGAGAGCAGAAGAACAAATGCCATCAGCTAATGTGACACAGGAAATATGAGTTAATTATCTACTGCTCTGGGACTCCCCATACCATGGTCAGGTAAATTGTAGCGGAAAACGTAGACATACTACTCTTCACTCTAAGGGAGCCTACATGTCCTGAAAGCAACATCTATTACATAAGCAGATAAGCAAGTACTTTTTTCTTTTCAGAAAAGAAAAGAACAGGGTTCCAAAGAAGGTAAGGGTGGGGCCAGAAACTTACTGGGCTCTGAGTGGTGAGGAATGGCTTCCCGAGGACTCAGAAAAGTAAGACCTAGGGTGGGAAGCTGCCAGGCCAGATCTGAGGAAGTCCACCCTACTGTTCACATTACCTCCCAGTTATTTATTGTGCACATGCATTACAGTTTAGAGCAGCTTTTGTATGCTGTTTTCTTCCTTCCACTCAGTGCTGTATTAACAGCAATTTATCAGATGGCAATTTTCATCCATATTTTTAGTGGTTATTTAATATTTTCTTAAATAGTTTTTTTAGGCTGGGATCAGTGACTTACGCCTGTAATCCCAACACTTTGGGAGGCTGAGGCCAGCGGATCATGTGGTTAGGAGATCAAGAGCATTCTGACTAACACGGTGAAATCCCATGTCCACTAAAAGTACAAAAAAATTAGCCAGGCCTGGTGGCACGTGCCTGTAGTCCCAGCTACTTGGGAGGCTGAAGCAAGAGAATCGCTTGACTCAGGAGGTGGAGGTTGCAGTGAGCTGAGATCACACCACTGCACTCCAGCCTGGGTGACAGGCTGTCTCAAAAAACAAACAAAAAAATAGGTCTCCTTAATTTACTGAACGATTTAGGACATTTAGGTTGTTTCTAATTTCCATTATTATGAATAATACCTTGGTGAGTATCTTATCATATAAACAATTATATTTCAAATTATTCCCTAGGATACAATCCTAGAGTTGGGATTATTGGATAAAGCATGAACACTAAATGTCTGGTACATGTCGCTGGACAGTGGTTACACATCATGGCCCATGCTCACCTGTGGGACAGTTTCTTAGAATTCCAGCTCTCCCAAGCCCATTGCACTGGCTCCCAGGGCCAGGCAAAAGCTCTCATCCAGGGTGGGATTCTGGATTGCCCGTGTCTCTCTTGCCACATCTGAGGAGCTTCAGAAAGCCTGATCTCCGTTTGCATTTGAGACACATTTATAGGACTCTGACATGTTTTTAAGGAAGCAGGGAGTGGAGACACTGTGAATGGTCACAACTAGGGACTGCTGCTCCCCTAGCTCTCACCTGTTCATAAGCCCCCTCTCTCTCCCCACTTAGGAAAAGCACTTTCCACATTTAGCCCTTACCTGAGAAATGTAGTTAGTGTCATTATCAACCCAAAGTTTATATAAGACTTGCCTGTGGCACACTTATAGTAGATGATAGGTCCCCCACCTGCAGACCTAGAGTCACAATGTGGATCTAGAATCCTGAAATCTGCATTTTTCAAAATACTTCCCTGTAGAGGTAGAGGCTAATGTGTGTACCAGCTTAAGAGCCATTGATTTAAGAGTACCCCATTACTCCTTGAAAACTGGGAGATTTTCACTCCAAGGAGTGGACTTTGTGCCAGTCTATAAGCATTGAGCGGTTGTTTGTCTTTGCAGCACTTAAAACCCTACGTAAACAGACTCAAGCAGACCCAGCCCACGATCATGCTCCACAAGCCCAGACTTGCAAAGGTACTCAGCTAGGATCTCGGGAAATCCCCGTTTCCATATACAAACAAAGGAAGGAGAGGTTTAACGATCACCCAGAGAAAGTCATTCAATAAAGTTCAAAAATCTTATCCCAGTTATCTGAATAATTAATGCAAAATCACGCTAGGATATGATTTTATTGTTCTAAGTAGAAAACATGTTTTCAAAGTTCATCAGCCTCTGGTGTAAAAGAACACAACCAAACCAACTTCGCTCCAAAAATCATAATCAGAGATGCTAAAATGGTTTTTATCTTCTGTCTGTAGAACAAAAAATGTTCTTTAAATCAGCAGTTGATTAAAAGAATCAGTAGCTAGAATGTAAAGTATTTTCTTTTATAAAGCAATAGCGATAGGGTATTTGTGATTGCATGCCCCATTGTACAAAGTTCACAAAAACATTATCTGTGATCAATGCTGAGTACAAACAGAGAATTTTATATTGCTCTAAGGGAGGGAGTCTTGGTTGCCTTCTTAACAAGCCAAGGAAATATTTTTAAATCCTGCTGAAAAACACATCAAATGTTGGAGGAACACTACTTAAGGCAGCAAGTATATAAATGGATAATCAACATTTGAACCCAAACCAAAAGGAGGCTAGTATTAACAACTAATATATAAGACGTTTAAAAACGATTTTGTTTTCAGCTTTTCAGTTAACACCAGTTACTAAATTCAACATATTGAGCTGTGTTACTTGCTCACTTTATTCTGAACAGTGTTATTTGCTCAAAGGAGAACCTCCTGTGGGTGGCTGGTAATATAAAGCCTCCCCGCTCAGTCTTCAGCTGCAAGTGACTTCTAGTGATTAGGCATTCAGGACAAAGTCCAGGGCACATCTTAACCCTCCCCAACTGAACCCATCTTTAACTGGGCACCCTTATTTAATAAGGGCACCCTTATTTCTACCTCCCCTACAAAACACTTGGATCTCCCATGAAAAACAATCTGAATTTTATTTAGAAACCTGTGTATGTTCCTTTCCTTCCTTTTCAGCTTTTTCTACGAAAAATGTTGAAGCAAGCCATAGTATATACTAAATCCATGGGGCCATCTGTACCCACTGATATAAGCTGCCCTCCCCTCCAGTGAAACTACCAACACTTACTATATGTGTCCTGATGTGCTTACCCTGCATCATACAGTACAGAGCATCATAAATGAAGGGGATGCTCAAGAATCTAAGTCCTAAAACCTCCTATTAATTATAAACTGCTTAGGCTTTGGATTGCACCTGAATAGTGCTTCTTCATCAAATTCTATGTACATGGTAGGTGTCAATGTATGAAAAATAAAACAGTAATTTAATGATAATGAAGTAATAGCAACTATCATTGTATTGTGCATCTGTGAAGTGCCAGACACTTTTCTAAGCACTTTGTATGTCATTTCATTTAGTAACTGCAATGCTGTTTATCATTTTTCCCATTCTTCAGGTGAGAAGCAGGTGTATGAATAAGAGACAGATGTTAATGCACACTCTCAACTTGGTGAGGTGCTATGCTGTGAGAGGTTTCTGGAAACAAAGAGACTGAAAAAGTACAGAGGCACATAGTCTCATTTTCTCTCCACTGACCCAAAATGTTTTTGAGCCCCCCCAAAGAGGGAAAATATGACAGTAGCCAAGTCCACATGTGGGGCTAGGCTGTAGTGCAAGAGGGAGAGAAAAGAAACAAGAAAGAAGTTAGATTCTTAAGTTGAGAGTTAATATCTGGGATCATCTATAAATTCGTCTAGCTTCGTCATGTTCTTTGTTTGTCTGCTGGGAAAAAAACCAAATCTTCACCGAGTATCGAATTCAACCAAGTTTTCTTTCCTCGTTCTAGTAGAATTCTAGTTCAATCATTCTTTTACTTATTTTTTTTTAATATCAACTGAATGCCTACTAGGCAAAAGGTTTAATGTTAAGCTATAAGACATGATTTCACTCTTCCTGGAGAGAAAGTGAAATTTGATACAAGAGACATATCTGGAAGAGAAGGAGGAAGGAAAGAACCATCAGTGCTGTTGATAATGAGGGAAGCTTCCCAGGAAAGGTCATACCTTAGCTGGTTCTTGAAGGATAGTAAGAGTTTGCCAGGGAAAGCTCACAGAGAGGGGCTTGCTGGAGAGAAACTGGCATATCCAGAAGCTGCAGGTGTGCTGGCCATCCACTGAATTCAGTGGGACACTTGTATCCAGGCATTTTCTACATTTCTGCTCGTAAGAGAGGTGCTTTCTATAGCTTTGTTTAAATAAGTAGTATTAAAAGTGTTGTAGGGCAAACATTCATATTGATGCTGTATTTAACTTTTCATTAATAATAAATTCAGGTGAAGTAGCATTGTTATTAATATTGATCAACATTCCAATTGAAAGCACAGATGTCAGGGATTTTTAAAAAATGGGTTCAGTTATATTTAATAGTGCTGTTGATGAGAGGAAACCTAATGAAAACCAACAGATGGTCTATTTAATATCGCTCTCGGCTTTGAAACATGTGCCAAATGTGATACACACAAGGACTTGACAGGGCTGCTACTGGAAGCCTTTAATTACAACTATTTGCACTCCTGGGCCTGCTGAAATTGCTAAAATAACACTGCGGCTCTACCACTGGCCAAGTCAGAATTTAAATAATACCAGTTTTGTGATATTGTTTGTGGCATTGTATGTCTAAATGACCGCTGTAGACAGTTTTCCTGGCAGTTTCTCTCTCTCTCTTTCTCTCTCTCTCTCTCTCTCTCTCTCTTTCTCTCTGTCTCTGTCTCTCTCTCTCTCTCTCCTTCTCTTTCTCTCTGTCTCTCTCCCCCCCAACCCCGCCAACCCTCATTTATTTTCCTTTCAGTTGAACGCTGGACTCAGTGGCCAAGATGAACTCAGATATCCCATCCTACATCAGCATACTCAGTCTGAAACACGGAACAACATCTCCAAGGTCAAAAGGCATGGATCTCCTTACTATTACACACAGCCCAACTGCTATAAACTACCAAAGCAATGAGTAATTAATTAATAATAATAATACAATATCAATGGCCCCTTTATGAACCTTGCTAGTCACTTGACAAATATTACCACCACTCCTTGTAACAACAGGAAATAGAGCTAAAGGCATTGAAGCCAAGAAAGGTTCGATATTGGGCTCAAGGTCACACAGCTCATAAGCAGTAACTGGGCAGGCTAATTAACCAGGAAGAGCAGGCTAGACCATTCAATTATGGCAGGATAGTGCTTCACAAAAGAGAAAGAAGTAGAAGAAGTGATTTGGGAGAAGGAGGAAAGGAAGAAGGGGAAGAGGAAGAGGAAGAGGAATAAGAAGAAGAAAAATGGCCAGGTGGCTCATGCCTGTAATCCCAGCACTTTGGGAGGTCCAGGTGGGCAGATCACAAAGTCAAGAGATCGAGACCACCCTGGCCAACATGGTGAAATCCCCCTCTCTACTAAAAGTACAAAAACATTAGCCAGGTATGGTGGTGCATGCCTATAGTCCCAGCTACTCAGGAGGCTGAGGCAGTAGAATTGCTTGAAACTGGAAAACGGAAGTTGCAGTGAGCCAGGATGGCGCCACTGCACTCCAGCCTGGTGACAGAGTGAGACTCTGTATAAAAAAAAAAAAAAAAAAGAAGAAGAAGAAAAAGAAAAGAAGAAGAAAAAGCAGACCTGTCATATGGTTTGGTTGTGTCCCCACCAAAAACTTATCTTGAATTCCCATATGTTGTGGGAGGGACCTGGTGGGAGGTAATTGAATCTTGGGGGCAAGTCTTTTCCATGTTATTCTCATGATACTAAGTCTCATGAGATCTGACAGTTTTAAAAACAGAAGTTTTCCTGCACAAGCTCTCATTTTTTTTTTTTGCCTGCTGCCATCCATGTAAGATGTGACTTGCTCCTCCTTGCCTTCCACTATGATTGTGAGGCTTCCCCAGCTACATGGAACTGTAAGTCCAATTAAACCTCCTTTTGTAAACTGCTCAGTCTCAGATATGTCTTTATCATCAGCGTAAAAACAGACTAATACAGTAAATTGTTAACGAGAATGGAGTGCTACTGAAAAGTTACCCCCAAATGTGGAAGTGACTTTGGAACTGGGTAACAGGCAGAGGTCGGAACAGTTTGGAGGGCTGAGAGGAAGACAGGAAAATGTGGGAAAGTCTAGAACTTCCTAGAGACTTGTTGAATGGCTTTGAAAAAAAATGGTGATAGTGACATGAAAAATAAGGTCTGGGCTGAGGTAGTCTCAGATGGAGATGAGGAACTTGTTGGGAACTGGAGCAAAGGTGACTCTTATCAAGTTTTAGCAAAGAGGCCGGCAGCATTTTGCCCCTTCCCTAGAGATTTGTGGAACTCTGAACTTGAGAGAGAGAATTTAGGGTATCTAGTGGAAGACATTTCTATGCAGCAAAGCATTCAAGAGGTGATTTGGGTGCCATTAAAAGTATTCGGCTTTATAAGGGAGCAGAACATAAAAGTTCAGAAAATTTGAAACTGGACAATGAGATGGAAAAGAAAATCCCATTTCTGAGAAATTCAAGCCATCTACAGTAACTTGTGTAAGTAATAAGGAGCTGAATCTTAATCCCCAAGAAAATAGGAAAAATATCTCCAGGCCATGTCAGGGACCTTTGTGACAGCCCCTCCCATCACAGGCCAAGAAGCCTAGGAGGAAAAACTGGTTTCGTGGGCTGGGCTCAGGGTTTGTGGGCCTGGCTCAGGGCCCCTGTGCTGTGTGCAGCATAGGGACTTGTGTCCTGCATCTCAACCACTCCAGCTGTGGCTGACAGGGTCCAACATAGAGCTCAGACCATGGCTTCAGAGGGTTCAAGCCCCCAAGCCTTGGCACCTTCCACATGGTGTTGAGCCTATGAGTGCACAGGAGTCAAAAATTGGGGTTTGGGAACTTCCACCTTGATTTCAGAGGATGTATAGAGATGCCTGGATGTCTAGGCAGAAGTTTGCTGCAGGGCAGAGCGCTCATGGAGAACCTCTGCTAGGGCAGTGCAGAACAGAAATGTGAGGTTGGAACCACCACACAGAGTCCCTACTGGGGCACCACCTAGTGGAGCTGTGACAGGAGGCACACTGTCCTCTGGACCCCAGGATGGTAGATCCACCAACAGCTTGCATTGGGTGCCTGGAAAAGCTGCAGACACTCAATGCCAGCCCATGAAAGCAGCCAGGAGTGGGGTAATACCCTGCAAAGTCACTGAGGCAGAGCTGCCCAAGGTCATGGGAGCCCTCCTCCTGCATCAGTGTGACATGGATGTGAGACATGGAGTCAAAGGAGATCTTTTTGGAACTTTAAGGTTTAATGACTGCCCTGCTGGATTTCAGACTTGCATGGGGTCTGCAGTCCCTTTGTTTTGGCCAATATCTCTCATTTGGAATGGCTGTATTTACCCAAAGCCTGTACTCCCATCGTATCTAGGAAGTAACTAACATGCTTTTGATTTCACAGGCTCATAGGCAGAAGCTACGTGGCTTGTCTCTCATGAGACTTTGGACTGTGGACATCTGAGTTAATGATGAAATGAATTAAGACTTTGGGGGTCTGTTGGAAAGGCGTGATTGGTTTTGAAATGTGAGGACAGAAGATTTTGGAGGGGCAAGAGGCAGAATTATATTATTTGGTGTGTCCGCACCCAGATCTCATCTTAAATTACCACATGTTGTGGGAGGGTCCTGGTGGGAGGTAATTGAATCATGGAGGCAAATCTTACCCATGCTGTTCTCGTGGTAGTGAATAAGCTTCATTAGATCCGATGGTTTTAAAAAGGGGAGTTTTTCCGCACAGGCTCTCATTTTTTGCCTTCCATTATCCATGTAACCTGTGACTTGCTCCTCCTTGCCTTCCACTGTGATTGTGAGGTTTCCCCAGCCACGTGGGACTGCAAGTCCACTAAACCTCTTTCATCTCTAAATGGCTCAGTCTTGGATATGTCTCTATCAGCAGTGTGGAAATGGACTAATACAATCGGAAATGTGTCCAAAAGGAGAAAATCCTTATTTAAATTGACTTAGAAAGAAGGCAGCAAGGAAAGCTCAGTTATTTGACTCTCTTCATCTGCCCTCCCTACTGGGCTGCCACCGCCCTCTGGATGGCTACTAGGGTCTGGAAGAGAAGGAGCTGGCATATTGGTTGGGAGAGATGGCAGTAAAATTGCCTAGAACATTGTAGATCTATGGTGGCTTTAAAAAATGGTTCACTTTGGCCAGGCACAGTAGCTCACACTTGTAATCCCAGCACTTTGGGAGGCCAAGGCAGGTGGATCTCCTGAAGTCAGGCGTTTGAGACCAGCCTGATCAACATGGAGAAATTCCATCTCTAATAAAATTCAAAATTAGCCATGTGTGGTGGTGCATGCCTGTAATCCCAGCTACTCAGGAGGCTGAGGCAGGAGAATCGCTTGAACCCAGGAGGCAGAGATTGTGGTGAGCTGAGATCATATCACTGGACTCCAGCCTGGGCAACAGACTCCATCTCAAAACAAAAGGTTCACCTCTCTGGGAAGTGCCTCTGTGCTGGAGGCCTGATCGCTGCTTACTGGCTCATGGGAAGTCCCTTGGAGCAGTAACACTGGCAGCAGCAGTAATAGCATTGAGAGGATTACATTATTGGGCTCAGAACGCCCGGATCAAAGACCTTTTCTGAGGACCCTCAAAAGAAATAATGCAATTTGCAAATCTGACCGTCCCTAAAGCACTCAAGAAACAAGTCCTCCCATCCGCTGACGCACTGACAGGCTTCTCATCTGAAAGGGGTAACAGGTCTATATCAACTGGATGGATACAGAATAATCTAACTTTTTGTTAAGTTTATAGAATTTTTTAAAGATCATGGCATCTGTTGCATATAAAAACAGTAGTGGATGCCAGAACCCTAGCTCAAAGAGAAACTTTAAGGTGAATTTACAGATTTTTAAATTTATTTATACGTGTAAAAAAGTTCCCCCAAGTCTGAATAAGTCAGGAATTAAAATGTAAAAAGGAGAAATTGTTTTATATCCCAACATATAGGGTAACAAAATGTTCAGAGGACAATTTTTAGTCCTGAAAGTGCTTATCAGTAGTAATATTGCTACTCCTAAGGGAGAGGAGGAGGAAAGGCTGAAAAACATAATCAAAGAAACTAATGTAATCTAGGAAACAAAACTAATAGAGTTAAAGTTAATAAAATTAAAAATACAAGCAAAAGAAAAAAAGTTTTATAAAATATAGCCCTTTTAACAGAGAAAATAAAAGTCAAGTCTGTAACTTCCTGGCATCTCCAATCAACACGAAAAGGAAATTAAATTATATAAAACCAAGAATGAGGAAGCTGCAGAGCATAAATAAAGTACCAGTCACAGAAAAGTAGGTTCAACTCTATAAAATTAAAACTGGAAATTTTAAAGAAGTATGATATTTTATGAAAACAGACCTTTTTAAGATTAATCAATTTTAACAAGAGATTAGTAGATTATAAACGTCTAGCACTTTAAGGTATAATATCTAGGTTTTATAGCGGAGTTCTAACTACCTTTCTATACATCAGCTGCAACATTTACAGCAACTGTATTATCTTAGTCAGCTCTGACTGACTGGAACAAAATACCACAGACTGGCTGGGTTTGACAACTGAAATTCATTCTCTTGCAGTAATGGAGGCTGGAAGTTCAAGAATAAGGCTCTGGCAGATTCCATTTCCAGCGAGGGCCCTTCTCGGGGCTTGCAGATGGCCACCTTTTCACTGTTTGCCTGGGGGACCTTTCTGTGGTGACTGAGCTAGGGGTGGAGAAGGAAGGGAGGTCAGATGCCTCTTACTAGGAAACTCACTAAACGCTAATCCTATGGGATCAGGGCCCCACCTTTATAACCAAATTTAAACTTAATCACCTTCTTATAGGTCCTGTCTCAAAATACAATCACATTGAAGATTAGGGCCTCAGCACACAAATTTTGCAAATACAAAATTTGGTTCAGAGCAATTACCCTTTATTTAAATTCTCTCAAAACATAGACCAAGATATCGAAAGTTGATAAAGCTATCACAGAAAACTATAGACAATGTCTTTTTAAAGATAGATACAATAATTCCTAATAAATTATAATCAAACTAAATAGAGCATCATATTTTAGAATGTCACATTTTCAACTAAGTAAAGTGCACTCCATGGCGACTGGTTCAGCATTCAGTAAATTTCTCAATATAACTTAGTATATGAACAAATTAAAGAGAAAAAGAGCAAAAAAAAATGTGATTATATCAACATGTGCTAAAGTTGTATTGAATAAAATTTAGATGATATTCCTAATTAAAATACATAGTGACATGGGAATAGGAGAAGCAGTGAAAACATGGAAAAGTCTAATTAACAATATCCAAATAAAAACGTAGCAACACAGGTGAAATATGAAAGTCATCATGATTATAAAACAGGAACAGTAGCTATTTCCATAGTCAAAACCCAAAAATATCTCCATTTGATGGCTTGCCTAGAAACTAGAAAAGACTACTAACAACGTGCCTGAAATAATAAAACAATTTGGTAAGGTGGCTGTATCCAAGTTGACTAGATGGATTTTAATGCTAACAATTTCACGTTAGAAATAGGTATGCCAAAAGGAAAATCTCATTTACAAAAGTCGTAAAAACTACAAAATATCATAGATTAAATTTAACTTAAAATTAGTAGGCCTATATGAAAAAAGCTATAAAAAGTTATAAAAGGACATAAACTAAAACATGAATAAATAGAAAGACATAGAATGTTTCTGGATTGGAAGACTTTTAATATCATAATATTTCCAACTTTATTTAAACCAATATGTCATCTTACTATAACACCAATCAGAATCTCGGATTTTTAAAGTGGAAATATTTTCTAAACTTTATGTGAAAAAATAAATGCGTGGGAATTTCCTAGAAAAATTTGAAAGCAAATAATGAAAAGTAATTTGCAGCCAGGCACAGTGGCTCATTCCTATAATCCCAGCACTCTGGGAGGCCGAGGCAGGTGGATCGTGAGGTCAAGAGATCAAGACCATCCTGGCCAACATGGTGAAATCCCGTCTCTACTAAAAATACAAAAATTTGCTTGGTATGGTGGTGCGTGCCTGTAGTCCCAGCTACTCGGGAGGCTGAGGCAGGAGAATTGCTTGAACCCAGGAGGCAGAGGTTGCGATGAGCTGAGATCGCGCCATTGCACTCCAGCCTGGGTAACAAGAGCGAAACTCTGTCTCAAAAAGTAAAAATAAGAAAGGTAATTTGCTTTTCAAACTTTTAAATGTACACTAAGGTATTATAAGACAGTATTGACACAGGAATAGACAGACGAGTGAACAGAACAAATAGTACCGGTACAAAACAATATGCATGATTGGAAATTAGTCTATATAAACATGATATTTAAATTATTGAGAAATTATTATTTTTAATACTGACATTTAAATAATTGTCTATCCATCAGCTAAAACAGACTTTTTTCTACAAACATACATATAATAAATATTTTCAGCTTTGCAGGCCTTACAGTCTCGTTTGCAGTGACTTTGACTTTGAAGGAAGAAAAGAGCCAAGGATGATGTGTAAACAATTGGGCATAGCTGTGTTCCAATAAAACTTTATTTAGAAAAATGAGTAGCAGACCAGAGTTGGGAAATGGACCATAGTTTACCAACCCTTAAACCAAAATAAATTTAAAAGAATATTGTTATGTCTCAAAAATAAATTACCAATGGTTTTAAAACCTTATAGCAAAGACTTGGAACCAACCCAAATGCCCATCAATGATGGACTGGATAAAGAAAGTGTGGCACATATATACCATGGAATACTATACAGCCATAAAAAAGAATGAGTTCATGTTCTTTGCTGGGACATGGATGAAGCTGGAAATCATCATTTTCAGCAAACTAACACAGAAGCAGAAAACCAAACACCACATGTTCTTACCCATAAGTGGGAGTTGAACAATGTGAACACATAAACACAGGGAGGGAAACATCACACACTGGGGCCTATCAAGGGATGGAGGACTAGGGGAGGAATAGCATTAGGAGAAATACCTAATGTAGATGACGGGTTAATGTGTACAGCAAACCACCATGGCACGTGTATACTTATGTAACAAACCTGCACATCCTGCACAGGTACTGCAGAATTTAAAGTATAACAAAATATATATATATAAATACTAACCTAAAGGATAACAGTTTTATAAGCTCAGTGTAAAGAGGTCTTGCTTGATTGTTTGAACTTTTATTTTAACTTCAGGGGTACATGTGCAAGTTTGTTTTATAGGTAAACTTATGTCATGGGGGTTTGAAATACAGGTTCTTTTGTCACCCAGTATTAAGCCTATTATCCATTAGTTATTTTTCCTGATTCTCTCCCTCCTCCCGCCCTCCACCCTCCTGTATGCCCCAATGTGTGTTGTTCCCCTCTAAGTGTTCATATGTTCTCATCATTTTAGTCCTGTTTATAAGTGAGAACATGCACTATTTGGTTTCCTGTTCCTATGTTAGTTTGCCAAGAATGGCCTCCAGCTCCATCTATTTTCAAATAGAATCAAAAGGGCTTTTTTAATAGACAGTCAACCCAGATAACAGAAAGGAAATGACTTACACATACATCACCTAACTATATAAAAGTAAAGCATAAGAAACTAAACAAAATCAAAAGACAAACTACAGCCTAAGAGAAAGTATTTGCTAGAACATATGGCAAGCAAATAATAACTATATGTAACATATAAAGAGTTCTTGCAAACTGATAAGCAAACTGATATGTTTGCAAGAACATATAAAGAGTTCTTGCAAACTGATATAGGCAGGCAATGCTCAAAAACACAAACTCAAAATACTCATAAACTTAGAAACTCATGTGCTTCATAAGTGAGGTCATGTCACAACTCTGCTCAAAACCTGGCTGTTTTCGTTCACTTGGGATGCTATAACCCAGGCCAGGTGGCTCATAAACAACAGAAATGTATTCCTCACAGTTCTGGAAGCTGACAAGTCAAAGAGCAAAGTGCCAGCAGGACTGGGGTCTAGTGAGGATCCTCTCCCAGGTAGCAGATTGCTGACTTCTCAAGGGCTAGAGTGCTTTCTGGGGTTCCTTTCAGAGGGCCCAAATCCCATTCATGCAGACTCTGTTCCCATGACCTAATCACTTCCCAAAGGTCCTACCTCCTAATACCACTACAATGGGAGTTAAGATTTCAATCTATGGATTTTAGGGGGACAACTTCAGTCCATAACACCAGCAGTGGCTCTCATTTCACTCAGCAGGAAAAGCAAAGACCTCACAATACCAGCAGGCCCCCTTATCTCTTGAACTGTCCCCCTGCTAATCTGCCTCTTGCTCCCTCCTTTCCAGCCATAGTGCCTGCTGTGCTGCCTCTGAGAAACACAGGTGTGCTCCTAATCAGGGCTTCACAGTGATACCTCTTCCACCTTGAATGCTTCTCTTCAAGGTCTCTATATTCCCTCACTTCCTTCAAACCTGCTCAAGCATCTTCTCAAGAGGCCCACCTCTGACCACTTCATGTAAAATTGAATACCCTCACCATCACACATACCACACAGATATGCACACACAACACATACACACCACACACACACACACACCGTACCACAGATACATGCAACACACACACTAGGACATATACAAAAATACACACACACACACACACACACACACACACACATACACACACTCCTAATCCTCCTTACCTTGCCGTACTTTTTCTTTTATTATAAAATATTATCATCTTCTAGGTTTAAGGTCTCTCACCTTGGTAGGTTTCTAACAACCAAATTAACATCAGTGAACATGGTGCTGGAAAGAGCTGTGCCCATTCTGCCATCATAAGCCAATATGGGCCTGCTTAGCACATAGTAGGTGTTCAGTAAATATTTTTTGAATGAACAAACATTAAACCACACTTGTAATTGTGAATATGTAAATTAAAACAAGATACAGCTTTCATAGATCAAAATTGCAAGCATGTTATAGATGAATAACTAAAACCAACAACTCAACAATCTTCCTTTTAGGAACTGATTCTATAGAAATAAAACTTTCAGTGCCCAAAGGAGGCATGTAACTTAATATGTTTATTGCAACACTGTTTGTAATAGCAAAAAAAAAGGAAAAACTTAAATACCCACATGAATAGAAAAATTGTGAATGGGGCTGGGCATAGTGGCTCACTCCTGTAATCACTCCCAGCATTTTGGGAGGCTGAGTCAGACGGGTCATGCAGTCAGGAGTTCAAGACCAGCCTGGCCAATATGGTGAAACCCCTGTCTCTCCTAAAGATACAAAGATTAGCTGGGTGAGGTGGTGCACACCTGTAATCCCAGCTACTCAGCAGGCTGAGGCAGGAGAACTGCTTAAACCCAGGACGTGGAGGTTGCAGTGAGCTGAGATTACGCCACTGTACTCCAGCCTAGGTGACAGAGCAAGACTCTGTCTCAAAAAAAAAGTTAGCTAGGTGTGGTGGCACATACCTGCAGTCCCAGCTACTCGGAAAGCTGAGCGAGAAGAATTGCTTGAATTCGGGAGGTGGGGGTTGCAGTGAGGCAAGATGGTGCCACTGCACTCCAGGCTGGGTGACAGAGTGAGACTCCATCTCAGAAAAAAAAGAAAAGAAAAGAAAAGAAAAAATTGTGAATGAATTATGGTATATCTGTCTTACTAAATGTTTTGCAGCCATGAAAATAATGAGTCGTAACTTTAAATATCAACCTGAAAAGCTATTTATGACATATTTTAGGTAAAAAATGTAAGTTGCAGAAATTATAAGATCTAAGTGCATTTAAAAATATAAAGAAAATAATTATAAATATATATTTTACTTGCAAGTTCATAAAAAGTATTAAAAACACTTAATTTAGAATTAAATTTGAAATAAACATATAAAACTTCATATTGTTTTCCTTTTATATCTCAAAAAAGCTAGAAAGCCTTTTGTAATAGTCTCTGCAAAACCCAGAATAGAATAGTTTCTTACTATTGAGAATTTATCTGTAAAGTCTCTGCCTTAGCAAAAGGACCTTGTTGAATTACCTTCAGATTCTGCTTTCAGCACCCTCTTTCTCATTGTATTATTCTTAGCCTCCTTTTTCTTAGACTCCTCTTCTCTGCTGGCACATTTAGCAGTCCAGGCACTGGATGGAAGGGGTATCATTCACTCTATTTTACAGGCAATAGATCGAAGGCTCACAGATGCTGAGTAGCTTGCCAAGCTTACCCAGTTCACAAGTGATGTATCCAGGATCAAATGCAAACATGTCTGACTTCAGAGTTCCTTCAATAAAATAATAATAAATATTAATAATAGTAACTTCTTTCTGCCTTCCACCAAAGTACTTGCAAACATATAGATGGTAAAGGAGAGTGTTTGTTTTTAAGGATAATTCCAAGGTCATAAGAAATACGCTTCAGAAGAAACGAGGGGGCAAAGATATAAAAAGCAATCCATTGATACTTTTGGAAAGCAATAACCCCATTATATATTGATGACTCTTAAATCTTTGTTAAACATTTATTTTTAGTGGACTTCTTAATTGCTTAGTAACAATAAGATAAGATGGTAGGGCCGGGCGCAGTGGCTCACGCCTGTAATCCCAGCACTTTGGGAGGCCGAGGCGGGTGGATCACGAGGTCAAGTGATCGAGACCATCCTGGTCAACATGGTGAAACCCGTCTCTACTAAAAATACAAAAATTAGCTGGGCATGGTGGTGCGTGCCTGTAATCCCAGCTACTCCGGAGGCTGAGGCAGGAGAATTGCCTGAACCCAGGAGGCGGAGGTTGCGGTGAACCGAGATCACGCCACTGCACTCCAGCCTGGGTAACAAGAGTGAAACTCTGTCTTAAAAAAAAAAAAAAAAAAGATAAGATGGTAATCTATAAAGTAACCTGCAAGAATGTCATGCTATAAGCTTGGCAATATTTGTTTGAAATAAATTCCTAACCATCAACCAATTAATAAAACCAGCAATGATCATAGCCCTGAGTAACAAAAGCACCAAGCATCTAGCAGCAAAATACTGTCAAAGAAAACAAATGTCCTGTGGGAACTGTCTTTAAAAGCTCATCACCTTGTAAATCAACCTGAGCAAATCAAATATGGCAACTGACATGCAAAAAGTCTAAATGTGGCTCTTTAAAAAGTAATGCAAGAAAACAAGAGATTTTTTTCCTACTTGAACAGCAGAAAGGAGAACAGAAATAATGGATTGAGTTGGACAATTGATGCCAAACAAATCTAATTGCTTTGTGGATAACACTGTGGAATAAGTCAATAGAGCAAGAACAATGATGAACGTGCACACTCGTATGGGATTGTGTGTGTGTGTATGCACACAAATATTACACAAAATTTCATATAATCAGGTACTTAAAAATATTTAGAACATGTGAGTTAGAGTTATGAAAACTCATAAAAGATTTCATTGAAGTCAATTTTATAGGCACAGACTCAGATTAATTTAAACACATTTAAAAGACTACTAACATGGGACATAACTCCAGGGAAAATCACAGGGGTATATTTAATTTGGTCAATCAGATGTGAGGCTTTATCTAATAACCCAGAAATTGAGAAATAGATTACATACTGTTAACTTGTAATGTGAAATACAAGTTTTCTTAGAAGTAGAAATTTAATACCCAAAGCAATCGAGTAAGTTAAGGAATGCAAACAAGCAATATCCAATGAAGACTAATTGATCGATATGTAAATACATTAACTCACAAATGTTCTGAGTCAACCATCTTGAAGAGTTCAGACCATTTGTTATCAAAATCATCTTAGATATGTGACTACATCATTTAAACTTTTAGCAATAATAATAAAATAGCCACTATTTATCACATTTCTACACTGTGACTGATGTCATCAGGCTCTTTATAATATCGTCTCATATAATGAGAACAATTGTATTATCCCATTTACCAGATTAGGAAACAGAGGCTCTGAGAACTTGAGCTGAAGCTGCTTGCTGGAGCCAGAGATCTAGCAAACAGTGAGATGAGACAGAACGCTCCCCCAAACTTTTGATTGTTTCCACCATTCCTCCCTGGCACCCCTGAGTCCTTAGCAAAAGGCCATGCCAAAGGGCAGATGGCAAGGAAGTGGTCATCCTGGTCATCCTGACACTGCCAGGCTTTCTCCTTGCCAGTCCCATTGTCACTAACACAAAACCACCATATTCTCTGTCCTCCTTTATCAGAGGTTGGGACTGGTTAGGAGAAGAATGAGAGTCCCCAAAACAGCCTCATCCAGCTTTGCACCTCCACCTCCCCTGCCCTGCACTCCAGGCCCACACTTGCTCCCACCTAGCTTCCTAGTACCCTGTAGGCTTCATGTTACCTAGGTTATATCTGTGTATGTATGTGTGTGTACCTGTGTGTGGATATGCATGTGTATGTGTGTACTAGAGTACATGTGTTTGTAGGTATGTGTGTGTGTGTGTGTGTGTGAGAGAGAGAGAGAGGGCACACCAGCGTATGAAGTAGAAGCATAATAGACAGTGCTGATTGGTGCAAAAGGCCTTTTCCATTTAGAAGGGCCCAGGTTTGAACCTTAGCTCCACAATTTAGTACTAACTCTCAGACTACTCCTGGCTCCTTTACCCCAGTGGTTCTCAGTGGGGAAAATTTTGGCCCAAGGAAGCATTTGGCAATGTTTGGAGATTATCTGGGTTTTCATGAATGGGAGGGGTGCTACTCATCCCCAGGAGTAAAGACCAGGATGCTACTAAACATTCTGCAATACACAGAAAACCTTGCACAACAAAGAAGCGTCCTGCCCAGATTGTCACTAGTGCTGGGGTGGGGACGCCCTGCTTCACCCTGAGAAATGAAGTCACCTGAAAGGGTCCTTTCTGTCACTCAGGTCTCTGGCAGCCATCTCTTCTAGTTTTAGGGCTTCAGCTGCCTCCTACCAGATTAAGTCTCATGCAGCATACATAGCTTTAGCCAAATCATTCTAAAAAAAAATGTGTGAAATCCAAGCACTTCATCCAGCACTCTGTGGCTTTTCTGCAGTGGACGTGTTCAATCTTATTTCCTATTAATCCTCTCAGTATGTGCTATGGCAAGAACGTTGAGCAACTCACTGTTCCCCTTATCCCATACCTGTTTTCCAATCTTTGAGTTTTGCTCCTGCTGACCTCCCATTAAGAATCTTCTTCCTTTTTGCTACTCACCCGAATCCCCACATTCTTCAAGGTTCCACTCTACACACGCTGACCTGATTCCCTCCTTTAGAAGGAGGAATCCCTCACAAGTACTCCCACTGCACTCCATCTGGGCCTTGGCCACGTCACTTGCTGGGCTTACCTGTGTATTAGAATTGTCCTGTGCATAACCCACTAGACATACAGATCTTGATTGAAAGATCCAAGAAGGCTCTCATTTTTTTACATGGTAGGCAGCGATAACTTACCGTCCAAAAAAAGGAGTAAAGTTAATTAATTTAAGATGGTTTCTAGAATGAAACAAAAGGGGTATTAATATATTTCCACATTTGTGGCACAAAGAAAATGTTTAATAAATATTCATTAAACATATGTGTAAGTCCATTGATCAATTAAATGAATTTATCGATTGCTAAGAACACCCACTACAACTCATTTAATGATTTGATTAAGACACACCATATGTCAACTTGACTAAAATAATTTCATATTAATTTTTTTAGTTTTAATGTACAAAATGTGTATTGACTGCCTGTTGAGAAAGGCTACATGCTGTGAGACACCTGTTTATATCATGGGTACAAGACCAGTTCTCAGAAAGCGTCCACGGCACTTTCTCTATGCTGTTAATTTTTTTTAACTTTATAGGTAAAACTGGATTATATAATCCTTACAGGACTAAAAAGACATGCCTCTATTGTAAAAGAGGTGAATGACTACTTGCCAAGTTCACTCAGGATATGACTTGAATTTAGAGACTGGTCCAGTAAGACCATGATTTATATAGCTGCTCAGAGTGAATATTCAGTACTCTAGAATCACAGCACTGTCTACTCATCTCACCAGTCTGTTATTTCCTGTCCTGAGCTCTCAGCAGTGAGGCACCTTGAGAATGGTAACGAAATTCCCACTGATAATGAAATCCATCCTGACAGGTCATTTCAACCAAGCAACAGCCAGTGGGCTAGATCTGGTTGGACCCTTGACCCTTTTCTATCTTCTAGGGCATACGTCATGTGCTTCAGGCATGCACACTTTCATCCTGTCCTCTACTGTTCAAATTTCAACATGAGCTGGTCATGATGGCTCATGCCTATAATCCCAGCACTTGGGAGGCCAAGGCGGGCAGATCACCTAAGGTCAGGAGTTTGAGACCAGCCTGGCCAACATGGTGAAACACTGTCTCTACTAAAAGAACAAAAGTTAGCTGGGCACAGTGGCACGTGCCTGTAATTCCAGATACTCGGAAGGCTGAGGCAGGAGAATTGCTCAAACCTGTGAGGTGGAGATTGCAGGGAGCCAAGATCATGCCACTGCATTCTAGCCTGGGCAACACAGCAAGACTCTGTCTCAAAAAAAAAAAAAAATTCAACATCCCCTTCTCGCAGTGATTCGGGCTCCAACATGATCTCATCCATCACATCAACTACTAAAACTCAAAATCTTACCAGGCTAAAATTTCATCTGAACTTGGGAGACACATTTATGCTAAGATATGAATGATAGCCTTGGAACCCATCCCAGGTGTCGCTTTGCTAAAAGAAATCTGCTTCATTCACAAAAATGTGCTTTTGTCTTAATTACAATACAGAAATTCAGGAACCTCTAAAGGAAAATATTTTGGGAAAGGAGGCTCTTAGCCTACCTTCAAATCCTCATGCTAAAACCAACCACACTAATTCTATGAAACTTACAATGACTTAATCGGTGTGTTAATGGACATTCACATGTATTCTCCCCATTCCTGCTAAAATGAACATCCCAAAATGCAAATCTGTGTCATCCCCCTACTTAAAATCCATCACTAGCTTACTACTGCCTATGTGATAGAAGCCCCTCGTTATAGAACTGAAGGTTCTACTCAGTGAGGTTCCCACTTCTGACCCCCCTAAACCTGTTCTGATGTCTAGCTTCAATATACCAAGCAAATTATTACCTTTAGGACTTTGCACAAGCTGGGAACTCTGCCTGCCCTGTGTTACACTTAGTACCTTCTTAACCAGCAATTCTCATTTGTCCTCAAGGCTCAGCCTAAGGATAATTCCCCTGTGCTGGACCAAGAGTTACTACCTGTCTTCGTCAATTCAGGCTACAATAAGAAAATACCACAGAGTGGGTGATTTATAAACAACAGAAATCTACTTCTTATAGTTGTGAGGGCTCCAGAGATCAAGATCAAGGTGATAGCAGATTCAGATGAGGGCCCACTTCCTCACAGACAGCACCTTCTCACTGTGTCTTCACATGGTGGAAGGGACAAGGGAGCTCTTGGTGTTTCTTTTATAAGAGCACTAGTCCCCTATCAGGGCTCCACAGCCATGATCTAATCACCTCTCAAAGGCCCCACCTCCTAACACCATCACTTTAGGGTGAGGATTTCAACATATAAACATTCAAAACATTCAGAGCCACACCCACACCCATGTCTTTTTTTTTTTTTTTTTTTGAGATGGAGTCTTGCTCTGTCACCCAGGCTAGAGTGCAGTGGCCCAAATCAGCTCACTCCAGCCTCTGCCTCCTGGGTTCAAGTGATTATCCTTCCTCAACCTCTGGAGCAGCTGGGATTACAGGCACATGTCACCACGCCCAGTTAATTTCTGTATTTTGAGTAGAGATGGGGTTTCACCATGTTGGCCAGACTGGTCTGGAACTCCTGACCTCAAGTGATCCGCCCACCTCAGCCTCCCAAAGTGCTGTGATTATAGGCCTGAGTGGCCTCGCCTGTCCTGCCCTCCCTTTTTTAAAGCTTCTTTACCACCTGGGCTGCAAGCTCTTTGAGTTCTAGGTGAGTCTTATTGTGCTCTTTCATGTCTACCTAGCACAGGTGTTGGTTGCATGAACATCTGTGAGTATATCTACCAAAATCTCAATTAATAAACAAAAGTTTCCTAAAATGAACAAACCAAATCAAACTGGGATTAGACCCAATTTTTCAAATAAAAAAACAGGATGGGGAGAGCAAACAATGTATCATATATCTAAAGAAAACCTGAAGTAAGCCAGAGCTCCATATGCTTCAAACCAGCTGTTTGTGTATACATGAAACATGTTTCCTACATGACATAGCCTGGTGATTAAGCCCAAGAATTTGGAAAATGCCAGGAGTCATGTCTCAACTCTGAATTTACACAAGTTGCTTAAGAAAATCAAGTACCTACTTAAAGCATTTTAAAGAATCCTAGATCTGTTGCTGAGGGTGAGTTTGGAGTGCAGGGAATGTAAGATGTAGAGGAGAAGAAAGGATTTGGAGAAGGGGCAGAAGAGCAAATTTCTGAGAAAAACTTTGCTATAGAATAAGCATGCCATGATTATAGGCAGCTAAAATTCTTGGATGTTCTTGTAAAATCATTAAATTCTAATTAATATTGGATTAGGTTTGCCACAGTGTGATGCACCCCAATGCGTTTCTTCTCAGATCAGAAATGCCCCATCCCCTCCTGCTGGTCTCACAGATGCTTGTCAGCTATGCCCAGGTCCTTGTTTGGGATGTGAATTTGCAAAGCTTCCAAGCCATAGACAAGGAGTATTGAAAACTCATTCCTGAATGCCACCTCAGAGATAAACAAAGTTGTTAGGTTCCTTGATGGTCTGACATTCAGGGATGGGCTGATGATTTCCACTCTCTATGGGAAAAGAAATGCTGTGGTAAAGAGCTATGTTGATGGCTGGTCACAGGCTGACTGTTTTTCTGCTTGGGAATGCTCCAGAAAGCCTCTTTAAGTCAAATAATAATCATTTTCCAAGCTAAAGCTTACCAAGCACTTTTTTTCATAAATTATCTTATTTGATCCTTATAACAACTCTGAAAGTTTAAGTCCTAAAATATGCCCTCTGCACGCTGGAGAACGAGGAAAGCCCATGATATAATCCAGTCCAAGTCCAAAAGCCTGAGAGCCAGGGGAACCGGTGATGTAACCTCCATTCTGAGGCCAAAAGCCTGAGAAGATGGAAGGGGAGGGGCTGCTGGTGTAAGTCCTAGAGTCTGAGGGTCCAAGAACGAGAAGCTCCCATGTCTGAGGGCAGAAAATGGATGCTCCAGCTCAAGAAGACAGAATTTGGACTTCCTCCACCTTTATGTTCTATCTGGGCCTCAATGAATTCAATGGTGCCTACCCTTGCTGGTAAGGGTAGATATTCTTTACTAAATTTAGTGATTCAAATGCTAATCTCTTCCAGAAACAGTCTCACAGACACATATGCAGAATTAATGTTGTACCAGATATCTAGGCATCCCTTAGCCCAGTCAAGTTGACATATAAAATTAACTTTCATACCATTTTCCTCATTCTACACCACCTTCCACTTTCCCATCCTTTCCCACTCATTGTGGTATTGCTAAGTCTGGTTCTCTCCTCCCCACCTCTCTTAAATTCCAAACGTTTCCAGCCTACGCCCAAGAGCATCTTACAGCACACTACACCTCCAACATCACACTCATTCTTCAGAACGTTTTCATCTCTTATTCTCCCCATTCACTACTCTACTGAAACTGCTTCCCAGAACATGTATCAAGAAAACATTGCGCAAATCCTGGGTCACCTGGGCTTTTCACAGCCCCTATCAGGGCTAACTATGCTCTCGTGGGTCAGTCCAATCTGCAACCCATCCTAAACTCCACTGCCAAATCAGGCTTTCTCTTGCGCATTATTGTCAGTTTAAAAACTATGATGCTTCCCTGGAGTCAACTAAATTCAGTAAACATTTCCTAACTTGAATCTCATGATCCTCCAAACTACCTTTTCTGACTTACAGCTTTTGTACTAGGGGGAAAATTATATTAGTTTTATGGGACGAACCAACCTCATTTATTTTTTGCAAAGCATCATCAACATGAATTTTCAACTTCATGTCAAGAATCTCTCATAATATGCCCAATGGGAAGTATTATAAAGACTGTAGCTAAGACATGTGGAGAGAGTCCCCAGTTCCTGTGCAGATGTGGAATATATTTAGACATGGAGGAACATGCTCTCAGTGGAAATACCCACCTTTGTGCATCTTTCTCATCTCTAAGTAGTACAAGTGTCTCTCAGCTGGAGATGCCATCTTGCTGCCATTGCTTTTAGCAGGCTGCCCCTCCTGCAGAGAAAGCAACTCAGAGAACAAAGTTCAACACCTGGATGCAGGGAAAGAAAGAAGCTAATTATTCGAAGCATCTCTTCTCTACCTTTTCTTTCCTTTATTAATGTTGAAGATTAGTCATTGTTGGTTTGCTAATCTCTGGCTTAACAGTAAACACAAATATCAAGATCTAATTCCATACCAACTGGGTTTACTAAACATTTCAATATTTCAAGCATGTTGACACCTTATTCCACTTATTAATAACAAAGGGAAGAAGAAAAGTATTTTTATGTAGTATAGTGATGCACTTTGCAAAAAATACTACTTACAAGCAAGAAGATATAAAAAGTTCTGAGAAAAATTCACATCTGTTTTTCTCCGCTAAATACTGCATATCCTCTAAAAGGATGTTCAATATCAAAGAATGACAATTTAATATCAAAAATTGTGATGGCGTCTAAAGATTCATTTTTCAATCATCACTGCAAAACTGCTATGCACAATTTCCAGTAATTTTTTTAAAGAGAGATGTGGCGTTCTTTGCCTCATCTTTTATCTTGCTGGCAGAATTCAGATGGGGTAACTAAAGCTCAATCACTCAAAATATTTTTAGGTGCTTTCTGTGTATCAAAGATTATTTCAAATGATCCTCAAAGTATAAAGTACCTAAAAAGACCAGGTCCAATAAACTTGTTAATTAATTGGGCATCAATTAAATCCTCCCTGCTGTCAAACTAGAGATGAAGGGGAGTGGGATATTTAAAAGGGGCCCTTGCAAAAGCTAGACATGACCCTAACTTGCTGGCGGGACCAAGCCCATGATCAAATTATCTTTCTATGAACAAAACTGATTGACCACAATCTTTTTCGTATTATGCCCTTTCTCCATGAGTGTATATTTTTCCCACTGACGTGGTTGCTCGAGTTCTAGCCATTACATCTGCATTTCTTCCATCTGACAAAATAAGGACAATAACTATTTTTAATCTCTTTCCAGAATTTAGTCACATTTGCACACTTCGCTGCAAGGGTGGATGAGAAACTGTCTTCACTCTAGATAGCCACATGTCCAGATTTTTGTTAAAAGGGGCAGGGGCCAACCGCTAAGGGGACACAAAGTATATGGGCAACTAATGGCCCATCACAGTTTCTATTAAAAGTTATCCTTCCTTATTCATGATATTGACCTGGCTATTCTATAGTTTCATCTCATGCCTGAAGAGAGGAATGTTAATACCCTACCTGAGTTAAAGGGACGTCAAGTTCCCTAGGTCACCTTCCATGTAGCAGGAGTAGGAATGGTGGTAGAAAAGTTTGGCTGTAAAAGGAGCACAACCTGTCTGAGAATGTGTATATAGACAGGCAGTGTGTCGTCAGCAAGTCACACAAGCATTCGTCCCACCCCAAATTCAGTGCTTATGACTTTGTTGCGACGAAACTTAAGTAGTCTTAACTACGAACAAAAGTTTATAAAGATCTATGGATCTACCTTTTAGATTACTAGTTTTTCATTGCATGGACATACTCTATTCCTATGTCTGTCTTTCTTTTGCCCTTGTGTTCTACTTGTTTATATTTTCTGCATGTAAAAAAAGGCTGATAAAACATGTAGTTATGTCCAAATCTGATATTTTGTAATATAAACACATATACACCACACACACATGTGCATACACACATATACCATGCACATACACGCATTCATATATATACACACCACACACATATGCACATATGTCACACAGATGCACACAGACATAGAGGCCTGCATGTACTCCCCACATATGTATGCACCTGGACATGCACACGCAACACCCATGATCACATGCACATGTGCACACCACACACACATAAATGCATGTGCATACACACCACACACACACATGCAAATGCACACATGCACACACATGCACATATGCCCATACATGCACAGTATACTTTGGAAGTCAGAAGATATGAAAAATATTGTTAATATCACTAATATTTCTAGTAGAATTTTATATTTGCTAGTATAGTTCAGGTATATATTTAACTGACTTCTCTATGTTTAACAGGTTCCTGAGGGTGTGAGGATGGAAATAAATGCATTGCATGTCTTGATTTGCTTATGTACTAGGTGAATGGAAGCTGAAGAAAACAAACACGACATGAGAAAAAAAAGCACAAGTGTGGCATAATTAGGGCAGGACCACAGATCTGCCTCTGTCACTGATTTACTGGGCACATTCTATTTCCCAACCTCAGTTTCTTTATTTGTAAAATGTGGAGACTGGATTAAACCATAAAGTCACTGTTAAGAACTGAATTGTGCCTCCCTCCACCACCAGATTTATATGCTGAAGCCCTAATCTCCAATGTGCCTGTAATTGGAAATAGAGTCTTTGGAGAGTCAATGGAGGTAAAATGAGGTCATAGTGGTGGAGGCCTAATCCAGTAGGACTGGTATCCCCATAAGAAGAGAAAGAGGCACCAGAGGCACGTTTGCACAGAGGAAAGGCAATGTGAGGACACAGGATAAGGTGCTCATCTGCAAGCTAAGGAGAGAGGCCTCAGGAGAAACTAACTCTGCCAACACCTTAATCTTGGACACCAGCCTCCAGAGCTATGAGAGAATATATATGTCTGTGTTTAAGCCACCCCATCTCTGGTATTTGTTACGGCAGCGTTGGCAAACTAAAACAGTCACTTTTAACTCTAATAGTGTTTGATTCTAGTACTATTAAAATCAAATGTCTTTATGTATAAACATCAAAATATATTAACGTGAATTGAAAGCAATATTGTACAAATGATAAGCAAATTTTTAAAAATTCTGCAAAGTAATCATCAGCTCTCAGATGTTTAATCAAATATCAGTGACAAATTCTAAAGGACCTTAATAGTTTATATACTGTTTTCACATAAATTATTTCATCTCATCAACTAAAGAATTAGAAAATGTTGCAGGTCAGAGGATTAACCCCAGGCCCCAGTCGTCTATAACACAGAGATTAGCTCCCTTTTCTTCATGCAAGAACGGAGAAAAAGGAGCTTTCCAAGTTATACTGAAAATGGGAGGGTGGGAATGAGGAGGCGTCAAAAAAGGCATTTAAAGGTAATGACTGGTTCTCATCCTGTGGACTCTCATCCCTTTAGTAACTGCTCTCTGCAGGGCACTGTATCAGCATTAGTGGAAACATGCAAAGCTTCGAGTCTTCATTTATAATCTCAGGAAGATTATTATCAGTTAAGAAAATAAGATATGAACAGGAGATATAAATAATGATAGAAAATATGTCACAAGCACGTGTCATCTAAAAGAAATTAGTGAAAGTAATTATTGTGGAAGAAAATGAGAGTTTCAGACTTTTTACTGTGATGTCTTGGAAAAACGAAGAAATCTGAGTTTTAAAAAACCCATGGCCTATAGGTGCAGGAAGGAGGACTGACAGGTAACTTGTTACTTCAAGTGGCTGGAAAATTACTGGCCTAACCAAGGGCCTGCTTAAAGTTATTTGAAATAACTTCCTTAACCCCAGTGATTATAACTTTATGTTTTCTATGTTTCTATCACATTTATTATTTAAAATATTTTAATGCTACTGTTTTAGAGCAGCTTAACAACCTGGAAATCTGGGCTTTATCCAATTACCTACATTTAGCTTATTGGCCAAAGATGGTTCCATTAGTCCAACATTGTGATTTCCTCAAGGTGAGCTTGCAGGGGCAATAATCACCTACTTGGAGCAAACAAGCCATCTATGATAACAAGGAGACATTTGTCAAAGTTACAGCCATCTCATAGCAGTATTTGTTTGCAATATATTACCTATATTTGGTTCCTGAACCACCTTCACTCTCAGTCTGGGAATCTGAACGTTTTCCTCGACATTTGGCTAACTCTTTGGTCCCCTACTTGGCTTCATCCATCAGCTGTGATTTCTGCCTTCTTTGCTGAACATGTATTACTGACCCCACTGCTGAAAACATTTCTATAAACTTTACAAAATTAATCAGAGAAGAAGGGATGGGGAGAAAGGAAAAAAACCCAGCTGGCGGCACGCTCACCTTGATCACTAGGTCAGCTGCTCTCCGACCTGCTTCCTCATCCTTGTTTCATGTCTCTTCCCTCAGAATCACATAGACCCTGTCACAAGATTATAGTTCCCCTCAACCGATCTACAGATAAGATCTTGAACAATATGAAATGTTAAGCTCTTCATTTCTTTCAAGTCCTGCTTAAAGGTGAAACTACTGATATCAGCTGGTCTGAAGGACCCAAAAGAAGCTGACTCACTAAAGAATACAGTTTCTAAATCCTGATGATTTTATTCCTCTTACCCTGATCTGTCAAGAACCCCAATTTTCAGGCCTTCACCCTCCACGATCCCCTTAAAAACCCCAGCTCAGAGCGCCTTGGGAAGATGGATTGGAGGAACTCCTCCTGTTTGTTTGTCAGGGGCCTATGGTTATTAAATTCTTTCTCTGCTGCAAACCCTGCAACAAAGAAAGTGTATTGGTCTGTTACTGCATAGTGGGTATATGAACCTGTTGGTCCTACAGCACTGCCAGCACACAAGGTTGCACTTCTATCTTCAGACAAAGCAATCCACCTGATTGCATCCCCTCGTGATTAATCCTGCATAGTTCAAATCACAATTCTGCTAATTCTAGTCATGAACAGTACAGATTGATTCTTGGTGTTGACATCTATTGCTAAATAATCATAATGCTGTATACTCAGCTAAAACAAAAAACTTGCACCATCATCCCTAAAGGCACTTAGATGGCAGAAAGGGCATGTAGAACTTCTTCTGTTTCCTCAAATCCTAATACCTCCCTTGGCTGGATTCCATAGTACATGCTAATTTGCAAGGCTAAATAAGGTGATTCATTTATTAAGGCAATGAAGCCAAGCATTACATTATAATAATTAACTTTTTGAAAATAATTATTTAACTTTAGTTTAAATTTATCAGTCTCCAGGGAGTAACTGAATTCTGATTGCCATTTAAAAATATTGCTTGGAAGGAATTTCTTAATACAGGTAATCAAATTCATATTTCCTCTGCTTTGCTCATGGTTCAATTATTGGATGAGTTAAGAACATCTCATAATTAATTACAGTCTCACAAATACTGTCCATGCAACTTCACCCTTCAGCGACTATTTCTTGGTGTAGAGAAAGGAATCCACCTGTCATAATGACCTAGTAATTGCAATATTTGACTGATATGGAAGGAAGGCAAATTACTCTAATAGGAATTTCCTGAGTCTCTGGAAGTTTGGCTACATAATGATACAGGTATCTTCTAAGTATGGATATTGGCAATGACAGGATGCTATTCCTTTCAGACTGCAGAAATATTTCAAAATAAGTTATGACCGAAATATTCTTGAGCTTGCAAAGTTTTTAATTCTTCATACCTCTTTCCACTTCTTTCACTTACGTCCCCTCCTACTCTCAGCCCCTCTCATATCATTTAAACTCCTTTCTCCTTAAAAAAAAGTTAAATCTTTCCAAATGATACAAAATTACCTTTGCAGTATATTCATAACCATGCAAAAATAGGGAAAAAATATTAGAAAAAAAAAAAACTAAAGAAAATAAACATGTTTATAATGGGTTACGGGTAAGGTTTCTTCTTATTTTATAAAATTTTCAATAATCAGTAAGCATCCCTTTTGTGATGATGATGATGATAATAATAAGATAATGATGATAATAATAAACCTAATAAGAATGGAAAGAACATGAGCTCAATAAATCTGCTTAAAATTTTTGCCATGCTAAATAATCGTAATACCGTATATCCAGCCGAAACAGAAAACTTTGTGCCAGTAAAACAGAGAGACAAAGAACAAGGCCCATATCACCCTCAAAGCACTGTTGTTATCTTTCATCCAATTTGTTATACAATACTTTCCTTCCAGAGCTGCTGTGATAATTAAATAAAATTACCTCTCTAACGTCCCTTACATGATACACATTACTTCCCTGCATAGTAAAATCTTTACCATAATGAAAGAAATTTTACTGAAAGCTAAGCTAAAAAGCACTCTTTCGGAGTAAAAAATATGATGTATTTGTCTCTGCATAAGCATGCAGTCAGAAAGTTAGACACCAAACAGGAAATGTCTTTCCAGCTGATTGCATCACCCCAACCAATCACAGCAATCCCAAAGCTTATGACTGCAATACCATGACCGACAGGTGTAGGTGATAATGGTTTACAGCCATGAGCAAGATTCAGATTTTTTTCCTGGATCCAAGGTAGTCATTAAATACTGCAATGGTGTGTCCAGTTTCTCAAAACCCTGTGAAAATAAAGTCCCTTAAGACTAGTAAAGGACATGTTTATAATATATTTGCCGTAAAACTAATTAACTGAAGCACCCCAAATCTTCTTGCTGTCAGAACCAGTAAAATCTGGCATAGAAAACCATCTCTGATTCTGTAAGAGAGGTTCTTTCTTTAAAACAATTCATGTTGATTTCTTTTGGCTCTGTGTCCCCACCCAAATCTCATGTTGAATTGTAATCCCCACATGTTGAGGGCAGGACGTGGTGGGAGGTGATTTGATTTTGGGAGTGTTTTCCCATGCTGTTCTTGTGATAGTGAGTGAGTTCTCATAAGATCTGATGGTTTAAAAGTGTGTGGCTGTTCCCTTTTGCCTGCTCTCTCTCTCCTGCCTTCATGTAATACGTGCCTTTCTTCCCCTTTGCCTTCTGCCATGATTGTAAGTTTCCTGAGGCCTCCAGTTTATGCTTCCTGTTAAGCCTGTGGAACTGAGTCAATTAAACCTCTTTTCTTTATAAATTAGTCTCAAGTATTTCTTTCTGCAAGTGTGAAAGCAGACTAACACAGAAAACTGGCACCAGGAGTAGACACAGCTATAAAGATATCTGAAAATTTTGATTAACCTTTGGAACTGGGTAACGAACAGACGTTGGAACAGTTTGGAGGGCTCAGAAGAAGAAAGGAAAATGTGGGAAAGTTTGGAACTTCCTAGAGACTTGACCAAAATGCTGATAGTGATATGGCAATAAAGTACATGCTGAGTTGGTCTCAGATGGAGATGAAAAACTTACTGGGAACTAGAGTAAAGGTCACTCGTGCTATGCTTTAGCAAAGAAACTGGTGGCATTTTGCCCCTACCCTAGAGATCTGTGGAACTTTGAACTTGACAAAGATGATTTAGGTATCTGGCTGTATTACTCAGGGCTCCCCAGAGGGACAGAACTAATAGGATATATACGTATGAGTCTGTTAAGTATTAACTTACATGATCACAAGGTCCCACAATAGGCTGTGTTGAAGGTTGAGGAGCAAGGAGAGCCAGTCCAAAACTCAAAATTGAAGAATTTGGAGTCTGATGTTTGAGGGCAGGAAGCATCCAGCATGGGAGAAAGATGTAGGCTGGGAGACTAGGCCGGTCACGCCTTTTCACATTTTTCTGCCTGCTTTATATTCACTGGCAGCTGATTAGATTGTGCCCACCACATTAAGGGTGGGTCAGCCGTCTCCAGCCCACTGACTCAAATGTTAATCTCCTTTGGCAACACTCTCAGACATACCCAGGATCAATACTTTACATCCTTCAATCCAATTAAGTTGGCACTCAGTATTAAACATCACACTCGCAGAAGAAATTTCTAAATGACAAAGCATTCAAGCATGACCTGGCTGTTTGTGAAACCATATAGTCATATGCATGTACAAAAAGATGGTCTGAAACTGAAACTTATTTAAAAGAAAAGGAGAGCATAAAAGTTTGGAAAATTTGCAGTTTGACCACGTGGTAGAAAAGAAAAACCCATTTTTTTGGGAGAAAATTCAAGCTGGCTACAGAAATTTGCATAAATAACAAGGAGCTAAATGTTAACAGCCAAAACAATGGGAAGCATGTCTCCAGGGCATTTTAGGGATCTTCATGGCAGCCCCTCTCATCACAAGCCCTGATGTCTAGGAGGGAAATAAGGTTTTGTGGGCATAGCCCAAGGCCCTGCTGTTCTGTGCAGCCTCAGGACATGGCACCCTGTGTCCCAGCCACTCCAGCTCCAACCGTGGCTAAAAGGGTCCAAGGTACAGCTCAGGCCATTGCTTCAGAGGGTGAAAGCCCCAAAACTTGGCAGCCCCCACATAGTGTTTAGCCTGTGAGTTCACAGAAAACAAGAGCTGAGGTTCGGGAACCTCCACCTAGACTTCAGAGGACATATGAAACACCTGGATGTTCAGGCAGATGTCTGCTGCAGGTGCAGAGCACTCCTGGAGAGCCTCTATTAGAGCAGTGGAGAGGGGAAATGTGGAGTTGGAGCCCTCACACAGAGTTCTCACTGGGGTGCTGCCTAGTGGAGCTGTGGAAAGAGGGCCACCATTGTCCAGATCCCAGGATGGTAGATCCACAGACAGCGTGCATCATGTACCTGGAAAAGCCAGTGTGCCCTGGATGTGAGACATGAAGTCAAAGGAGATTATTTTTAAGTTTAAAGATGTAATGACTGCCCTGCTGGGTTTCAGGCTTTCATGGGGCCTATAGCCCCTTTGTTTTGACCAACGTCTCCCTTTTGGAATGGGAACATTTACCCAATGTCTGTGTCCCCACTCTATCTTGAAATTAACTAACTTGTTTTTAGCCATTTGAGGAAATATGAAAATGCCACTATAAACCTCAAGTTTGAGATTTATGGTGAATAAAGTGGTTTATGTAAGAACTTGCAAAAAAAATTTTTTAAGTATCTTTTGACCAGAAATGAGTTTATTTAATAAACATGATCTGAATGTCTCCCACGCAGCAAGACCTGGAGACACAACACAGAATTAATGCTGCTTCAATAGTCAATTCCTAACAAATCCTGTCTCTTTCACTTCTACTGTGCAACCTTGTTTTACAGCTACACTGCCATCTCCTTGGTCTAAACTTTCACCTTCTCTGACTTAGAGTGATGATAGCATCCTTCTTCCTGGTTTTCTTGTGACTGCTTTTCATCCTCTCTCTGAATTCACATCCTCCAGGAGAGCTTCCAAGCTCCTCCCAACTTTGCCTTTGGTGTTTTCCTGCAGTCTCATCTCTTGCCATTTCTCGTTCTGCATTTCTACTGAACCTGAACTACAGGCAACACATTTTGCTGTGTTGTGCACATCCTACCTGCTTAAGCTTTTGGTCTCCTTGGTGTGCCCTTGGCCAATGCTTTGCTTGGATACTTCGTTTTCATTGCCCCAAGATTCACTGTATTCATCATGCCTTTTTATTTTCTGTATACTGATGCTTTGACATCTGGGGCCTTGCTGACCTTGGGGGGACCACTCCTTCCAGGGTTGTGCAATTCCAAAACTAATAACTCACCTGCAGGTGCATCTTTCACATGCAAATCAACCAATCCAGAGTCCATACCCAACCACTTCCTCTATTGGGCTGTCACTCAAATTCACCATTCTCCAGCCCTCATCACCCCAGAGCCAGATACCAGATCATTAGGGACAGCCCCTACAATGCAGAGCCTGCTGAAACTACCCAAACTTTCCAACTCTAAGTCTGTTAGTCTTGTTTCACCCATTTCTACCCACAAAAACCATAATAAAGGCTCTTGCTCACATTTCTCCCTCACTCTCTCTGCCTCCTGCCAGGCCCTGGTACTTCCCTGAGTGGCCCTGCAAAACATGCCATGATGTACCCCTTCTTGTTAGGAACTATAAGTAATATTACTTTCCAACAGGTTCAGCTTGTCTGCTGCCCAGATAGAGTCAATTTATCAAGACAGAGGAATTGCAATAGAGAAATTTATCACACAGAGCCAGCTGTGCACGAGACCAGAGTTTTACTGTTACTAAAATTAGTCTCTCTGAGCATTCAGCGATCAGAGCTTTTAAGGGTAATTTGATGAGTGGGGGCCCAGTGAGTCAGAAGTGCTAATTGGTTGGGTCAGAGATGAAATCATAGGGAGTTGAAGCTACCCTTTTTGCTAAGTCAGTTCCTGGCTGGGGGCCACAAAATCAATGAGCCAGTTTATCAATCTGAGGGTACTAGCTGATCCATCAAGTGCAGAAGCTGCAAAAATATCTCAACCACTGATCTTAGGTTTTACAATAGTGATATTATCTCCAGGAGCAATATGGGGAGGGTTAGAATCTTGTAGCTTCAGTTGCATGACTCCCAAACTATAATTTCTCACCTCTCGGTTCATTTGTTAGCCCTACAAAGGCAGTCTAGTCCCCAGGCAGCAAGGGGGTTTGTTTTGGGAAAGGGTTGTTATGACTTTGTTTTAAAGTTAAACTATAAGCTAGGTTTCTCCTAAAGTTAGTTTGGTCTATACCCAGGAGTGAACAAGGACAGCTTATAGTTGGTTAGATCAGATTTCTTTCATTGTAATAATTTTCTCAGTTATAATTCTGTAGTGGTGGTTTCAGTAACAAACTATCTTTTCAGCGACAATTGTCTTCTGATATGCTGGCTTCACTATACTTGAGTAATAACAAAATCTACATTTTAAAATGCTCACCTCCATAATCACCTCCTCTGGAAAACCTATCCAAATCCTTTTTCTCTACAGAGAATATGATACAGTACATCTTGTATGTATGTCCACAGACCCCACACATGCCCTCATGAGCACTCCCACCACATTGCAATGAAATGGGCTGACAATGCATCAGCTTCCTCTGCAACTCTCTTGCCAGAATTTTATCTCGTATATAAACTTACTGCCAGAGCCTAAAATAACACCTACTCTCTACAGTACAGCAGACTCTCCATATAAGTTTTTTGAATTTAACTGACCTGGAAAACGATCCCTGCCCTCAAAAACATCAATTTGCAGAAAGATACAGAGCAGAAACCAAATTCTTCCAGGCAGCATGGTAAATACTAAGGAAGAAATAAACACAGGCCACTCTGAGAGCTCAGAGGATGCTCAAGGGGCCCTTGACCCATGACAGCTTAAAAGTCTTCATTTTGGTTTGGCCTTTGGCTTCAAAAGCTAAAATTACTCCTGCTTTAAACAAAGCTTGTGGATTATTCCACAGTAAATTTAAAAATACTAATAGAAGGAAACATAAGAATGTTTCCTGAGAATGCCTGAGAATCAGTCAATTTGGAGCTCTAGGCTACTGGATTTGATGACCTGGCATATTTACAAAGAAGCTGCATCAGTTAAGTGAGCTATCTGGAATTCCACCTTCTTACTGTCTTTTTATTGTGTCCTTTTTCCTTCCCTCTGCCATTGCTTTGTCTCTGGTCATGATGGCCACCCGCCTTCCCTGGAAAGGAAGGACCAAAAAGTGATTAAGTGACTGAGTTAAAGTCCAGCTCAGCCATTACTCTCCTATCTTGGACAAGTTATTTAACCTCCCCAACTATTTTTCTCTGTTTAATATACTATCATTAACTGATAGTAACTACCATTCAGGTCACAGTAAGGATTAAATTTGCAAATCCATATAACATACCTGATGCACATTAAGAGCTCAGTAAATTTCAGCCATTGCTGCTCTTGCAATATCTTCCCCATCATCTCCTCATCTCCAGTTGCACACATGCCATCAGATCTTTCCTCTCTATGGATGTCTGTCTAACATATGATCCTGGCCATGTTTCTATCTTGCCTTTAAAACTTCTCCCAGAGCTTCTAAAATGAATTCTAAGCTCCTTAGTAAGACATCAGAGACCCACAATCAGCCCCTACTAATTTCTGCAGCCTGTTTTCTCATTGCAGTTCCAGCAAACATGGCCTCTCTATTTGAAGCTGCTGAATACACCAGGCTTTTCCAAAGTTCCGCCTGTGTACTCTGGCTCAGCTGTCACCTTCACCCAGAGGCCACCACTGCCACCTCTTCCTTCTAATGACAAAAAATGGCAACTTCAGCCAGGCACAGTGGCTCAATCCTGTAATCTCAACACTTTGGGAGGCCAAGGTGGGTGGATCATCTGAGGTCAGGAATTCGAGACCAGCCTGGCCAACATGGTGAAACCCCATCTCTACTGAAAATACAAAAATTAGCCATGTGTGGTGGCGTGCACCTGTAATCCCAGCTACTTGGGAGGATGAGGCAGGATAATCTCTTGAACCCAGGAGGTGGAAGTTGTAGTGAGTCAAGATTCCACCACTCTGGACTCCAGCCTGGATGACAGAGGGAGACTCTGTCTCAAAAAAAAAAAAAAAAAGGGCAACTTCTCTGCTTAACCGTTTACCAATCTCTGTGATAGCACTGTTGACACTTATCCATATCAATTTATAAACATGTGACTTCCGCCAGTAAACTGTAAATTTAAAGAGAATAGAAACCACACCTCACTCATTTTTGTGTTGCCAGTGCCTGAAATGGTGCCTGAAATATAGCAGCAGCTCATTAATTTCTTGTAGAAATACAAATAAATTAGATGAGTAAAATCAATTAGTGAAAATACCAAAATTCATTTCCTCTTTATCTACTAGCTCCTTCTAGAAGTTTAGCAAACATAAATAATTTTCATCATTATCAGGACTGGGCCTCAGTGAAGAGAGGCTGTGTCAAACTGAATCATTGAGTGGGCTTGATTCATCATATTTTATGTACAAGAGCCAATGCTTCCCCGTCTGAGGCTCCCTTCTCCCACCCAGGCCCATCCCTGCCCCCCATTGCTGCACACAGCATGACAGTAAAGATAATTAGATTAAACAAATATTTTGGTTGGATTGATCTTTCTACAGTGTGTTGATACAGGAAAAGAAAAAAACAAAAAAAAGCTGATCCAACTGGTCTACACCTTCAGATGCTATTGAATTAAGTATTCGTCAGATATCACTGGATATGGCCAGCCTCTTGCCCCTTTCATCTTATTTCAACACAACCCATCCCAACTTCTTATCAAAGTTTGACAAAACTAACTCACTAACATGTCACTTTTAGGGAAATAGTCATAGTCTGTGATTTAATAATTCATTCTACTCTCCAAATACATAATCATTATGTCTTAAAAGCACATTATACTGCATTGTAATTTTCCGTAAAATTAAATTGAAAATGATGGTATGCTTATAACAGCAATTGTGGTCAGAGCAAATACAAAAGTCTGTTTGGAGCCATGGAGTGCTTCAAGCAAGTAACCCTACACCGAGGAGGATATACATGGCCTGACTGGATTGTCATCAGTTACACTTTAATGCTGAGCTGCTTGTAATTGCTGTGATAGAATTTTTCATTCTCATTACAGTGTTATTATTATTTATTTTAGTTAAGTCTGTAACTGATAGGTATAAAAATGTATGCTTTTAATGCCCTTTAGGAATCTTAAAGTACTTACCGGAATGCCTTTTCAATAAACCCTTCATTAAAAGTAACTCTTGATATAATCTGATTAAAGTTGATTTTCTGAGACAAAAAATCTTGAAAAGATGTAAAACATCACAGATTCAACTTTTAAAATAAATTATTAGGTTGATTACTTAGATTGTCATCCAAATGTAGTATGCAACAAACAAGCTAACTCTAAATAGTTAAAAAAAAATACAGGAGCTGTGATGGAGGTGTATGGAGTTTAATTGCTCTGATGGCTTGAGTGGGATTGGAGTAATGCTAAGAAGCCTACTTCCTAATAAAAGTCATTGATACCCTTTACTATTGCTATACACCTATAGAAATAAGACTATCACCGATGCTTCTTGGTTTGTCTAGGGGTTTTGTGTGTTTTTCCCTATCATGTAGCCCACATGATAATGTAATTCCTGACTAATCTCTGTGCCACTTTGCAATGTTCTACGATCAATTTTTGCTGCTTAACTTAACTCCAGACTCTGAGATGGATATTATCCTTTCTTCAGGAAGAATTTTAAATAGCTACGTTTTTTGTTTGTTTTATTTTGTTTTGTTTTTGAGACAGAGTCTCACTCTGTCACCCTGGAGTGAGGCTGGAGTACAGTGGTATGGCCTCGGCTCACTGAAATTTTTGCCTCCAGGGTTCAAGCAATTCTGCCTCAGCCTTTCAAATAGCTGCAATTACAGGCGTGTGTCACCACACCCAGCTGATTTTTCTATTTTTAGTGGAGACATGGTTTTACTGTGTTGGCCAGGCTGGTCTCAAACTCTTGACCTCAAGTGATCTACCCACATTGGCCACCCAAAGTTCTGGGATTACAGGCATGAGCCACCACACCCAGCCAGCTGTTTTTTTTTTTCTGGGTTTTTTGTTTGTTTGTTTGTTTGTTTGAGATGGAGTCTCACTCTGTCACCCAGGCTGGAGTGCAGTGGCCTGATCTCAGCTCACTGCAATCTCCACCTCCCAGGTTCGAGTGATTCTCCTGCCTCAGCCTCCTGTGTAGCTGGAATTACAGGTGCATGGCTAATTTTTGTAATTTTAGTAGACACAGGTTCTCACCATATTGGTCAGGCTGGTCTCAAACTTCTGACCTCATGATCCACCCACCTCAGCCTTCCAAAGTTCTGGGATTACAGGCATGAGCCACTGTGCCCAGCCCAGCTGTTTTTCAATTCAGGTCACTCAGCACCAGGTCAACCTGGTGGTTAGTTTGGCTCTAAGATTGTATACCATTCCTTAAAATCAGACTTCTGCCACATGATGCACAAAAAATGCACATCACACATCACAACCTTCTAGCTACAGGGTACAAACAGTGCACCCCAGGTACTGTGCTCAGAAATCTGTCACCACATTTTTGCTAAGCCTAGACTTCCCATGGGCTGCTACAAGAGCAGCTCTCACACGAGAGTGACTATTGTTATCCTCAGTCCACAGATAAGGAAACTGAGGCTTAGAGAGTTTAAATAACCTATCAAAGGACATGCAGCCATTTGAAGAACTGCTAATACTCTCATTTGAATTTTAAAAGGCGGTGTTATTATCATCAATTGTGGGAATAACTTTATCTTTATCTTTATGTTTATCAGTACTTTATATTGTCTAGCTCTTACCCTAAGGCCAGAATTGGCTTCTGAATGCCAATGAAAATATTTGTATTATTCAGAAGGCAATGTGAATAGTGATCACTGGTGCTATCCAGTGCAGTGGCCCTGCTATTGCTTGCCATCAGCCCTTCCCTGGCTAGCTGGGGTGTATGTGTTGCCTGCTCCTGGGCTACCGTGCAATATGCTCTGCAAGCCTGCTGGAACTCCACCTGCCTTGGCCAGTGGTGACCTGTCATCCATTTCTGTAGTCTCTAAATATTGAGCTCCATGTCCTCAGTTGCATCTCACCCAACACCAGCACATAGGCCCCATCCTGCATTAGGAGACCCAGTAAGAAACAGATCCCACTCAAGCAGAGTAATAATTCACAGACTTAAATGACGTCAATAAAGTTAAAGGAGGCAACAAGGAATGGTGAGGCACCCCAGGGCCAGCAACAGCAGGCAGCAGCTCCACCCCTTAGCCTTGAAAGGGCAAGAAGCGGGAAAGCATTGTAGGCCTTGGTGAAGGTGATTGCCATAATTTTAATAGCAGCTGTAGATGTAGTCTTCTACTTGGGATGGTGAGAAAGGACAGAAGGTTATGCCCATCTCAGTTCAGCAGGGAGGGAGTCAGGTGAATACACACTCTCCCTCTCTCTGCTTCCACTTTCTCATCTTCTGAGTGAGGAAGTCATGTATCAAAGAAGCTTGGCTAGGGTATCCCATTGAAGTCAGTTTTCTGGCAAACAGAAGAGGGTGGGAAGTAAGCTAGAAATTGAATCTGAAGGGAAAAGAGAGTATCAATCACATGTCCATGTACCTGTTCTTCCCCTCAGGACAGATCTCGTTTATATTCTAGGTTTCTCCCCTCTGAACTGATCTGTTCCATGGCTTTCTAAAATTTTGTTGAGATGGGCTCACCAACAGGTAGTAGATATTTGTTATTTTTGTTCCATTTGTATCATTTTCTTCATCTTTTGGCAATGATACTCCAAAATTATTTTGGAGAGTCATTGTACCCAAACTCTTATTTCATGTGGTGTGTGGCTGGTGGAAGCACCCCTAGTGGAAGATATGGAGTCCATTTTTATATACCAAGATCAGACTAACCCAAAAGGAAATATTTTAGTTGTAGCCGAGTCAAGTAAGTCTAAACCAGAGATCAGTTGACATAAAATTCTGGTCAGTTTTTAACTTCAGCAACCAAGAGTTAAGTCCCTCTACTATTCCTTAATCATAACTCTTGTGTAATTAACCCTCTGTGCTTCAGGATATTGTAAGCCGATTTCCCTTCTAAGACTCTGTGGGCAGAGAATACACTGTTCTTCTTTGTATCCCTAACACCTGGCACAATTGCAGGCACTAAATTAACACTTGTGAAATAAACAAAAGAATAAATGAGCACATGAGAAGGTAATCATCCTAGGGTTCCATCTAGAATACAAGCCATCCTCATAGAAACTTCATTTCTGTACTTCAGTCTGTGTATTTATCTGGTATTAACAGTAAGAGCAAGAATAATGATAAAAAGGATAAAGGATAGATGATGATAGAGACTAGGAAATGAATTTGTGGCTTTGTATGGATAGTGACATGATTAAAAACCATATACCCTTTGGGAGGCTGAGGCAGGTGGATCACGAGGTCAAGAGATCGAGACCATCCTGGTCAACATGGTGAAACCCCATCTCTACTAAAAATACAAATGTGTAAGTAATGGGTAAGTAATGGGTATCAGTCAGCATAGCCTAGGTTATGCTGCCATAGCAAACAGTCCCCAAAATGCAGCTTTTTAAAACACACTTTGATTCTGCTTATGCTGTATGTCCCCAGTGGGTTGGTGGCGGTTTCATGATACTAAAGGTTTGGGTTAAGGGAGGCTCCACTATCTGGTAAAACACCATCTGTGGTTTGCAGCCTCCTCTATTGCTATACCAGGGGAGAGAAAAGGTAGCAAATTGCACTTGGGTTTTTTTACTTCTTTAGCCTGGAAAGGAGATGGAGCACCTCCTGATAGTTCATTGGCCAGAAGTGGCTGTGTGGCCCTCTCTACTTGAAAGAAAACTGAGAAACAAAGAAGAATCAATAAAATATTTGTTGACTACTACCGTCTTTGGCACTTGGTGTAAAAAACCATTCTCGGGATCTTCTAGGTGGTCTTTGGTGGCTTAATTTCAGGAACATAGTACACACTAACCTATAAGAGACTTCTAGGGTAAAAAGAACCAAGGAGAGGAGAACTGCTGACCACTATTACACGATATATTTCTTTTCAGTCAGGTCTCTTTCCTCTTTTCTCTAGTACATTTCCTCTTTCATAAAGACAAAGATAGTGTGGTTTTACTTTTTCTGTGCAATCAAGGAGAAAATTGGATCCATCCGATAATGGGGAATAAATTATTGGATAGAAATTGTTTAGAGGGCAAGTAGGTAGAATACGAACTAAATATTTCTAAATTTTTCTAGATTGATTTAGCAGCCACTCAGTCAAAATAGCCAGCTAGTGTGTTGGATACTTTGTCACTGCGTGCACAAAATCAAATAAAACCAGATTCTGACCCAAAGCAAAGAAAATGGGTAAACACACAAAGTCAAGCACACAAGGCATTATCCTAAAATATTCCAAAGAGTTAGGAAAAGAAGAGGATTAGATCTGCAGGTGGACATGAAGGTGAGTGTCTAGGATGACTTCCTATCACAAATGACATTGGAAGAAATTTATAAGGTAAAATTCCAAACTTTAGGAAAATGTTCTATTAATTTTTCGAATCTTTCCTGATCACAATAAACTTCTTTCTGAATCCTCTTTCCATTTATTTGCTTAACAGAAGTGACAGGAACCCATAGTGGTGCCACCTTTTCCTGTTTCCAAATCAATTCAGCTTTGCCTTTCCCAGCTTTTGTGCTGAATTGTGTAGTCTGCAAAGCCAACCTGGGGGCATAGGAAGCCAAGGCAGTTAAAGCCTATTCATCTGACTGCTCCTTTCCCATTTGATGGTTGAGTCAGCTTTTAAAATAATGCTTCTTTTATTTGTTATTCTCCTTCTTTAGCACCACTGCCAGCTGTACTTTCCACTTCACATGAATTTTGGTCTATTCCAATTTTCCACTTCTCTGACTCTAATCCCACAGTTACAAATGCAATCCCAGGCTACACGAATATCTCTTACTTGCTGGCACTGAAGAGATCAATGTTTCAAAATGCCATATGTTTTATAGATCGGCTACTGCATGCATACAAATAATGTGATATTTGAACCATTACAGTGTTTGTAAGTTATATAAACCGGTTGCTAAATAAAGGCAAACTCTCTCTCATGGTTAAATTTCCAAAGGTCATCATGATGGCTGACCAATGAGCCAACTGTTGACATGTCTTTTGCCATATTTAAGAGTTTGAGACATGGCAGAGGGTGAGGAATAAAAGAATCACCAAAAATGCCTACAGTGTGTTGGATAATTTAATGCTGAACATACTCTTTGGCAGTCCGACATCTCCAGGGTCTTACATGATGTTTTGCCCAATGGCAGCACTCAGTTCCAAAGGGTCTTTTGCTACATCCATTTCTTCACTTATTCATTCAGCAACTGTTCATTGAGCAACTGTATTTCATGACCTGAACTCTCTTCTAGGGATACAATGACAAATAAATATCTTACAAATCTCAAGGTCCACCAGAGTAGTGAAATATGTATGTGGGCGATGAAATATAATAAGGAAAATGATAGAAACACATAGTGCCTTGTGAATTGAGGGAAAACCCCAGCCTAAACAAGCCCAGGAGGCTTCCAGGGGAAAGTGAGGTATGAGCTGTGTGTTGAAGTTTGAATAGGAGTTATTTACGTAAAACATTTCAAAATGCTTATCTTAGAAAGAACAGTACATGTAGGAAGCTGCATGTTTCAATATGACCAGAACAATTCATGACAGTGGGCATGTATTAGATGCAAATAAAAAAATAAAAAATCACCTATGCTTCAAAAATACTAGTTTTGGGAAGGAACACTGAGGGCAAGAACTAGCACTTGTGAATAACCCACAGTGTACACATATGCAGTTGACACTTCCACATATGTTATTTAACTTGACCTAAGGACTAGCCCTCAAGGAACATTTAATTAAGGTCCTGCCTTCCTCATTTTGCAAATAAGGAAATTAGGACACCAAAGGATTAAATATTTTTCCTTGAATCTTCCTGAAGTAAATCATAAAATTAGACAACAAGTCTTGGACTCTAAAAGTTTACAAAATGGACCAAACTTCAAACAGAATGATGTATGGAGCCAGATTAAGGAGCATAAATTCTGAGGCATAGAAATTTGAAGGAAGGAAAAATGAGCGTTCATAGAGTGAATATGAAAGACTCATGTAGTTGATAAAATGTGAACTTGAAATATAGGATAGAAATTCACCAGGGAAAACAGAAGGAACACATCTTTACAGGCAGAAAATAAGTTGGTGCTTAAAAAGTTAAAGTCATTAATTTATGATTGGAGTTGGTTCTCTTGATGTGCTTTGCCCTTGTCAAAGGACATTGGAGTATTAGACAAATATTTATTGAGTGCCTATGAGACAGGAGACCTGTGCCTTGCACTTTATAAACCTTCTCTCATTTAACCCCCATAACAAACCAATAAGCCTCAGTATTTTCTCACGCAAGAAATGGGAGTGAATTCAAAGATAAAACACATTTCAAGTGCATACACAGTGCTTGGCATAGAGCAGATCATTGGTTCACATGACCTTCCTTTGACAGGTACAGAAACCAGGCTTCAGAAATACTGAATACCTGGTCTTCAATCACACAGTGAGAGGAGAGGAAAAGAGGACTTTAACCCAGGTATGTCCATTACATACCTTCACAGTCTTTCAATAGAGTCATACAAACTCCTTTGGCTAGGGTTAAACTGGAGCAGAACTGTTTAATAAACAAGATATGTGCTCAATGAAACAAGAATACGCTATCCACAATGAAAACTCTGTGGTTTGATTATTCCTCACCCTCTATTACAGAAATCTTGGGCTTCCTGAAATCCCCATCAATTCCGATTATTTAAAGAACAGATAGATAGGGTCTACGGCCATACCAGCCTGAACACACCCAATCTCGTCTGATCTCAGAAGCTAAGCAGTGTCGGGCCTGGTTAGTACTTGGATGGGAGACCACCTGGGAATACCGGATACTGTAGGCTTTAAAAAAACAAAAACAAAAAAACAGATAGATAGATAGGCAGCTAGATAGACACATGATAAATAGACATGTATACTTTAATGTAATTTTACTGCCATGCATGACCACTTCCAGGTGCTTTGTATTTTAAACCTTACCTGTAATTTGTATAATTAACAAGTGAACACTTTTAGATAATTTTAGCAACCACTGAGCAGGTGAGGTGTTAGAAGCCTCCTAAAGTCATCATACGCAGACTATATACTTTGATTTAGCAAAATCCAAACCATAGGTGAGTATCAAAAGAATATAAAACCACCAGGCTCCACAGAGGCACTGAGGCAATAAAATGAGCCAGTTTTAAGGCAAGAAGAATGACCCCCATTAAAAGGAGTTTTAGAAATTAGGTATGGTAATATGTCCTCAGTCCGTAGGAGCAGTAGTCAAATGAAAATATATTTAAAGAGTGGTTCTGGCCCCTGTGGTATGTGTACCCTAGGAGAGCCATCATCTCTTTAATAACTTTGCTGTATTTCTTCAACACATTATTGAAAACTGTTTAATGAGCAGTTTCCCTCAGAGAAGATATCAGATTCTCAGGAAGCAGTTGCCACGACAGATACTCTTTAAAGCCTGATGAAATTATGTTTATTCTTTTACATTTCTTCCCGGGGCAGTTGAAATGGTGGTGTTTTCATTTTCTTTCGGAAATGTATTTCTGCATATGGAAACAAGACACATTCAAGGTAGAAAATTTGAAAATAAAAAAGCATAAAGAACAGCAGAGATCAATGTGATCTCTCTCTCCAAACATAGAGGTAACTATTAATATTCTGTTATATTACTTTCTAAATTTGAATTTCTGCATCATTCTTATATGAGTAATATTAAATAGACATATGTTAGTCACATTTTTATACTACATCAATCTCGCATCTCACTTGGTTTTTTAAATTATCATTATCCCATGTTAATCATAAGTCATTTTGTAATCCCGACAATATCTGTCTGAATCCTTCAACATCTTCCAGTCTGCAGTGTTCTTCTTAAATTTACACCTGCTTCCAGTCATTAATTCTAAGCCTTAAGGCAGCTTCTCTTTTTAGCTTTCTTTTTGCATGCGGGTACCACCTCTCTTCCCTCAGCATTGCCTCATGATTACGCATGTTAACACCAAAGTCAGAGAGCCAGATACCAACTCACCTGTCTACCACCGACTAGCTTGGGATAAGTCATTCATGTTCCCTACGCCTCCACATTTTTCTGTCTGTGAAATGGGTATGAATTCAGACTGAAAGGTAAAATGCACAACACGTGTACAGCATAGTGCTTGGCACAGAGTAGATCATCGGCTTTCGCTGACTTGTAAAAGTAGAAGGTCAAGAAAAACGGCGGGAGAAATTATATTGATAGTGGTAGTTATAATAAGATTTCTCCAAACACTATTAATACAAGATTCTTGAGTACAATGGACTTTAAAGTCTGAAGATAAATTTACAGCATAACTCAAGAAAAAATTCAGGCTTCTTTCAGACATGACTCTTCCTAGAAATTTTTAGAACATCTCCCAAAGAGACTTCTTACTGCCTGTCTTTTCAAATAACAGTATAACTTTTAATAATTTCAGAAAGTTCTTCTGAATTTTTTCTTCAAATATTATCTACACCCTTTATATTGACTATTTTACTATATTTACTTTTCTTTTTTTTTTTTTTTTTTTAAGACAGAGTTTCACTCTGTCACCTACGCTGGAATGCAGTGGTGTGATCATGGCTCACTGCAGCCTCAATCTCCCAACCTCCCAACCTCCCAGACTTAAGCAATCATCCTTCCTCGGCCTCCCAAGTAGCTGGGACTACAAGAAGTGCATCACTGTGCATGGATTTTTTTTTTGCAGGGTCTCATTATGTTGCCAGGCTAGTCTTGAACTCTTGGACTCTAGTGATCCTCCTTCTTCATCCTCTCAAAGTGCTGAAATTACTGACAAGAGCCACTATTCTGGGCTGACAATTCTATTTTCTCTTCTTTGTGGATTACTTCTTTATGCTTCTTATTTCATTCATTTATTGAAGTTTTGGTATTTTTATTTATAGGTGTTATTTTTATATTACGTATTAGATGTTACGTTAAAATTGAATATTTTAGTATTCCATTTTGATTTCTTTTTTGATATTTTAGCTGTAATTCCTTTTCATTATTATTAGTGGTTTTACCAGAAATTACAGCATGTATCTTAAACATAAAATAATCCACTTGGTCTTGAAATTTTACTACCTCATGTAAAAATTGTAGAAACCTAATATAGTTCAATTCACCACCATCATCCTTAGCACTGTAATTGTCAAACCCATTATGCCTATAAACATTATAAACTCCATACCATGGTGTTATAATAGTTACTTCAGAACATCGTGGGTTTTTGGAAAATTAAGAAAAAAAACTTAATATTTTTATTTACTTATGTATTTTCCCTTTTCAGTGATTTGATTCCTCACATAGATTAAAATTACCGTCTAGCATAGTTTCTCTTCAGTCCAAAAAAGATAGCTTCCTTTGCATTTCTTACAGAATAGATCTGTTAACAACAAATTTCCTCAGTTTGTTTTTGTCTAAAATATCTGTCTTATTCTTTTTTATTGATGAATAATAATTGTATATATTGAGAATGTCTATTTCATCTTTGTTTTGGAAAGATGGTTTTGCTGAATGTAGAATTTTGTAGAGTCAGTGTTTGCCATTTATGACTTCAAAGATGAGTTTCATTTACTTTGTCCTCCATTGTTGCTGATGGGAAGTCAGCCACCATTCGTATCACTGTACTTTGTGTGTTGTGTGACAGTTTCCTTTAGCTGCTTTCAAGGTTACCTTTTCATCTTTGCATTTCAGCAGTATCGCCGTGATGTTCCTGGTGTTTTCTTTGTATTTATCTTGCTTAAGTCTCAGTAAACTTAAGTTAAAAGTTTTTGATCATTTAAAAGAAAATTTCTTTTGCCTCTCTTTCTGGTACTTCATTATGCCTATGTTACTCATTTGTAGTCTCGCATGTCTCCATCATTCTGTTCATGTTTCTTCACTTTTTTTTTCTTTCCAAATTTTACACTAGATATTTTCTTTTGACCTGCCTTCCAAGTTCAATAGCTTCTTCTGCTGTTAAATTCTTCCAGTAAAATTTTTATTTCAATTAATTCACTTTCCAGCTTTAGAATTTGAGTTGGCATTATTCTCTGCAATTTCTATTCATCTGCTAAGATTACCCATCTGTTTGTTTATTCTATGTATAACATTCTTAAGTTTTTGAACATACTTATAGTAGCTACTTTAATGTTCTCAGATAATTGCAACATCTGGGTCATCTCAAGGCAAGTTTATATTGACTGCATTTTTTTCTCGAGTATGGACAACATTTTTCTTGTTCTCAGCATGTTGAGTGATTTTTATTTATTGATTGATTGATTGATTGATTGTACTTTAGGTTCTGGGGTACATGTGGAGATCATGCAGAATTGTTGCATAGGTACACACATGACAATGTGGTTTGCTGCCTCCATCTCCCCATCACCTAGATCTGACATTTATCCCCATGTTACCCCTCCCTGACCTCCCCATCCCCCCCACTGTCCCTCTCTTGGTCTCCCCAACAGACCCCAGTGTGTGATGCTCCCCTCCCTGTGTCCATGTGTTCTCATTGTTCAACATCCTCCTATGAGTGAGAACATGTGGTGTTTGATTTTCTGTTATTGTGTCAGTTGGCTGAGAATGATAGTTTCCCGATTCATCCATGTCCCTACAAAGGACACGAACTCATGATTTTGTATGGCTGCGTAATATTCCATGGTGTATACATACCACATTTTCCTTGTCCAGTCTATCATCGATGGACATTTGGGTTGGTTCCAGGTCTTTGCTATTGTAAACAGTGACGCTGTGAACATATGTGTCCATGTGTCTTTGTAATAGAACAATTTATAATTCTTTGGGTATATACTCAGTAATGGAATTGCTGAGTCAAATTGAATTTCTATTTCTAGTTCCTTGAGGAAGTGCCACATTGCCTTCCACAATGGTTGAACTAGTTTACACTCCCACCAACAGTGTAAAGGTGTTCCTATTTCTCCACATCCTCTCCAGTATCTGTTGTCTCCAGATTTTTTAATGATCGCCATTCTAACTGGCATGAGGTGGTATCTCAATGTGATTTGGATTTGCATTTCTCTAATAATAAGTAGTGATAAACATTTTTTCATATGTTTGTTGGCCTCATATATGTCTTCTTTGGAAAAGCATCTGTTCATAACCTTCTCCCACATTTGGATGGTTTTGTTTGTTTTCTTCTTGTAAATCTGTTTTAGTTCTTTGTCGATTCTGGATATTAACCCTTTGTCAGATGGGTAGATTGCAAAAATGTTTTTCCATTCTATTGGTTGCCAGTTCACTCTAATGATTGTTGCTTGCTGTACAGAAGCTCTGGAGCTTAATTAGGTCCCATTTGTCTATTTTGGCTTTTGTTGCCAATGCTTTTGGTGTTTTAGTCATGAAATCCTTGCCTATGCCTGTGTCCTGAATGGTTTTGCCTAGGTTTTCTTCTAGGATTTTTATGGTGTTAGGTCTTATGTTTAAGTCTTTAATCCATCTGGAGTTAATTTTAGTGCAAGGTGTCAAGAAGGGGCCCAGTTTCTGCTTTCTGCATGTGGCTAGCCAATTTTCCCAACACCATTTATTAAACAGGGAATCCTTTCCCCATTGCTTGTTTTTGTGAGGTTTGTCAAAGATCAGATGGTTGTAGATGTGTGGCGTTGCCTCCAAGGCCTCTGTTCTGTTCAATTCGTCTATATCTCTGTTTTGGTACCAGTACCATGCTGTTTTGATTACTGTAGCCTTGTAGCATAGTTTGAAATCAGGTAGCGTGATGCCTCCAGCTTTGTTCTTTTTGCTTAGGATTGTCTTGGCTATGCAGCCTCTCTTTTGGTTCCATATGAAGTTTAAGGTGTTTTTTTCCAGTTCTGTGAAGAAGGCCATAGGTAGCTTTATGGGGATAGCATTGAATCTATAAATTACTTTGGGCAGTATGACCATTTTCACGATGTTGATTCTTCCTAACCATGAGCATAGAATATTTCTCCATTAGTTTGTGTCCTCTCTTATTTCCTTTATCAATGGTTTGTAGTTCTCCTTGAAGAGGTCCTTTGCATCGTTTGTTACTTGTATTCCTGGATATTTTATTTTCTTTGTAGCAATTGTGAATGGGAGTTTGCTCATGACTTGGCTCTCTGGTAGCCTGTTATTGTTGTATAGAAATGCTTGTGATTTCTGCACATTGATTTTGTAGCCCGAGACTTTGCAGAAGTTGCTTATCAGTTTCAGGAGATTTTGGGCTGAGATGATAGGGTCTTCTAAATATGCAATCATGTCATCTGCAGATAGAGACAATTTGACTTCCTCTTTTCTGAATTGAATACCCTTTATTTTCTTTTCCTTGCCTAATTGCTCTGGCTAGAACTTCCAATACTATATTGAATAGGAATGGTGACAGAGGGTGTCCCTGTGAAGTACCAGATTTCAAAGGGAATACTTTCAGTTTTTGCCCATTCAGTATGATATTGTCTGTAGGTTTGTGGTAAATAGCTTTTATTATTTTGAGATATGTTCCTTTGATGCCTAGTGTATTGAGAGTTTTTAGCATAAAGGGTTGTTGGATTTTATTGAAGGCTTTCTCTGCATCTGTTGAGATAATCATGCGGTTTTTGTATTTGGTTCTGTTTATGCAGTGGATTATGTTTATAGACTTAAGTATGTTGAACCAGCCTTGCATCCCCGGGATGAAGGCTACTTGATCCTGATGGATAAGCTTTTTGATGTGCTGTTGCAGTTGGTTTGCCATATTTTATTGAAGATTTTTGCTTCTATGTTCATCACGGATATTGGCCTGATGTTTTCTTTTTTTGTTGAGTCTCTGCCAGGTTTTGGTATCAGGATGATGTTGTTCTCATAAAATGATTTGGGAAGGATTCCCTCTTTTTGTATTGTTTGGAATAGTTTTAGAAGAAATGGTACCAGCTCCTCTTTGTACAGCCAGTATAATTCAGCTGCGAATCCGTCTGGATCTGGACTTTTTTTGGTTGGTAGGCTATTAATTGCTGCCTCAACTTCAGTGCTTGTTATTGGTCTGTTCAAGTTTTCAACTTCTTCCTGGTTTAGGGCTGGGATGGTGCGAGTGTCCAGGAATTTATCCATTTCTTCCAGGTTTACTGGTTTATGTGCATAGAGTTCTTTGGAGTAATCTCTGGTTGTAATTTGTATTTCTGTGGAGTCACTGGTGATATCCCCTTTATCATTTTTTTTTATTGCATCTATTTGATTCTTCTCTCTTTTCTTTTTTATTAATCTGGCTAGTGTTTTGTCTATTTTGTTGATCTTTTCAAAAAAACAGTTCCTGGATTTTTTGATTTTTTTGAAGGATTTTTTTGTGTCCCTATCTCCTTCAGTTCTGCTCTGATCTTAATTATTTCTTGTCTTCTGCTAGCTTTTGAGGTTTGTTTTTTGTTTTTTTTTTTTTTATCTTGCTCCTGTAGCTCTTTCAATTTTGATGATAGGGTGTTTATTTTAGATCTTTCCTCACCTCTCTGGTGGGCATTTATTGCTATAAATTTACCTCTAGACACTGCTTTAAATGTGTCCCAGAAATTCTGGTACGTTGTGTCTTCATTCTCGTTGGTTTCAAAGAACATCTTTATTTCTGCCTTCATTTCATTGTTTATCCAGTTGACATTCAGGAGCCAGTTGTTCGGTTTCCATGAAGTTGTGTGGTTCTGAGTTAGTTTCTTAATTCTGAGCTCTAATTTGATTGCACTGTGGTCTGAGAGACTGTGTGCTATGATTTCTGTTCTTTTGCATTTGCTGAGGAATGATTTACTTCCAATTACGTGGACGATTTTAGAGTAGGTGCCATGCAGTGCTCAGAACAATGTATATCCTGTGGCATTGGAGTGGAGATTTCTGTAGATGTCTATTAGGTCCGCTTGGTCCAGATCTGAGTTCAAGTCCTGGATATCCTTGCTAATTTTCTGTCTTGTTGATCTGTCTAATATTGACAGTGGACTGTTAAAGTCTCCCACTATTATTGTGTGGAAGTCTAAGTCTCTTTGTAGGTCATTAAGAACTTGCTTTATGTACCTGGGTTCTCCTGTACTGGGTGCATATATATTTAGGATCATTAGTTCTTCCTGATGAATTGATCTTTTACCATTATGTAATACCCTTCTTTGTCTCTTTTGATCTTTGTTGGTTTAAAGTTCATTTTATCAAAGACTGGGATTGCAACTCCTGCTTTTTTTTTTTTTTTTTTGCTCTCCATTTGCTTGGTAGATCTTCCTCCATCCCTTTATTTTTAGCCTATGTGTGTCCTTGCACTTGAGATGAGTTTCCTGAATGTAGCACACTGATGGGTTTTGACTTTTTATCCAATTTGCCAGTCTGTGTCTTTTGATTGGGGCATTTAGCCCACTTACGTTTAAGATAAATACTGTTATGTGTGAATTTGATCCTGCCATTTTGATGATAGTTGGATGTTTTGCCCGTTAGTTGATAGATTTTCTTCATTGTGTCAATGGTCTTTACCATTTGGTATGCTTTTGGAGTGGCTGGTACTGGTTGTTCCTTTCCTTGTTTAGTGCTTCTTTTGGGAGCTTTTGCAAGTCAGGCCTGGTGGTGATGAAATCTCTCAGCAATTGCTAGTTCATAAAGGATTTTCTTTCTCCTTTGCTTATGAAGCTTAGTTTGGCTGGATATGAAATTCTAGGTTGAAAGTTCTTTTCTTTAAGGATGTTGTATATTGGCCCCCACTCTCTTCTGGCTTGTAGAGTTTCTGCAGAGAGATCTGCTGTGATTCTGATGAGCTTCCCTTTGTGGGTGACCTGACCTTTCTCTCTGGCTGCCCTTAGCATTTTTTCCTTCATTTCAACCCTGGTGAATCTGACGATTATGTGCCTTGGGGTTGCTTTTCTTGAGGAATATCTTTGTGGTGTTCTCTGTATTTCCTGGAATTGAATGTTGGCCTGCCTTGCTAGGTTGGGGAAGTTCTCCTGGATAACATCCTAAAGAGTGTTTTCCAGCTTGGATTCATTCTCTTCATCACATTCAGGTACACCTATCAAACATAGATTGGGTCTTTTTACATAACCCCATATTTCTTGGAGGCTTTGTTCATTTCTTTTCACTCTTTTCTCTATTCTTGCCTTCTCATTTTATTTCATTGAGTTGATCTTCAATCTCTGATATCCTTTCTTCTGCTTGGCCAATTCAGCTATTGAAACTTGTGTATACTTCGCCAAGTTCTCGTGCTGTGTTTTTAAGCTCCAACGAGTTGTTTACATTCTTCTCTAAGCTGTTTATTCTAGTTAGCATCTCATCTAACCTTTTTTCTAGGTTCTTAGTTTCTTTGCATTGGGTTAGCACATGTTCTTTTAGCTCTGAGAATTTCCTTATTACCCACCTTCTGAAGCCTGTTTCTATCAATTCATCAGATTCATTCTCCACCCATCTTTGATCCCTAGATGATGAGGAGTTGTGATCCCTTGGAGGAAGAGAGGCATTCTGGTTTTTGGTGTTTTCCTCCTTTTTGTGCTGGTTTCTTCCCATCTTAGTGGCTTCATCCACCTGTGGTCTTTGTATTTGGTGACTTTCGGATGGGGTCTCTGAGTGGACGTCCTTTTTGTTGATGTTAGAGCTACTTCTTTCTGCTTCTTAGTTTTCCTTCTAACAGTCAGGCCCCTCTTCTGCAGGACCACTGGAGGTCCACTTCAGACCCTACACAACTGGGAATCACCCACAGGGGATGCAGAATAGCAACAGTTGCCACCAGTTTCTTCCTCTGCTATCCTTATCCCAGAAGGGAACCCACCAGAAGTTGGCCTGAGCTCTCCTTTATGAGGTGTCTTATTGGGTATACGGGGGTTGGGGAGCTGCTAGAGGAGACATTCTGTACCTTATAGGAGCTCAAGTGAAGTGCTGGGAGCTCCGCTCTTCCATGCAGAGCTGCTGGGCAGGTACCTTTAAGTCTGCTCCAGCTGAACTCATAACCATCTCTTTTCCTAGTTGCTGTGTCCTAGGAAGGTCAGCTTTATTTATGAGTTCCTGCCATGCTGCTACATTTTTTCATAGATGCCCTGCCCCGCATGGAGTAGTCTAGTCACAGTCTGCCAGCAGAGGTGTTGCTGAGCTGCCGCAGCCTCTGCCCAGCTGTTGTGGGGACTACCTCAGCAGTGGTAGACTGCCTCAGTAGTGGGGGATTCCCTTCCCTCCACTGAGCTGCATGGTCCTGGGTCCAGCTGCACTTCCTGTTAAACTCTCAATCCAGAGTGATTCAGATTGCTTGTTTTGTGGGGGTGGTACCTGCCAAGCCAGATCACCTGGGTCCCTCTCTCAGCTCCCTCCCTTTCAGTTGAATGGGCAGCTCTGTCTCCCAGACATTCCAGGTGCCAATCGAAACAGCCACCCAGACTTGTGTGAGTTTCTGTGCACCAACGTGGCACTGGTTGAAACCACTGCACTGAAAATTCATGGCACTTTTCAGCCTGGGAATCTCCTGGTGTGTGGGCAGTGAAAACCCACTTGGAAATGCAGTGAGCACTCACCCTCTGCATTGTTCTTGCTGGGAACGGCACTCCAGAGCTGTTCCTATTTGGCCATCTTGGATCTCTGAGTGGCTTTTTAAATTGAATCAAATGATACATTTGTGAAGACTCTAGAATATTTCATATTCTTCTAAACAATGATTTTTGGTCTAGAAGATAGTCATTTTGGCTATACTCAATGTCCAGACTCCAGTTCCCCTATGGTAGAAATCTCTCCTTAGATCTTGATATGGTTTAGCTATGTGTCTCCCACCCAAACCTCATCTAGAATTGTAATCCTCATATCTCAAGGGAGGGAGCTGGTGGGAGGCGATTAGATCATGGGGCCAGTTTTCCCCATGCTATTCTCATGACAGTGAGTGAGTTCTCATAAGATCTGATAGTTTTAAAAGTGTGGCATTTCCCCCCTACCTTGCCACCATGTAAGACATACCTTGCTTCCCCTTCTCCTGCTGCCATGATTGTAAGTCTCCTGAGACCTTCCCAGCCATGTGGAACTGTGAGTCAACTAAACCTTTTTTCTTTAAAAATGACCTGGTCTCAAGTAGTTCAGTGTGAAAATGAACTAATACAAAAAATTGGTACCAGGAGTTTGGGACACTGCTATAAAGATACCCAAAAATGTGGAAGCGACTTTGGAACTGGGTAAGAGACAGATGTTGGAACAGTTTAGAGGGATCAGAAAAAGACAGGAAGAGGTGGGAAGGTTTACAACTTCCTAGAGACTTGTTGAATGTTTTTGACCAAGATGCTGATAGTGATATGAACAATAAGGTCAAGGTTGAGTTGGTCTCAGATGGAGATGAGGAACTTATTGGGAACTGGAGTGAAGGTCACTCTTGCTATGCTTTAGCAAGGAGACTGGTGATGTTTTGCCCTTGCCCTAGAGGTCTGTGGAACTTTGAACTTGAGAGAGATTATTTAGGGTATCTGGTGGAAGAAATTTCCAGGCAGCAAAGCATTCAAGAGGTGACCTCACTTTTTCTGAAAGTGTACAGTCATATGCATTCACAAAGAGATGGTCTGAAATGGGAATTTATGTTTAAAAGGGAAGCAGAACATAAAAGTTTGGAAAATTTACAGTCTGACCATGTGGTAAAAAACAAAAACCCATTTTCTGGGGAGAAATTCAAGCCTGCTGCAGAAACTTGCATACATAACAGGGAGCTGAATGTTAATAGCCAAGATAATGGGGAAAATGTCTCCAGGGCATTTCAGAGATTTTCATAGCAGTTCCTCTCATCACCAGCCCAGAGGCTTAGGAAGGAAAAATGGCTTTCTGGGCTGGGCCCAGGACCACACTGCTATGTGCAGCCCTGGGACATGGTGCCCTGTGTCCCAGCTGCTCTAGCTCCAGCCATGGCTAAAAGAAGCCAATGTATAGCTCAGGCCATTGCTTCAGATAGTGCAATCCCCAAGCCTTGGTGGCTTCCATGTGGTGTTGGGCTGTGGGTTCACAGAAGACAAGAGTTGGGGTGTGGGAACCTCTGCCTAGATATCAGAAGATGTATGGAAATGTTTGGAGATCCAGGTATAGATTCCTTATGGAGAACCTCTAGTAGGGCAATGCAAAGGAGAAATGTGGAGTTGGTGCTCCCACACAAGAGTCCCCTCTGGGGCCCTCCCTAGTGGAGCTGTGAAAAGAGGGCCACCATTGTCCACATCCAAGAATGGTAGATCCATTAACAACTTGTACTGTAAGCCTGGAAAAGCCACAGGGACTCAATGCTAGCCCATGGAAACAGCCATAGAAGAGCAGCCATGGGGACTGTATCCTACAGATCTGAGCTGCCCAACGCCTTGGGAGCCCACCTCTTGCATCAGCATGCCCTGGATATGAGACATTAATCAAAGGAGGTTATTTTGGAGCTTTAAGATGTAATGACTGCCCTGCTGAGTTTTGGACTTGCATGAGGTCTGTAGTCTCTTTGTTTCGGCCAATTTCTCCCATTTGGAATGAGAGTATCTACCCAATACCTGCACCCACATTGTAACTTGGAAGTAACTAACTTCCTTTTGATTTTACAGGCTCATAGGTGGAAGGCACTTTCCTTGTCTCACATGAGACTTGGACTTGAACTTTTGGGTTAATGTTAGAACAAGTTAAGATTTTGGGGGACTGTTGGGAAGGCATGACTGTATTTTAAGATGTGAGAAGGACATGAGATTAGGGAGGGGACAGGATCAAAATGATATAATTTAGCTCTGTATTCCCCACCCCATCTCATCTAAAATTGTAATCTTCACATGTTGAGGAAACAACTTGGTAGGAGGTGATTGGGTCATAGGGGCAGTTTCCTCCATGCTGTTCTCATGACAGTGACTTCATAGATCTGATGGTTTTTAAAGTGTGCCACATCCCCACCCCTGCCCCTGCCTCTCTCTCCTGCTGCCATGTAAGACAGGCCTTGGTTTCTCTTTACCGTCCACCATGATTGTAAGCTTCCTGAGCCTTCCCCAATCTTGTGGAACTGTGAGTCAACTAAACTTCTTTTCTTTATAAATGTCCCATACTCAGGTAGTTCTTTATAGCAATGTGAAAATAGAATAATACAGTTCCTTTAGTTTCCAGCTGCTGTAATTTTTTAGAAAACCCCTGGCAAAGTCTCCCCCTTGCAGACAGAGGTCTTGGGTGGATTTTATTAGTAAGTTATTGAGTTCACACTCCCTGTGGCACTCTTTCTTCCAGGCACTCTCCCAAAACTTGGTCATTGTTCTGCTAGCCTGAACTCTATCCTCTGACACCTCACACCAATAAAGCAGTAGTTCTCTGTAGATGAAGCAGCATGCAAACTGAGTATGGGGCAGTAGAGGCTTCGGGGGCCTTTAGATCCAAAGTTTTCAATTTTCCAATCTTATTGCTTTTTCTCCATATTTTCTCATGAGAATCTTTAAATGGTTGCATTTTTCAATTTTTTGTTTCTATATTGTAAAATTATGGACAGTTTATTTAAACCAAGCCACTCTGCCATTACCAGAAATCATGTCTTATTTAAGTTTTTTCTTCCTCTAGTCCTTTTATGCTTGAGTTCTACTAAAGAGTCACTTTCACATATGTGAAAGAATATTCTCTGCTGATGAGTGGATTTTTTTTCTCCTGCTAGAGCCTCAAAAAACAATCCAGCTACGTAATTGCTACAGTTTTAATGTCCTTAACTCACTTTTACCTCCCAGAATGGTAGAAAGTAGCCAGAATTTATTTTTCATGTCTAGTAGTCAGCAAGGAGGATGGGAAAACTCTGAAAAAGAAAAAAAAATTGTTTTTAAAATCATTTCTGCCCACTTCATAGCTAACTATTGCAAAAGTTCAACAGTCTTTTTCATTTTGCTTCCTTAAATAACCATTTCTTCCCTTACTGAGAAGAACCTATTGTCCAGGACCTGTCCTCTCTAATGAACCTGGAGGCTGTCACTGAATATCTAGAGTTTTCATGGTCTTCAATATTCAGCCACCACCATTTTGTACTTTAAAAAAATTATTTCTGATTTAGAAAGTAAGAATTGAAAGCTGGAATTTATAAATGTCGGTAAATTAGAACAGAAGATAGTTGGATATGTAAATAAATATTCAATATATTAAAATCAGATAATAATATTTTAGTTCTTAAGAAGTATCGGGCCTATAGTAGGTGTTAAATAATTATTTGTTAAAGGAAAATTATTTATTTAAGCTAGTGAACGATAAAGTATCTTGCTGTGATTCATTTGAAAGACAGTTTTATTTAACTTCTCTAGAAAGAGAGATTAAAATTTGTAAAATAACCACTGAGGCTGCCTTCAAGTCTAAAATATCTGTCTATTTATCTATCTATCCGTCTATCTATCATCTATCATCTATATGTAATTGTGTGTTTCTAGATAAAAACAAGCTTGAAAAGGCCTCCTCTAGGCACACCGTAATAAGTCTTTGCCCATCTCTGTTACAACACTTCATACTGTTTTGTAATAATTTATAGAGTTGTCACCTCCATCAGACAATGAACTGAAGGATGAGAGCAGTGCTATAATCATTTCAGAAGATCTCAGCCATAATTACTGCCTGCTATCCACAGTAGAAACTCAGAAAATGATAAATGGGTACATGTGGGACTTTTTGTTCCTAAATGAATCGTTTACTTAGTATGTAAAATATCATTAAGGGCTTTTTTCCCATATCATATTAATATGCCAAATTAAACTGCTATTGAGAATATACAGTTTCAACACTAATTTATTGGCTGCCTCTTAAGGGCCAGGCACTAAAAAGGGGCAGAAGATGTAAAACTGAGAGCATTTATCTATGTGCTAATAGCACTTAGAGAGAAACAATGGCCTCTGTTGCCTATTTGCATGTTAAGCAAAAAGTGGCACAGGAAGCAAGGCTACCATGACTGGAATCTATTTATGGAATTTTTAAGATTAATATGATAGTCACAAATAGTCATAATAGTCATTTTTAAAATGATTTGATTGTTTTAAATGTATTTCTACTTAAAGAGTTATGGGTAAGATATGTCAGCATGCAATGCTCTTGGGCTAAGACTTCCAAGGACTATTTTCAATATATACTTTTAATCCACATGCAAATAGAATACCAGGAATTATTATACACAGCATTCTGCCATATTTAATTACGATAGATTTTTTTCCAAAATACAAATTGTGACATCTCAATTTTACCATAAGATGAATCAGATGAAGTAAGTAAGGCACACATAGTTGGCACATAAGAAAAAAAACTTATGTCTCTTCTCATTTCTAGGATTTGATAAAAGAATAATGGACTTACACAATGAGTCAAGATAGCCCAAAGACAACTTTTAGATTACTGAATTGCATAAAGAAGTAACTAGTTGCTTTAGTTGATAAGCCCTGCTCTTTAGAAAGGAGAAGTAGCACCAATTTAGTAAACTCAAGGAAACAGAACGCATTGGAGCACCTAGCCAAAGTGAAGTAAGGAAACAAATATTAGAATTGAAAACTCTGGAGAAGAGAGAATTGGGTTACCCTTATATTTTCTAGAATCAAAGGGACAGCAGAATGTGAAATATCCTAGTAACATCTACCACCTCATAGCTATTGACCTTTTCTTTTCTAGTGTAGGTCTAGCTCCACTGTTTTCATCTGGACAATTTTAATAACCTGTTAGCTCAGTTCTTTATCAGGAGTCTCAGCTTCCTCTTGTATGTACTCCAGAGACCCACCAGAGTGGAAGGAACATGTCGTTTTCATGCTCAATTTCCTTCAGAAACTGCATCAGAGAACAAAGCCCAAAGACAACCTGGTATTTAATTCTTTTTACACATTCCTTCTTTGTAAGATATTTAAAAATATCAACATTAATAATAATAATAATAACAGCAACTATATTCTGTGATATTGTTGGTACGTTTCACATGGCCACATTTAAACGTTTGTCTACGTTTCCTGTTTCACTATATTGCAGCCCTTGCAGCACAGATGTGTTTTTTCTATCAGTTCTAAACAATATTACACAAACTGTCTAGCAGCAACTGGATTAATTAGAGGCCACCAAGTTCCAAGGCAATTTAAGTAAGAATTTTGATGCTGCCATGAAATCCAAGTCACTTGTTCACATTTAACAAGCTGTGCAGTGAAGAAAAGGCAATGAAATTTGGCACTGCAAGGGTTGGAACAGACGCTTTTTTTCACCTGAATGATTACTAGATGCAGTAAAAACAGAAAACTCTTTTTAGCTTTTTTATTTTTTAAGACAAAGTAATAAGAGATCTTGTATTTCTGCCTAATGCTAATTTTCTGATTCAAAATGACCAAATCACTTTTCATGGCTGGTGAAATTTTTCAGTGGAATTTCATTACAATGGGAAATGAAATTAATGTTCAGACCAAAAATAAAATTGACTTTCTGTAAAAATAGGATATTGGTAGAATCTAAAAGGATGTTTTAAAAGGATAAAATGACAACAACCCCAAAGCATTTTTAAAATGCAGTAATATACTTTATTACTGCATTTTTAAAATGTTTAAAATATACTGATCATTTTTTTCTCCTTAAGAACGTTTTTCTACTACATTTGAATCAAATGTCCACAGTTATATTTTATTATTATTTTACATTTACTTGTACATTCCAAATGGAAAGAGACCATGGCCATTCTTTCACCCATACCATGAGTTAGCCTGAAACATTCAAACACCACACACCTGTCTTCTACAAAGATCCGCTAGAAACACCACATTGCACTCAAAATAATTTCTCAGAAAATTCTTGCTTGTTTGTAAACCTGTTTTAACTAAGATTCTGTTTCCACTCCAAAATCTGGGAGTGGTGGCTTCCAGTTTGATCTGTGGCCCTTCCAAACTTGGTGTTAACCCCTTATCTCCTGGTAGCCATTCCCTTTCTTTAGAGATGGCAGCTCTGCCCAATGCCCTTGACCTTCTATTGCTTGAAGAAGAAAGTGTTCCCACTAATGTCAACACTGAGTCACATGTTGACACTGTAATAAATTTAACTGTCAATGTTATTTGTCCTCAATGCACCTTTGACATGGTTGAGCACTCCCTGCTCTTTGATGGTTTCCAGTTATTTGACTTCTGGGGTGTTGCCCTCTCTGGATTCTCCCTCTACCCACATTGGCTGTTACTTCTATACCTTCTTTGCTGGTTCTATCTCAGCTCCTTGACTCAGTCTTGGACATCTTTTCTTTTCTCAATATACTCACCTTCTTCATGGTGTCATCAGTCTTATAGCATTAAAATTTATCTACAGGCTTGCATCTCCCAAATGGTGACTCCCCTTTCTAGTCCTTTCCCCTGAACTCGAGTCTCCAGTTGTCTGCTTAACATCCCCACACAAATGTCTAATAAGCATCTAAAATCTAGCATGTCCCACATAGAGCTCTTTCCAGTCTTCTGCAACTCAGTTTTGGCAACACTATCATTTGCATCCTCAGACCCAGTCATCTATGATTTTTCTCTTACCCTCTCATTCCACATTCAACTCCCATCGTGCCAATGTCACCATCAAAATATGTGCACAGTGGAAGTGACTTCATGACTTTCACTGCTACCAACTTGGAACCAGCCAGCACCATCACTGCCATGGATGATAAAAACACCTTCTTCTTCCTGCTTCTGCCTCTGTGAACTGTATTCTGCCTACCATCCTATCTTTTCATTTATTCTTAACACTGCTGTCAAAGTAGGTTATATCATCTCTCATCCCTTTTCACACCCCTTTTGTAGCTTTCTGTGTTATTTCAAGTGAAAACTAAAACCGTCACAATGGCCTGTGAGGTCCTACACAATCTGCATCTTCCCACTGCCCTGATTTGTATAACTCCCACTTAAAACCCTCCACTGGCCTACACTGGCTGGCTTTGCTGCTCCCAAAGCCTGTGCATCCTACTTCTCCCTCAGAGCCTCCTATAGTCTGAATGTTTGTGTCCTCCCACAAAATTTGTATATTGAAATCTAATCACCATTGTGACAGCATCAAAAGTGGAGCCTTTGGGAGGTGTTTAGGTTTCGAGGGCTCCACCCTCATGAACGGGATAATCGCCCATATAAAAAAGGCCTCAGAGAGCTGTCTTTCCACATCCACCATGTAAGACACAGCATAAAGTCTCCATTTATGAAGCAGAAAGCAGCCCTTAACAGATACTACACATGCCAGTGCCTTGATCTTGGACTTCCCAGCCTCTGGAAGAGAAATCAATTTCTGTTGTTTAAACCAGTCAGTCTATGGCAGCTTTGTTATGACAGCTTGAGAGGACTAAGACAGAACCTTTGCATTTGCTGTTTCCTCTCCTGGACCACTGTCCCTGGTTAATTTCCATTCCACCATGTGGCTCCTTCTCTCAGCTCCCCTACGTCTTACTCAAATATCACCTTCTCAGCAATTTCTTCCATTACCACCTCTAAAATTGGAATGCCTCCAGCACTCCCTCTTCTCATGCTCTGCTTAGTTCTCTCCACATACATCTCACAAATGATATATTTTAGTTTTTTATGTTTTTGATCCTCAGCCTCCTTCCAGCTGAACACAAACTCTATGGAGCAGGGATTATTGTCTGCATCCTTATTGTTGGGTCCCTCATGGTCTAGGCCAGTTCCTGCTACACAGGTGCTCAATAAATGTTTTTTGATTGGATGAAGGAACAGAACCACCCTCCCTGTGGCCTCAGATGTACAGGTTTGCCATCTGCTGATCTGCCATGAACAATTCAATCCAAATTAACACTTATAAGCACCAATTATATTTGAGATGAATAAGACAAAAATTCTTGCCCTAAAGAAAATGGCAGTTTAGAAAGAAAGATAACTGGCAGTCATAATAATAATAAGAAGAAGAACAAACATGGCAGTTTCCATTTATCAGTTGTCTAATATGTGCTAGGAACTGAACAAGGTTATATTCCTTTGCATCTAGTACTCAGCTGCAGCATTAAAGGAGAGTCAATGAGGGAAGGAAAACTTCAGAACTGGACCATATGAATGCCTATATATGTATAGCATGATATAAAAAGAATAAAAGAGTGTATTGACTAAAACATTCAAATCAAAAGACGAATTTAGGCTCTGTATGTGAAAACACAGAGAGGCAGCACAGCAAGGCATGTCAGCGTGAGGTTCAGAGGGTAGATCACCACATTCCAATACTTCCTCTGCCACTAGGTACCTGAGCTGGAGCAAGTCTCTTAACTTCTCTGGCCTCTCATTTATCAAAGGAGGAAACAATAGTACTCACTACCTGTTTAAGGGGAAGAGGCGCAATTAAATATGGTAATATGTAAAAAATACATAAATACTAGTGAATGCTGCATCATGATCAACTATAATTCTTTATAAGCAGCAAGTGCTTCATTCATTCATTCACTGAACACGTGAGGCACTGTCTTTACCATGAGGAGCAGTTTCCACCCTCAGGAGCTGGCCATGTAGAGGGAGGGGCAGCGAGATAACAGCAAATGCGGGGCAGCATTGTCAGGTGGGCACAGCCCAGACAAAGGGCAGGGCCCATGGTCTGAGGTCAACAGCACGGTTTCCAGGAGGTGGTACCTGTGGAGGAAATGTGAGGATTCTGGTGGGGGTGGAAGTAAGGGGTGGTAAAGAATTTCCAGGCAGAAGAACAGGAGCAGCATCAATAAAGATGCTAGGTGAACAGCAGGAGTTTCAGTCTGATATGGCCTAAAGAAATGCATGCAATAAAATATTAAAATATGATTACAATATTAATGTGTCAATGTTAAATCTAGTGTACATGGAATTAAACCCAAGAGCCTGTGCCTAGGAGAAAAGAAAGAGAATAAAGATATACAGGCCAGAAGTTCCTCCAGGACTTTACCTCTGAGTTTCCTGACAACCAAAATAAAAACAGTATTGTATAACACCGTGACTGTAGTTAATAACAATGTAAAAAATGCAATAAGAAAATAAAATAAAAATGGTAACAGAATTATTATTTATTCAGTGGGTTTTTTTTTTTTTCAATGCTCATGAAGATAAATCATGACAGTTCTTAAGAGGAAGGAAAATTTTACCTAGCACTCAGCTTTGGAAGAAATGTGCTACGTAATACTTCTGAAAAGGAACACAAGTGGTGTTGTAGATGGTAATACTAACTACAGCTCAGTATGAAAAGCAAATGCGAGCCTCAGAAAGCAGTTTATTCTGATGCCTCAGTGGAAGTTTAGGGCATAACACTGAAGCACAACTAAATGAAAGTCATCTAACAGGAAGAAAATAATGTGTTACTTGCACTGTTTCTTTCCCATCTCCTTCGACTCCCAGCCCACAGTTCACTCAGGAATATCCAGTGCAGGGTGTTAGAGCTTCCCGAACCTCCCCTTCCCACCAGACATTTTCAGTTCCTGCCATGTTCACTTAAGCCCATTGTGTGACCAGTTTGTCAGTTTCATTAACTTGGTTCTAACTAACAGGCACTTAGGAAATATCATGTCACTGTTTCTTAAACATATTTGCAACTGGAAACATTTTTAATATTTGCTACGGTTAGCTTTTAGGTTGTGAAAAGCCAAGACCTATGCTATGTTAAGCTACCGGAGAGAAAGTGCTGCTATTCAAAGTATGTGGGGGCAGACTGGTGGACAAGAGCCAGCCAAGAGGACCGGAGTGTTGAATTGCTCATCTCCTCTGGGTCTCTCTCTCCCCTTTCCAAATTTCAGTTTCTCTCTGCATCTCTGCTTCTTCTCCACCATCTTTCTCCATGTCCTCATCCTATAGTCAATATCTTGCCTTCTTTCTCAGCTTACATGTCAGAATTTGCTGGCCAGAGCCCGAAAGGAACTTCCTGACGTCCTGCACATGGCCATGGTGTCTCAGGATTTCTTAATTCAGAGTAGCAGGAAAATCCGACTGACCCAGCTTAGCTACACGAGCTGGGTCTTACAGGTCATAGGTCTCTGGGAGGTTGCTTCTGCACACCTCTGGGCCAACCATGAGCAGTCAGGGTAAGACACGGAGGCACATGCTGAACACCTGGGTCTCTAACCACATAGCACTAATCTCTACATAAACATTAGAAGAAAGGATGATCCACATCAGAAAGCCTCTCCCAGAAGAGGGACCAGTGAGAGAAGCTGTGGCATTACGGAACATAAGATGCAGAACCCGAAGCCAGAAGGATCTTTCAGAGCCTTTTACATCTCACTGTGAATGAGGCTGCTGCCAAGATCTATGCATAACGCATCTGCTTTAAGAGAAATAATTTAGCTGATTCTATCTATGCCCATGTATTTATCCTTTTGCTAATAAGCTGTTCCTTAATTCACCCTGTCATGTGCTAGAACTACTATGCTGATGTGGAGAAATAGATTATATTTGAATTACTTGATCATTTTCATTTGGCTCTTTGTTCAAATAATCTTTTTGTTTTCAAATAATTATAAATTATAGAAGAAACATCTCATTAAAAACTTAATGTGAGGAGAGACTCGTGTTAATCTGTAAATATACACACATATATTTATCTCTATTGTATCTACTATCAGTAGTGGCTGTCACTACAAATCTTTCTATACCCAACTTACTTTGGAAAAATGAAAAAAGGAATTGATGGCTTAGGAAACAGACCTTCCCAGCCTAAAACTGTAGAGAAAAATCAATTTTAGTTTTGATCACAAAAGAGGTCAAGGAACTTACAGCTCATCAGTTCAGTCCAACTTATGCACTGCTTCATTCTGTCTCCAAAAGTTGTTCTTCCAGAGTTTTAACCAGCAGGTGTCCTATTAAATTCACTGCTGATCGGAACAGCAGTACTTCTGTTCAAGTACAGGCATCTGAGGCTGTCAAATAAACCCATTATTCTAGAGGATGACAATGACCTCATTGCTTCACCACTGAATAAATACAAACTACTGCAAAGGTATTACTGGTTCCAAAAAGCCACTTCAAGCCACCTGCAAGACTACAGATTCTACTTTGGAAACTACTTGTAGGGGAGAAAAATGGAACCAGAGGGTCACTTAGTAATAACACATACTCATCTTAAATTGCATTCAAGGAATTCCATTTTGATACAAAGTGCTATTTTATGGGGAAATAAAATTGAAAACTCAGAGAAGCTTATGAGGAGAAAGAACCAGGATTTTTAGATTGAGCCAAACTACAGATTAATCTAATTAGTAGGTCCAGCCTTTTATACAGTATTCTCCTCTCCTCTCAACGTGCTTACCACCAACCAGACTCTAGTTTCTGCAATGTGCTCATCCCTTCTTTCTCTTTCATCAGAGACTTACACTCCCCAGTTTCAGGTTAAGATGTTCTGTCAATCATGTGTATGTTGATTAGCTTTAATTTTAGTCAGTAAGTGCTCTTCATGGTGAAGTTTTCATTTAGGTTTTATACTGAGTTACACAAAGGAGAAAAAAGATCATCAGCTTTCCATGAAATTTCTGACATTAGCATTGCATATGAATGGAAAAATGTGATGGACACCTAAAAATCTCATGACATAACAATGCTATTTAATTAATATGGCAGGTGCTATGTGGAACGCTGTATTCAAATAACCTCTTACATCTCATGACAACCTTGCACATTTGCCCTATCTTCCTCCATGTAGGTAAGAAGTGGAGGCTTAGAAAGATTGAAGCTACTTTTCAGGTTTCAAAGTAGTCATTAGCTCGTAGATCTGGGGTTTGAACGTTGTTGGCCTATCTGACTTTACCGTGCAAGCTCCTATCATCTAATAATTACAATAGCTTCTCCTACAATCTTTCATCTCTTAATTCATCTTCCACGCTGTCTTGTGAATATTCCACATTTCTATCTGACCATTTGAGACTTCATTGCTTAAAATCCACCAATGATTTCTAATCATTTGTGTGCTTCTTAACAAAGCCTGCAAGGCCATGCATGAATTAGCTCTCTTTTGCTCTCTTGCATCATATTTCCCTTGCTCTCTTATAGTTGTGATCTCTAAGCACTAAACTCTCAGGATTTTAAGAAGTGTTATTGATCACATGGCCTCCCATATGCCATAGGAGTAGAGTAATAGTCCCAACCAAGCCTGATTTCACAGAAAGTAGGCTTAACATATGTTTCAATATTAACATACCCTCACAAGAACCATCTTATTAAAATGCTTCCCACGCCAACAGTGAGAATATCTCCATCAGCATGATATGGGAGGCATCCTACTTTCTGTGGGAGGGAAGAGGGACTTCCTGCTTCCTATGAGAGTAAGTGGAGCTCATTATCGGGAGAGACTCCAGCCTTTGTGCTGGGACCTTTGTGTTCTTTCCTGGTGGTATTGTCTCATTTTTTAAATATTCCAAATAGGAAATAAATGTACTCTAAGAAGTTCCATAAAGTTCCATGCCCAACCTTAAAAACTGTAGCTATAAATACTCCAGATGCAATGAAGCACATATTATTTACATTTTTGATCTATAGGCATGTTTAGATCCAGGATTTAGATTTGTTAAAAGCTTGACTTAATTAACCAAACAGAAGAGTAGCAAAGAAAAGCTATGATGTCAACGACCAATTAAAGCTATCCTCTTGCTTACAGATATTCCCCTGTAATAAATAATGAAGGGAGCATAGACAGAAAGTTTTCTGCCCCTCAAATTCCATTATCATAGTAGACTGACCTATAAATATTAATGTTATATAATTAAAAAACTCCTTCAAGAGGAAGAAGAGGAAGGAGAGGAAGATGAATAAGAATAGTAAAATGAAGAGGAAGAGGAAGAAGAAGAAATTGTTTTTGGAGGGAGAGAAGGAGGGGAAGAGGTGAGGAGGAGGAGGGGAAGGGGTGAGGAGGAGGAGGGGAAGTGAAAGGGGGAAGGAGGAGGAGGAGGAGGAGGAAGAGGATGAGGAGGAGGGTGAAGGGGGGAGGAGAAGGAGGAGGAGAATGAAGAGAAGGGAGAAGCAGCCTGAACCTCAGGATGGTCCAATGATTAATTTTATATATTCCTAAGTAGTTTATACCTGCCTCGGTCTTAATGTTATTTTGTTAAAAATTGGTTATGTGACCAACTCCCTCACAAGATGACAAGCTCTGCAGTTGAAGAAATGATGAGTTGAGTTGGGTGATGGAGTAAGAGCTCACTACTTACTAGATTCTGACACTGAAACTCTGTATGCCTTATACACCTTATCTGTAAGTGAGAATAAAAATTTCACCCACTAAAGAGAATATTGTGGAGCTTTTGTAAAAGAATGTATTTACATAAAACATTGAAACAGCATCTGAAACATAGTAATATATGCTCAACAAGTGTTAGAAATGTACAAGGAGAAAAATTAAATTTTATGCGCTCTTCTGTTCTATTTCAGTATCGACAGTAACTCTCTGAAATCTGACATGGTCAGATCATGAGCATGATATTTGTCCACAAAATTATGAGGAAAAACAGAGTCCTATATAAACTGTAGTGTGACCTTGCATAGAAATAGAGAAGCAGTTTAAAGTGTCTACCAGCAACATCAACTAGCTGGATGACAGCAGACTTGCCAAAGTGGCCTCTACCAATCCTTTCTAAATGTTTGTCCACATACTGACATAGAAAGAGATAATAACATTTTCACTGATCTCTATTAAACAGGAAACTGAGAATAAAATAAGTGATTTTTTCAGAAAGCTAAATTTATTCAGAGAGCGATTCTTCATTCTAAGAGTATTTCTTTGTGACATTTTGATGTTGAAATGCCCTTTCTCTTAGAAACAATGGTGAGGTTAGGTGATAGCAGGCTTATTCCATTTGTGGCTTGTTTCATTTTGTTTGATTTCATTTTAACAGTCTTACTTGATAACATAAAACATTAGCAATCATTTTTTTTGGTCTCCACCTACTCCCTTTCATTTTCTGAAATTACTCTGTTATGAAATCCCATGGGATTCAGGCAGAGTAGGGCACTCCTGGAAGAATTTTTCTGGAATTTCAGGTCTTCTCTCCGATCTTACGGGCTCAGGAATTTGATCTGTTATTTCAGAGAGGTGATATAATCATAATAACAATAATTAAACTATACTGAGTGCTTAATCCGTATAAGATACTACGCTAGGTACATCACATTTTGTACTCACCATTATCCTACAAGACAGGTCGCCCATAGTTACACAGTTAATTAGTAATGGAGCCATAATTCAAAGTTAAGTCTGTCCTCTGAAATCTATGCTTTAACCACCACACTACATCACCTAATTATAGAACTCCAGGAATGTCCTTTTTAGTGACTTGACTGAGAAACAGAATTTTTCTGTAGGCCACACTTTTAGGTAAATGTTTTCTCCACATTTCCTATTTGGAACTAACCTACAAGGAGGATTCATTGGTGAGCAATGAATTTGATATTTTGTGTATAATATTTGGATACATTGGTTGCAGAGCATCCAAGAGCTGAGGTAACTCAAAGTATTCACATCTCAGCATAAGGTGAACAAGGGCAGAGATCTAAATATTCAGAATTCGTAGTTTAAGATGTCTTCTGTACTGGGTGCTTACAGGAGGAATGACTGACATTCGTTTTCATTAGTTTTTTTTTTTCTTCTCATACGCTAATGCCATAAATCAGTGTTTTGACAAATCCCTCTTTGGTCTCAGTACTTTTGTGGTGGCTTTTAATATGTCACTCTAATCTATTATAGAATCAGGAGGGGACACAGCATAGTGGCACCCAATCTAGGCTTTGAAAGTAATCTACTTTACCCTGCTCTGTGGCAATGGGCAAGTTTCTTGATCTCTCCAAACCACAATTTGCACATGTTTGAAAATGGGCATGTGGCTACCTACTTCATAGGATTGGTAAAATGATCAAATGAGATAATATTAGGTTGCCACAAAAGTAATTGTGGTTCTTGCCATTACTTTTAATACATAAATGACATTGGATGGTGTCTGGAGCAAGGAATACACTCAGTAAATGGCACCTGTTGCTGAAACAGCTATTCCTGTTGTTGTTTATACTCACATTATATTGCAACTCTCAAAAGAAAATCCTGTACCCTCTATTTCCAATGCTTGAGAACATGCCACTTTGTCCCTCTTGGCTGATTGCTTCCCTCTCTGAGGCTGCCTTGCCTTTTCAGGGAGGAGTAGCACGTGTTTCCAGGTGGGTTGCTTATCAGACTGTTTACTGGCTAGATAATTTCTGGAGTCTTTTATTTCATCTTTTCTGTCTTTTGTTGTTGTTGTTGTTCAAGCTGTCAGTGTTTCTTCTGATAAAACATTCTCAAGAACCCTGTGCATCTCATGTGTATGTGTCTAGAGATTCACTCCTTTAGACCATAAGCTCCTCCAGAGATCTTTTCTGTGTAACCTCATCTCTATCTCCAGCCTCTGCTTAGATGTTTGAGTCACACATTCAACCTCTTCAGTCAGCTCTCTGTGTTATCTGAATACTCTGATCTCTTAATCCTTCCTAGTTACTAGCAAAATAACCTCTTATGTTCTTGTCTTTCTCTCCAAGGCACTCAGTACTGACAATTAATCACCTAGTTTTAGTGTCTTCCAATCTGTTTTTTATACAAACAAGAAGAAACAAGGTGACACCTTCAACACTTTGCAAAAACAAAAAGTCTCTCCAGCTAAATGTAAGGGAAATTTATCACTTACCAGCTCTGCTTGTTATCTAACTGCAAGATAAAATTTCACTAAGTTTTCTGTCACTATATAACAAAGATTCCCTTCTGGTTCCCAATAACATGTTTCTCATTTCCTTTGGAGACCTTACCAACAGCACTTCAGCATTTGTATTTCTACCAACACTTTATCTACGGTGCTTCAGGTTTTCCGTAAGGCTGTGTAGGCTAATTCTACCATGCTCCTCACTTCCTTCTGAGCCCTCACCAGCAGAGCCTTTAACATCTGTATTTCCACTAGCAATCTATTCAAGAAAATCTATCATGATCCTCAAATTTTTCTAGCCTCTGCTCACTACCCAATTCAAAAACTACTTTTAGATTTGTTACACAAGCACCACATTTGCAGGCCCCAAAATCTATATTAATTTTCTATTGTTGCTGTGACAGATTAAACATAGCAGATTAAAATAACACCAATTTATTGTCTTAGAATTCTAAAGATCAAAAGTTAAACATGGTTCTTACTAGGCTCAATTCAAAGTGAGCAGCATTTCAACAATTGAGCTGCTCAATTCAAAAGAGCAGCATTCCTTCTAGAATGTTGGATACTTGAAAAGATTTGGAGACTCAAAGAGAGAATCCATTCCAAGCCATTTTCTGCTTCTCAAAACTGCCCACATTTTCTAGTCCACGATTGCATGACTCTAACCTCTGCTTTCATTTCCATATCTTCTTCTATAGCTCTGATCTTCCTGCCTCTCTCTTATAATACCCTTAGTGATTACATTGGGTCCATCCGGATAATTCAAGATAATCTCATCTCAAGGTTCTTATCTTAATCACATCCAAAGTACCATTTGCCATCTGATGTAATATATTCACAGGCTTCAGGGATTAGGACTTGGACATCTTTGGGGACCATTATTCTGTCTGCCACAAGTGGTAAGAGTTCTATACAAATTCTGGATGCTAAAATCTGATCCAATGTCTGACTTACAGATGTTTTCTCCCATTCAGTGGGTTGTCTTTTCACTTACAACAGTATCCTTCAATGCACCAAAAGTTTAATGTTGGTGATAAATCCCAATTTTTCGATTTTTTTGATTGGCTTTGCTTTTGGTGTATTAACTATGAGTTTTATAGTACTGTGTCCGACATTTAAGTTTTTTATCCATTTTGAGTTAATTTTTCATATGGAGAGTGTCAGCAGCCCAATGATATTTTAATAACTCAGCATCATTTGTTGGAAAGACTATTTTTCCCCATCAAATTATTTGGGCAGTCTTGATAAAAATCAGCTGACTATAAATAAGAGAGTTTATTTTTGAACTGTCATGTGACTTCATTGATCTACATTGCTATATTTATGCCAGTACATCACAGTCATGATTACTGTAGCTCTGCAGCAAGTTTTGAAATCAGAAATGTGATCTACTAACATGTTCTTTGACAAATTTCTTGATATCCTGATTCCTTGTATTCCCACAATTGAGGATTAATTGTGTCAATTTCTAAAGAAAATAAAAAGCCAGCTGAAATCTTGAATGGTAATACATTGGATCTGTAGAACAATTTGGAGAGTATTCCAATTTAACTAAATATTTTGATCCATGAGCATGGGAAGTTTTTTTGTTGTTGTTTTGTTTTTATTTATGTAGAAACTTCTTAATTTTTGTCAACAATAATTTATTTAATCAATATTTAAGTCGTTTACTTCTTTTGATGTTTGTCTCTATGTATTTAATTGTTTTTAATGCTTATTTATTTATTTATTGAGATGGAGTCTCACCCTGTCACCCAGGCTGGAGTACAGTGATGCTATCTTGGCTCACTGCAACCTCCACCTCCTGAGCAAGCGATTCTTCTGCCTCAGCCTCTCAAGTAGCTGGGACTACAAGTGTGGACCACCACACTCAGCTAATTTTTGTATTTTTAGTAGAGATGGGGTTTCACCGTATTGGTTAGGCTGGTCTTGAACTCCTGACCTTGTGACCCACCCACCTCAGCCTCCCAAAGTGCTGGGATTACAGGCGTGAGCCACCGCGCCCGGCCTTAATGACACTTTTAGTGACATTATTTTATTTTTATATTATTCATTGCTGATATATAGAGATACAATTAATTTTTGCACATTCATTTAGCACCAGGCCATCTTGCTGAATTCATTTATTACATCTAATGGGATTTTCCTAGTTAGCATTGTTGTTTCCTTAGGATTTTCTATGTGCAAGTTCATGTCATTTGCAGATAAACAGAGTTTTACTAATTTTTTTTTTTCAATCTGGAGACATTTTATTTCTTCTTCTTGCCTAAATACCTGAGCTAGAATCTCTACCACAATATTGAAGTAGCAAGAGTGGACATCTTTGTTGGGTTCATGCTCTTATAAGAAAAGCCATTAGCCTTATAATATTAATCATGAAACTATGTTTTCTTCATAGATGCTACTTATTGCGATGGCAAAGTTTCATTCTGTTTCTAGTTGTTTCACGTTTTATCATAAAATGGTATTAGATTTTGTCAAATGCTTTTTCTGCATTAATTGATATCGCCCTTTAAATTAATTAAATTAATTCTAATTATTAGGATTTTGCCTTTTATTCTTTTAACATAGTGTATTACACTGATTAATATTTGCATTTTATTTTTTTATTTTATTATTATATTTTAAGTTCTGGGGTACATGTGCAGATTGTGCAGGATTGTTAATAAATATACATATGCCATGGTGGTTTGCTGCATCCATCTCCCCATTATCTACATTAGGTATTTCTCCTAATGTTATCCCTCCCCAATCCCCTCACCCCCTGCTATCCCTCCCCTAGTACCCTACCCTGCAATGGGCCCCGGTGTATGATGTTCACCCTGATGTTCCCCTCTCTGTAACCAAACATGCACTCCTGGGGAAAATTCAGTCAGTCATGGTATATAACCCTTTTTATATGCTGCTTTATATAGTTTGCTATTATTTTATTGAGGATTTTTGCATCTATATACATAAAGGATACTGGTGTGTGCTATTCTTTTCCTGGAAATATTTTGTCTGTTTTAATAACAGGGTAATAATCACTCTATAGAATGGGTTTAAAACTATTCTTTCTGCTTCTATTTTTTGGAAGAGTTTGTGTGGGACAGCATTTCATTCATTTAATTCTTTAAGTGTTTTATAGAATTCACCAGGGAAGACATCTGGTCCTGAAATTTTCTTTGTGAAATGTTTTTTGATTACTAATTCAACTATTTGTCACATCTATTCAGATTTCCTATATTTTCTTGAGTCGGTTTGATAGTTTGTGTTTTTCTAAGAATTATCTATTTCATCTAGTTTTTCTATTCTGTTGACATAAATTTTTTTTTGTTTTTCTTTTCCTTCTTTCCTTCTTCCGTTCTTTCCTTCCTTCCTTCCTTCCTTCCTTCCTTCCTTCCTTCCTTCCTTCTTCCCTCCCTCCCTCCCTCCCTCCCTCCCTCCCTCCTTTCTTTCTTTCTTTCTTTCTTCCTTTCTTTCTTTCTTTCTTTCTTTTTTTGACAAGGTCTCACTCTGTCACCCAGTCTGGAGTGCAGTGGTGTAATCATAGTTCACAGTTGCCTCAACTCAAACCCCTGGGTTCAAACAATTTTTCCACTACAGCCTCCCAAGTAGCTAGGACTACAGGTGCATGTCACCATGACCAGCTAATTTTTATTTTATTTTTAGAGACAGGGTCTTGCTATATTCAAAACCAGGCTGGTTTTGAACTCCTAGCTTTAAGCAATCCTCCTGCCTCAGCCTCCCAAAGTGCTGAGATTACTGGTGTGGTAATTTTTTTAGTATTTCTTTGTAATTATTTTTTGTTTCTATAAAGTCTATAGTAATATCCACTTTTTGAGTTTTGTATTAGTAACCTGAAGTTTTTTTGGTCAATCTTGCTAAATGTTTGTCAAATTTTTGTTCTTTTCAAATAGCTAACATTGTATGTGCTTTTTTTTTTTCTGTTGTTCTACTTGTTATTTAGAAGTGTGTTATTTAATTTTCACGCCTATATAAACTTCCAAAATTTCCTTGTGTTATGGATTTATAATATTATTCTAGAGTGTCTGAGGAATATATTCTGTATGAAGTCAGTCCTTGTAAATTTATTGAGATTTGTTTTATGTCCTAACATATGGTCTATCCCGCAGAATATCCAATGCTCATTTAAGAAGAATTTATTCTGTTGTTGGGTGGAGTGCTCTATAGATATCTGTTATGTCTAGTTGGTTTACAGTGTTTTCCAAATCTTCCATTTCTCTGTTTATCTTCTCTCTAATTGTTCTATCCATTATTGAAAGTATAGTATTGAAATATCTGTTATTGCTGAAATTTCTACTTTTCCTTTTAATTCTGTCAGTTTTTGCTTAAATACCTGAGCTAGAATCTCTACTACAATATTGAAGTAGCAAGCATCACACATTTTGGGATGCTTCTCTTAAGTGCCTATATGTTAATAATTGTTACATGTTCTTCATGCGTTAACCCTGATTTCTCCATCTGAATTCACTGTAATTGCTAGAGGGTTCTCAGACGATTTTCTTAAATTTTTTCTTTTATCTACACAGTGTCTTTAGGTAAGGACATCCGGTTTCATGGCTTTAAATAACACCTGTATAAGCAATGACCCACAAATTTTTATCCCCAACCCCAATCTCCCCAAAAATTCAGAGTCACATATTAAGCTGTTCATTCTCTGTCTCATAGGTGTCTCATACATAACAGGCTCAAAACTGAACTTATGACTCACTCACCACCCAACTTGTTCCTCCCTCTATTCTTTCCCATCTAAGAAAATATCATCATCATCCAAGGATATTCTCAAGCTTTAATTTTATCGATCCCTCTCTTTTCCTCCCCCACCATAGCCAATTCATCTATAAATTTTAATTCAAAACCATATCCTGAATCTACTCCTCACCACCTCTATTGCCACCACTCCCTCTAAGCCAACACCATCCACCATCTCCACTACTGCAATAACCTCCTACCTGCTCTCACTGCTCCTATGCTTGCCCTCTCCCAATCCAATAGTCACATAAAAATTATTTTCATCAAAAGTCAAATTATATTATTCCCTTACTTATAATTTCCCACCTGCTCCCTATTGCTTTGCACTTGGAATAAAATTCAACCTCTTTACAAAGCCTGACAGCTCCTTTCATGAGTTAAACCTCCTATTCTTCACGGAGTTGCTCTCCTACCACTGCCATCTTCTTTTCCTCAGATATGCTCATTTTCTTCTCATGTTAGGTCCCTCACTCTTGCTGTTCCCCCAAATTTGATTGTTTGGCTCTTTTCATCATTAGTATTTCATCATAGTCTCAGCTTTAACATTGTCCCCCAAGAAATGACTTTCCTAACCACCTAGTCTAAATTAGCACTTCCCACTCACATGCTAGATACCACAGCTCCATGTTCTATTTTCTTCATAACACATCATATTTTTATTATATTCATAGTACTTAATTACTATCTGAAATAGCATATCTACTTACTGGTTTTTTTTTGTCTCTTTCTTCTCCATGCCTCAATTATTGTAAGTTTCATGAGAGCGTGAATTTTCCCTTTGTTCAACTTGCATTTCCAAAGCCAAACCTACATTGTAGGCGCTCATTGTAGGCGTATTACTGAATCTAGGTTGTAGGAATGAACTGACTGTTTATTTGAGAGCCAATATCAGGACAAACACATTCCAACCATTCCAACCATGTCTGTTTCTTTGCTCAGAATTGCAGAAAGTGTGGACTATTTGTCCACAGCAATAGCTAGGGCTGGAGTCATTCCAGCAGAGCCACAGGGACAGAGAGTGAAGGAGTGGACTGACAAAACAGATTGAGGATTGGATCCTCTGCCAGAAAAGAGATAGGAAACAGCAACAGACATCCACTGTAAACACAAAACAAGACTATAGTTACACTGTGATTAAAGTGATTAAGCATGAATATGAAAAGAACAGCCAAAAATTATAAAAGTAAAATCACAAGGTTTAGGTATAGTGGAATAAGCAACAATGAATGTTACTCTCTAAAACATTTTTTAGTGGAATTTTAATAATGATTTTACATTAAACTAATGAGAGAACTGAACTCCAAGGGAAAAATGTTAAAGGAAGCAGATGAAAATGCTGGCTGTTAATATGCCAGAAAATCACAGGGATATTGTAAGCATCTCTAATACATTTTCAACTTCTCTGAAGATGCTTCAGGTATTAAAAGGCCCAGGGTTATAATCTATTATTACATTAAATGTACACTTCTTGTAAGCCCACAAGCTCTGAGAAGATAAAGGCAAAGTCTAAAGGAATTTAAGATAAGAATCACTAGACCATTGCCAAATGCAATTGAGCAAAGTTCCTTGTCTCCCAGGCTTCTTCATGCATATCATTCAATAAGCACACACTTGAGGATCTATGACATTAGACACAAATGAAAGACATAATCTCTATATTCAAATGACTCACAGGTAAACAAACAGTGGAAATAACCTGATGAGTACAATAATAAAGGGAAAAATCTGGGAGCTGCAGGAGCATAAAGCAAAAGCTCCATGCTTATTAAAGTTTTGATAATATTCAGGAAAGGCAATGCCTGCATTAATCTTGAAAGGAGAGTAGGAATGGTCAAGACAATAAGCCCTCTCAGGATTTAGAGAAAAGGGATATATAAATGCATGGAGGAAGAAGGCTTCCCAAAAGAGATAAATTGAATTTGACTTGAAGAATGAATAGGATGCGAAGAGGCAGACAGATTAGTTCCCTAGGGCTGACATGGAAATTATCACAAATTCATAGCTTAAAACAAAAATGTATTCCCTCACAGTTTCAGAAGATAAGTCCAAAATCAAGCTGTCAGCAGGGCCTGCTACCTCCAAAGGCCCTAGTGAGATTCCATCCTTGCCTCTTCTACCTTCTCATGGGTGGTTGCCAGCAATCCTTGGCATTCCTTGATTCAAGGTAGCATAACTCCAATTTCTGCTTTGATCTTCGCATAATACTCTACTTTCCGTGTGCCTGCATGTCTCTGTTTCTGAATTTTTCTTATAAAGACAGTAGTCTTTGGATTTAGAGCCCACCCTCACCCAGTATGATGTCATCTTAACTAATTACATCTGCAAAGACTGTTTCCCATCACTTTGAGGTTTCAGATGAATATGAGTGGTTTGGGAGAAGGGGAGAACTGTTCAACCTAATACATCAGATGATGTGAAAGTATGATTCTCAATGCATGGACCACCTAGAGCTACTTTTGTGAGACTTGGCACTCACAGGTATATATTCAAAATATGTAACAAATGGTACAGTAAATACCTCTAATACACACACACACACTAAACTAGTTATTTTTACAAATCGTAGCATAAATCATTTATTGTCCTAAAAATTCCCAAAATGTTGGTTCTATTGGTGTAATCTTTTGTAGCATGACTGAGACTTGTCTGAGCCATATTTTGACATGGGGGAAATCACATCAAACTATTTTAGTAACTTCCACATTGAATTAATAGTTATTAGATCACATTTTGTCTTAAGTAGTCAAGATTTCCTCTTAAAGCTGACAATATTCATTCTCCTACCGAACCCTCTCAGTTTCTCTGGAATCAGTAAGAATTGGGCAACCACAATAGCCCAATGTAGCAAAAAGGCTAAAATTTAAAATTAAAAAGTGTCTTTTATATGTGTGTGTGTGTGTGTGTGTGTGTGTGTGTGTGTGTGTGTGAAATATTTTTACTGTTGCTTAAGCTGTAGCAATCATTTACTGGAATGTCATAGATATCAGGTCAAACCTTATCTTATTTGCCAGGGGACAGTGAGGTTGTCGGCAATTAAGAGTGTGGAGCCTATGGTCAGCACCCTGGGGTCAAACCCTGGCTTTATAATTAAGTAATTAAGTCTTAAATAAATTTTCTCCGCCTCAGTTTTTTCACCTGTAAAAGAAGATAATGATAATATTTGTCATATCCAACTGAGTTGAATGCAGCTAGAAAGTGCCTGGCATAGAGTAAGTCCTATGTCAGTGTTAACTCCCATTTTATTAATAAACCTAATGCTTTTAAAATCTGTAATGAGTCAGCTTTTGGTGGCTTTTAATGAATTCTTCCCATTACATAGAGATGAACTTCAACAGGATTGCTTAAAAGAGAGACCCAAAGCCTCAGCACCCCTCACCCCAAACCATCCCCCGGGCACTGCTCTTCTTCATGTCCTATCCCAGAAGTGCTTCTGTGGCATGCTGGTGGAGTTCATGATGCCCAGCTGACACCTGAACAGGCCTCCCTGACTGCCCACTCACTTGCTTTGTTGTCTATTCTTGGATCACTCAGAGCCAACATCTTTCCCTTGGTAATAAAGACTTTGTACTAAAAATAGCTGTGTGAGGGGAACATTAGGGAAAAAATAGGCAACGGGGAGCAGTCACAGATATGGGTGGTCATGTGGACACCAGGCATTTCTCACTGGGTCACCAGCAAAACCACCAAGGCAGCCTCCTCTCTTGCCAGGGTTGAGGCTCCTCTGGTCGGGGGCTTCCTCTGGATTGGGTGGCAGATGCCAGGATTATTCCCAGGTGGTGTTCACCATGGCTTGATCAATCTGGACAATAATATGGGCAAGTTTCAAAGCAGCCCATCAGGATCCCAGGTCAGCCAATCATGTTGCTCAGGAAGTGGGGATTCTAAAAGCTAATGACATTATGAATGATCAACCAGAACAGACGCTAGTCATGGTGCTGGAACAAGGGCCTGGCAGTCGCTGCTGTACTGTAAAGCAACTCACTAGTTATCCTATCATGGTCGTGACCAGGAGGTCCAATGGAGGAGCTAGGTGGGTCTGGGTCTGGGTTCTCAGATACTTTAATATATCAAAGCCCACATTGAATATCCAAGAGGGGGGTTGTCATGTGTGAAGCGTTTTAACTGTACTTGACCACAAAAGTTTTCTTTTCTTAAAGAATCCCTTGGAATTAATATTCTATAAAATTAATTTTGTTAGTACTAGTGTAATGAAGGAAACAAGGGTTTGGGAGACATTTGGGTCTCAATTTTACTTTTATATCCATCACATACCAGAAATATGGCCTAAGACATATTACTTGCTTTCTCTAACCCTCATTTTCATTTCCATTTGTAAAAGGCATTAAGCTTCATCTTTTACAAGTTATTATTATAGCATAAGACCTAGAGACGAATAAAACTTTCAGGGGTTGTATCAAAAACAGGTTTGCTGTTCCTCAGTTTGCTCACCCTCTCTCCATAGATGACACTTTCCAGGCTCCCTTGTCTCTAGTTCTGGTCCACGGCAGGTGGGTGTCCAGTGATGACTCCGTCCATGAAACCCTCCTATAAGCAACACAGTCCTCTCCTTCTCTCCTCCATCCTCAAACCCCAATGATTGGATGTAGTGGGCTCTGTGAGGGCAGAACCCTAAGGAGGAAGGAGCGTATCGGTCCTTTGATCACTTCTTGAAAGAAAACTTCCCAGCCAAGAGTGCCGATTCAGGCAATGCATTAGAAAGGAATAAACATGCATTGTTCTGTGCCACTGATATTTTGTGAGGCTTTGTGACATTCCTATGGTGTGGATGCTATTCCTGTGGTATGGATGGAAATCCCGGAGCACACTGTCTGGTACATGTGTAATAGGTGGTAGATCCTGTGGGTGCTATTGAGATTACCATTGTTGCTGTTGCTTTTATTGTTATTGTTGCAAAAATATACTCAGAAAGAAAGAGATTCTTGTGATTCTGCCAAAACATCATGGACGTCAAATTCCCAGAACATTTGTATCTCTCAATGGGTTTATCCATTCTGTGTTGTGTGACTGTAAAGTACGGATTAGTCATCTTCGGCTGCCATAATAAAGTGTCACAGCCTGGCCAGCTTAAAACACAGAAGCTTATTTTCTCACAGTCCTGAAAGTTAGAAGTTCAAGATCAACATGTCAATAGTCTTGGTGTTGTAGGTGGTCATCTTCTCCCTATGTCTTCACATATGAATTTTAGAGGAACACAATTCAGACCCAAACAATCACCAGCCTTCAACACTGTCTTCAAAGAGTTGAAGATAAAGCTTGTAGGATAACAGCCTCATTTTCGTAGTCTGTTTTCTGTTGCTTACAACAGAATACCTAAAACTGAATACTTTATAAAGAAAAGGAATTTATGTATTAAGTTATGGAGATTAAGAGGCTCGAGGTCCAGGGGTCACATCTGGTGAGGGGCTTCTCATCGATGGGGATCTTCCTCAGAGTCCTGAGGTGGTGCGGGGCATATCATGGAGAGGGAGCTGAGCATGCTAACATGTTCTCTCTTCCTCTTCTTAGAAAGCCACCAGGTCCACTCCCACGATTATTCATGACCCAATCACCTCTTGAAGACCTCACCTCTTGATACTGCCACATTGGGGATTAAGTTTCAGCATGAGCTTTGGAGGGCACGAATATTCAAACCATAGCATTTATACTCTTACCAGAGTGTTGATCACATATCAGGCAGCATCTCTACTTAAACTTATTCTACAAATGTCAATTACTCTCTCTACATGGAGACAATGTAGCAAATATAATTAGTTTTCCCCTTAGGTATTCAACTAAAATTCATGTGATGTATTCATTTAAACATGAAAGGAGGTGAATTTCAGACAAAATTCCTACTGAGCAGAAAATAAAGCAAACCCCCCATTATGATCCAGTTATCCTTTAATTATTGTGTTCCATCACACGTGGATATATGGCAGGCACTCGTTCAAAGGAAAACCAGTATCACTGGCATTCACACAGATTTTTAGAAGCATAGCTGGAAAGCTATTTTTAAAATATATTTTTCAGTTTCCAAAATTGTTGGAAAGCTGGAAAACAGGTTAGAAAGAATAACGAAATTGTGTATTGCCTTTAGAAATGGTTACATTCTAGAAAAATAACTCATGAGATAAATGAGTTAAGATCAGTAGAATTTATTTTAAAAACACCAGGAGGATTTCTCATTGAACACAAAGCTACTGTATGTATTGTTATAGAGTACATACTCACATTGTGGTTTTACTCCCCCAGTCTCCTGATGCTGCTCCAGCAGGGATGTCTTCATGTATCTGGCAATTGCAAGGAACAGCACTCACCAGTAAGTAAAACCTTGAACTCACTGCTACCTGATCACTCCCAAAGTCTCAGCTGGAGAAAACACTGATTTAAGAAGGATTGCCTGAGGGCCTTGTGGTCTTTTTGTTCCCCTCATCTAGATGCTCTCAAAGTAGTTATTGGATTAAGCCAGACAAGCAGAACACCTTCTCACCTGGACAATATTCTTTTGCTCCCATCCTGTAAAGCACAAAAGAAGCTATGGCCTCACAAGCATCAAAGAGAAACTAGGCAGGCTTGCAACATGCCCTGGGGTGAAGATCTTGGTATGGGCCAAGATGATGCAATGTTACATTTATTTATTGAGAGTACATTATCTGCTCTGCACAGTTCTGGGTTTATAGCGTACAGGATTTTCCAGGACAAATTATTAATTTTACAAAAGCAAGTTTTATGTGCTCCCTTCACTGGGCTTTCTCCAGTGCAATGCTTCAATAAATATCTTATTCACTCTCCACAAAAACCCTGGGAGGTCATTATCTTTATCTTAGAGAAGAGGAAAATAAGGCCCAGTGAGACAGAGACTTACCTGGGCTCCACATCTAGTGAAAGGCAGACATGAGATCAAGCCTAGGTCCAGCACGACCCTTAGATCCAAGTAAGGGCGGGGTCCCTGCCCCGGACCTGGCTCTGGAGGGACCCCATACTTTGTTGTGCCACCTTCTTTGAGTATTTCTACATTCTCCTAGAGTTCCTGGGGCTGGCTGGGGCAGGCAGTGCCTTCTAGCAGTTAAGGGTACCCGTACTTTTCCCCATGAGCCCTGGTCTCCTCTCTTCTCTTTGCAATGCTCCTGATGTTACCAAGCAATCAATGGGCTCACTGTCCAATGTGCACAGAAGTCAATACCATGGCACCGACTTTTGTGAAAGAAAAGATTTATTGCTAGTTGACTGGCAAGGAGACAGGAGGAAAGACTCAAATCTGTTTCTCTTGAGCTGGGGTTTGGGTCGAGTTTCATAAGCATAGGTTAAAAAGGTGTGATCTGATGGGATCTTACAATGAGGTGGTGCCGGAGGCACCATCTGACTGGATCCTGCCGGGCAGTGTCCACTTCTTTATTATGGTCCTCAATTCTCAGTCAGAGCCCTTGGTTCATCTGGGCATGCTCAGATCATATGACCTTCAAACTGAGGGCCCATGGAAACTGGAAAACAACTCACAACAGTGTTACACAGAAGTTGAATCAGGCCAGGTATGGTGGCACACGCCTGTAATCCCAGCGCTTTGGAAGGCTGAGGCAGGCAAATCACTTGAGGCCGGAAGTTTGAGACCAGCCTGGCCAACATGGAGGAACCCCATCTCTACCAAAAATACAAAAAATTAACCTGTCATGGTAGCATGCACCTGTAGTCCCAGCTACTCAGGAGGCTGAGACAGGAGAATTGCTTGAACCCAGGAGGCGGAGGTTGCAGTGAGTAGAGCTCACATCATTGCACTCAAGCCTGGGCGACAATGTGAGATTCCATCTCAAAAAAAAAAGAAATAAATAAAGTTGAACCAGATTAATCTGATGTGTGGTTAGACTGATACTCTAGTCCTCACATGTGGTCTGTCAGATGCCACAGGGGTCTTCAAATTCATGCCTGTGGGATTGTCTTAGGGCCCCATATACCCATTGACCAACTTCTCCCCATCCTCCTTTTCTCCCTACCCCCCCTAGTCTCTGGTAACCACTGCTCTACTCTCAGTTCTCCGGTGGATTCCACATATAAATGAGATCATGCAGTGTTTGTCCTTCTGTGCCTGGTTTATTTTGCTCAGCATAATGTCCACCAGTTTCACCCATGTTGCTGCAAATGATGCTTTTACAAATTATTATTAATATCTGCTTTTTTTTTCCCATTCAGAGTACAAACCACTTGTGGTCAGGAATGTTAAAGTGCATTTTCAACAATTTTCCATATTGCCTAGCTCAATGCTGTCTGTCTAATAAGCCTTTAATAAACAATTACAGAATGAGTAGGATGAGGTAAAAGGCCTCATTTTATCCTTACAAAAACAGCACCTAAGTCATTTAAGACTTTTTTTGAGAGAGGTTAATCCTAAATAAATTTTTGTTCTATAACATTGACTTCTGGGGATTTTTTTCACTTTATGGGTGTACAAGGGTAAAATGTGGTGTGAATTTTCATAAAGCAGCATATTGATTCATTCATCAATTCAATGTGTATAGATTGAATACTTACCGTGAATCAGACACTATGATAGGCACAAATGGAACAGAGATAAAATACAGGCCTTGTTCTCAAAATGTTTCTAGTGCAGGTGGGAGAAGGAATCAGAAAACTCAATAGACAGCATAGGAGAATCCAAATGATGGAGAAGGAGGGAGCAAAGAACTGGACTGGTATTCATTTATTAGATTTTTTGTTCAAGGTCAAATACAGTTATTCAATTTTGTTTCATTTTTTACCCTAGTCATGGTCACACGCTCTGGAACCCAGGAATGTACTGGGATTCACTGGCATATTGATTATCTTTTTATTTTAAAGTAAGGATCAGGCTGGGCACAGTGCCTCATGCCTGTAATCCCAACATTGTGGGAGACCGAGGCAGGTAGATCACCTGAGGTCAGGAGTTTGAGACCAGCATGGTCAACATGGTGAAAATTCATCTCTACTAAAGATACAAAAAATTAGCTGGGCATGGTGGCGGGTACCTGTAATCCCAGCTACTCTTGAGGCTGAGATAGGAGAATTTCTTGAACCAGGGAGGCAGAGGTTGCAGTGAGCCAAGATCATGCTATTGCATTCCACCCTGGGTGGCAGAGAGAGACTCTGTCTTAAAAATTAAAAATTAAAATTAAATAAAGTAAGGATCAGTTTGGATGTGAAATAAGATAACTGGATGGGACTGAAACTAAGTTCATTGTATCTGGATGATTTATACATCTCTGTTTCTCCTTTCTGTATAGAATATTTCACAAGGTCACCTATCTAATAATGGAATATTTACAAAAGTAAACAGCTCATCAAAATTAGTTAATTAGTGTATTATTCCGTTTTTACACTGCCATAAAAAATACCAGAGACTGGGTAATTTATAAAGGAAAGAGGATTAATTGATTCAGAGTTCCACATGGCTGGCGAGGCCTCAGGAAACTTGCAATTGTGGCAGAAGGAGAAGGAAGGACCTTCTTCACATGGTGGCAGGAGAGAGAAGCACAAGCAGGGGAAATGCCAGATGTTTATAAAATCATCAGATCTCGTGAGAACTTACTATTATGAGGACAGCATGGGGGAAACCGCCTCCATGATCTAATCACCTCCTGCCAGGTATCTCCCTAGATACATGGGGATTATGGGGATTACAATTCAAAACGAGATTTGGGTTGGGACCCAGCCAAACCATATCAATTAGTTACAGTATGCCACTCTTTGAGACAGGCCTGCAAGCATAACACTTGCTGCTATCAGATACACAGTAGTGACAAGAGGCAGGGCTCAGTCCCACTGGTCCACCTGTCACAGGCTCACGCTCCCTAAGCTTTTTGTTTTAACCAGTCTCAGGTGTGCAGTACCTGTCGGTCAGGCAGCCCTATCTGGTCTAGAGTTAGGAATTGGATCGCTGTTAAAGAACCAGGCATTTTCTCCTATTACACTACAAACCTTTGGATGAAGGGTCACATGAAACTTTATGTGTCATTAGCATCTTGAGGGATGCTTGTTTACTTATATCCTCTCACATGAAAAAACTGAATTTAATACTAGCGAAAAGCAAAAAGAAGTGAATGAAGGGGATTTTAACTGCTGGAAGGGAAGGAGTTTCAAGGACCAACCTAGTCTGCTTTGTAACTTTGCCTTCAGGATCTGGCTCTTGACAAAAAAATTTGGCTTAAAAAAAGCAATTTTTCAAAACTTGTCCTTTTCATCCCCAAAACAAAAATTAAAGTGATCTGATTGATATATTCTACTTTGCCTTTGGGTATGACCTTCAAAACAACATAATTGCATGGTTTTGTGTGTGTGTGTGTGTGTGTGTGTGTGTGTGTGTGTGTGTGTTTTGTTTTGTTTTGTTTTTTTAAGACTCCAAAGAATGAATTGGAGTAAAGTGATTAACTCTTTGCTAAGTCTTGATAGAGTGCCCTTCAAAATAGAAAAAGATCAAATAGTAAGCTATTCTTAATTAAAGTGAATGAATAGAATTGATTTAATAAAATTATAATGTTGTTTAATGACTGTGGGAGATTGTGTTCAGGGAAGAAAACTGACATTTTCGCCTTAATCGATGCACATTTTATTAAAATCAATGTGGTCTATTACATAAGGCCTATTGAAAGAAACTTTAATAAAGTCCAATCTATAAAAAGTAACCACATCTAATTCAATCAAAATTTAACCTGATGGTAGCTACCATGTTCATCCAACATATATTTGTTGAGTGCTTACTATGTACTAGGCACTGGGAAAGTATCGATGAAAAGTCAATTTTTTTCCCTTAAGGTACACACTGTAGAATAATTAGCTTACAATTTTGCATTAGATTCAAATGCACCTCAACTTACAGTATTTCATTTGCATTTTAAAGACCATTTTTGTTACATTTTAAATAAATACAACTTCAACTTAGAAAAAAAAATTGAATGCTAATGTCCTTTCCAATTCTAATATATGACTTGAATTGTTAGTGGATAGTGGAATGGTAGGGTTTCATGTTCAAAGGGAGTTTTTGGCATTGAAAAAAAGGGTTGCTGATGCATCGCAGTGTGCGTAGTTTTTCCTCTCTTGGGTTTCCCTCTCTTATGATTAAAAAAAGGTTTTCAGCCATGTCTATATTCCACACTGCTTCCAGAAGGCTAAGATGCCTTCCTCCAGGAATCAGGCGGAGTGGTAGTCTCACGTTTTCTTCTTGATCTTGGCTGCCCATTTAAAACTTCTGTTTCCCTGATCCTGATTCTTGATTCTTACTGATATTGAATCTCACCCTATTACATTTGCTTTTAATGTAAGGTGCTTTGAAGCTGTAAAGGAACAAAGTGAAATATAACTTTTAAAAAAGTTTTTAACTATTTGAGGGCTAAAACAATATAGTCCTTCTTTCCCTGGAGTACTTTGCTCAGATTGTGTGATGTAACAGATAAGCATTAAATCCTTCTTATCTTAAATTCAGCAGATAACTTTATTCATTAATTCAAAGAGTATATGCTGAGCAACTCTTATGTTCCAGGAGTGCTAAGTGCTAAGGTTATAAATAGAAGTTAGACTATTTCGTTGTCAGGGTAATTACTATAACAACAAAATCAAAAACAAATCTCAGAGGTCAAATATAACCAAAGTTCATTGTTCACAGTCCTAAGCTGGGGGCGTCTACAATTCATTACACTTAGTTCTCAAAGTGACCCTGGATATCGAAGTCCAGTTGGAAGACAAGGATAGAAAAAAGTGTGGATGCCATTTGAGAAAGGGTTTTAGGGCCAGCTCTGGAAGGCCAGCCACTCCCACCCACATTCCGGAGGCCAGAGTTTGACCCCAAAGTTCCACCTAACTTCAGCAGGTATTTGTTGACAGGGGCTGGGAAATGTCTTACTGGATGACCAGGAAAAAAAAGAAGAGGGGCTTGGTGAGCTTCAGGTGCTTTATCCACCATGTCCAACCTTCTGATCACCTTGAAGCACACCCACTCCCTCCTGCTGGAGACAGTGCAAAGACTCAGGCAGGCCCTGTATCGAGCCCAGATGCAGGCTCTCCAGACGCTGCATGGCTTCTTATGATCCAGTGCAGTCACTTTCCCTCCACAGATACGTGCACACTTAAGCAACAGTGGACCAGGGTCAGGAAATTGGCAATAAAAATTCTTAGTCTGAACATAAAAGAACGGAGAACACACAGAAGTTACTGACCCAGTCATAAGACCCAGTTGACTGACAGGGCAGGGCAGCTCCTTGACTAGGCTTGATTCTGTCTTGTGGGTAGGAATACTTCTGTCCATCTCCCACCATTCTTCTTGTCATATCCGAAGAGGGTTTAGGAGATATGTCTTCCTTGGGAGCTGGACCATCCCCATCCTTCTTGCTGCACCAAATGTAGTGTCCTAAAGATCAAAAAGGCAAAGGGGTTTTTAATTGAGGGAGGGAGATGATTTCATTTTGTTTTGTATTTTCCAGGATTATAATTTTGTTGGTAATAAAATTTCTTCATAAATGCATTTAGATTCTATTTTATTCCAGTTTACTCTTGCACCTCTCACTATACCCAGAGTTCTTTCTGAGATATTTTAAATCCTATCTAAGTAATCTCAGGATGCTATAATAAACACCATAGCCAGGGCAGTTTAAGCAATAAAGGTTTGCTAACATTTGCCTTTCATGGTTCTGGAGAACGGGAAGTTCAATATCAAGATGTCAGCTGGTGATGTTCCTGGAGGAGATTCACTTTCTGGTTCACCAGCAGTTGCCTTCTTGCTGTGTCCTCAGTGGTTGAGACAGGGATCATCCCTCTCATGTCTCCTGTGTAAAGTCACTCATCCCATCATGAAAACTCCATCCTCATTATCTGCTTATCTCCCAAAGGCCCCACCTCTGAATGCCATCACACTGGGTATTAGGGCTTTCACATATGAATTTGGAGGGATACAAACAATGAGTCCCATAGAATTGTCTTTCTTCTATATATTATGAAGCCCATGCTTCTGAGCCAGGAGCAGGCAGTGTTCAGTTTCCCTGATGGGATCAGGAGGAACTTCTTATAATAGGTAAGGCTTGAGATTTATGTTGAAAAATCCATGATGTTCACTGAAGTGTATGAAAAGGGAAAAAGAGAAAGGCGTGACTGTGTAGCACAGCCAGCAGGTTAGGGGAATTCTACGTCTTCTGACAACTCCAGAGTAGGAGGTCCCCAGGAACAGTTTTCGGGACAGTGACTGAAAAGACCGTCATGTGCCAGATCATACAGGGCCTTACTGGCTTTGTTGGAAGTTTGGCCTACATGCAGTGAAGAGTCTGTAAAGACTTTAAGCAGGGAGTGACAGGATCAAAGTGGAGGCAGAGCTGAAAGAACAAACACTCAGTGGTGGTCACCATAGCCCCAGCAAGATGTTATGAAGACCTAACAAAGGCACAGGCTTGTGGGATGGAGAGGAGAGTTTGGACACAGTAACTGTTAGGGCGGAGATGCAGGGATTGCAGACAAGGAGGACCGACTGCCCTCACCGCACTCAGTGATTTGTTAGATTTCATGCCCTCTTCACCCCTGGATGCCAATGACCATTTCCACTATCCCTGTTGGCATGGAGAAAGGGGAACAGCCTTCAGCTGGCTAGGTCTCTACAGTGATACTGTCTGTGAAACCAGAGTGAAAGCCCAGGCTCAGCTCAGTAGGCAAACAGATTCCTGACCCTGTGGAGAAAGGATCCATGGAAAAGAGTAAACCAAAATAAAATTGTAGATTCCACCAGTGCAAATGATGTAGGAAGCTGAGCCCCACATACTTTAGATAGGACACCATCCACTTGCCACTGAGAGGCAGAGAAAGTGAGAGAGAAAGACAGTGAGAGAAAGCACATATGATTTTACATGCAAAATCGGAATGGCAACTGTTAGCTTATTGAAAGTTAACGTTTTTGCAGGTATTTAATCATTATCAGCTTCTTAGTTCTGCTTGACCAAAATACAAATGCAAACACAGGAGTTTTTTGCCCTTATGGTTGTCTTGAATTCAATTTTAACACAATGTGCCGTGTAGTATTTGGAATTGCACCTAACTAAAGCACTGAAATAAACGAACTTTGTGAATCTCGTCTTTGCCAAGTTTGTTTCACTAGTTTGCTGCTGGTGAAAATATTCTTTTTGAAAAAGTTGACCATCTTCAACCTATCTTCATTGCTAAGTACAAGTGAGATATTGACATTGCATGTTCTCATTTATTTGTAGAATCTAAAAATCAAAACAATGGAACTCATGAACATAAGGAGTAGAAAGGTGATTGCCAGAGGCTGGGAAGGGTCGTCAGGGGCTGGGGACAGTGTGGAGATAATTAGTACGTATGAAAAGTAATACTTAGAGCGAATGAAGTAAGACCTGCTATTGGATAGCACAACAAGGTAACTACAGTCAATAATAACGTAACTGTACATTTTTAAATAACTAAAAGAATACAATTGGACTGTTCACAACAAAAGGATAAATGCTTTCCTTTTCAGAGAATCCTACTCTCTATGAGGTGATTATAATTTATTGCATGCCTATATTGAAACATCTCATGTACCCCTTAAGTATATCAACTACTATGTATCTACAAAAATTAAACACTAAAAAAAGAAGAGGAGAATACCCAAATGAGATATTAAATTTTAGTGCTGGAGCATTATTCAGGACAGCACCATCAGAGTAGGTAGAGGCAAAACTGGAGAGTGAGCATTAGGTGACAGAAAGAACACCAGTTTCCCAGCCAGGAGTCAAACTGTGGGCCTTCTACTTCCTAGCTGTGTGGGCTTCAACAAATTGCTTAACATTCCAAGTTTTCATCTATAAAATATGACAGAGAAAATCAGCAGTGAAGGAAATGTGCAGGAAATGCGCCTTCCTGGATTTTCACAAAGCGTGTTCTCAGTAAAGGCAGACCTGGAGTTGCCGGTGAGCCTCAAGTTCTGAGATAAGATGTAGACATCAATTACACCTGGTAAGGTATGAAGCCAGGGATGCTGGTAAGAAATGGACCCTGTTACTTGAATGACTCAGTAAACTCACAACCAGCTCCACTGACCAAACTTCCAGGGTAGCGTCTTACTTGAGATAAGTGGTTTGAGGGGCTCAAAACACTGTACTTCCTCAATTCTATAACATAAACAACTGATCACATGTTAATATAGCTGAAATCTATATACATGCCTCTTACTATTGATTTACAATTAACAAATGTCATAGTCCCACACCCCACCCCCACCCCAGGATGCTAGATCATAAAATTGATGGAGCGGTTTCCAATCAAAGACATTTTGAAAAAGGCTAAATAAGATTTACCATGCAAGGCAAGAAAAACCAGTCCTTACCTTTTTACAGCGTATTTTAAAATTCATATCTCAGGCTCACATGGTTTCATATATATATATATATATATATATATCTATATGTACGTACTCTTGAGTTTTAGGTTTTGGGGTACATGTGAAGAACATGTAGGATTTTTGAATAGGTACATACATGGCAATGTGGTTTACTGCCTTCCTCCCCATCACCTATATCTGGCATTTCTCTCCCTTTTATAGCAGATGTGCATGATCGAAGTGCCAAAAGGAAGTCAAATGCCTAGTAATATTTTATTCATGGGTTACACACCCCTATGCCTTCACTCCGGTGTTGCTTTTTTCCTGGAATGCCTGTCTCATTTGACTCTGACAAGTACCTGTTCATGTTTCAAGCTTCATCTAAGCTCCATCTTCTCTGAAGTCTTTTCTTTTCTTTTCTTTTTTTCTTTTTGTGGAGAACAGGGCCTTGCTGTTCTCAAGAACTCCTGGGCTCAAGCTGTCCTCTCACCTTTGCCTCCCTGAGAGCTGGGATTACAGGTGTAAGCTACTGCACCAGGCCAAGCCTTTTCTGATATAGACCAATGCTCACTCAGAAGTGGAAATGACAACTCTCTCCTCTTTGCTTTTCTTTGCCCCACAAGCTATTAGTTCTGCAGGGTCCCGTTATTTCTTTGCATCTGCTTGTTTATACATGTGTTATCTATTTCCCATCCCTCACCCCTGTGGGCAAGCCATGTGTCTTCATTCCTCTCCCAGTCTTGAACATTTACTTCGAACACAGTAGATATTCAAGAAGTTCTCTTGAACAAATTAATAAATACCTTCCATAGTAGTCTTTGCACGTAAGAAACTCTATGAACAACTCAGCTTTCAGAGTAACATAAAAGTAATTTGTAATCTAAAAATCCAGGTAGGAAGAGGAATCCCTTAGTAGTACAAATCTAACACTGGAGAACTTCTAAAATGCATGTCACTATGAAGTGGCTGGAGGCTAAAATGTCAGTCCCTTTTCTCCTGTAAGTTTTCTGGCTGTGTGGTTTATTTAGATTTCCTTATTAACCTGTATGTCCCTCATACACCAGACTGAAGTTCAATCTCTACAGAGCTTCTCCTGTTCTTCCTGTATGAATCAAAGCGAGGATGCTCATCTTGTTGTCGAATTCACCTGACAGATAGATTTGCTACAACAAATGAAAACTCTAAATAAGCAGCTCCCATCTATTTTTTATGGCTGGCATTCATTCCCAGCAAATAGCAAATGTTATCCCAGGATGAAAGCATCTATAATTCCTGAAGTTTTTATTCTGCTATAAATCATAGTGAATATTTCCATTGTGAGACTTTTTTTTAAATATAAAGCAAAAGTTAAAATACATGTATTTTAAAAATTCCTTAGAAAGTGTCACAACAAAGTTTTGTTCTAGAAAGAATTACAGCAAAGGCGGCCATGGAGAACAGCATAGAAGGGTTTAAAAAAAAATCACCAGAAATATATAACCTAATTATACTTTATAAATATATATTCATGTATACATAGATAGATAGATAGATGCAATCAAGAGTTCAAAGACAAAGTGCTTAATTGCAGATGCCTCTTCTCCTGTCAGTTTCAGGCTTTTGTTTACACCATACTCCAAGGTCATCACTACGACTGTCAGAATTTCTCAACCTAAGTTGTTACAGCAGCAGTTGTCAGAGGCTCACAAACTCACCTGCCAGACACTCCTCCCAGGGAAAATTTCACTGGAAGAGCTGGGGCAAATGGAAAGGAATTCTAGAAGAAAAGTAATAATAACAGCAAGAGCTAACAGTGACAAAGGACTTCTTATGCGTTATCTCCATTAATCTTCATGATCGCTTGTAGGGCAGTTACTCTGATTAGTGCCATTTTATAGAAAAAAAATTAAGACTGACAAAGATCAAGTACCTTTCCCCAAAGCATGCAGCTAATAAGTGACAGAGGACCTGAAAATGGTGGATTTTCAGTTTGTACTGAAGACCAATATAAACAAACAATTTGAAATGCTCTATAGGATTTTCCTTCTTCATCTTTAGATTTGAATTAAAGAGAGAAAAGGGTAATGGTCATATATTTGGGCAAAGTATCTCCTGGTTAGAGTCATTTCTATCCATCAGCATTTTGGGAGGCCTAACAAAGTTCCACCTGCCTGTACGGTGACTCTGATCAGTTGACCACAGTACCAGAAGGTCTGGTTGTCACCTCCTTCATGTTTCCTCGGGAAAGCTTTGGTCTCTACAATACAGTATTGTATCTATGTTCACCTAAATCAGATGTGACTAAACATTGTCATAATTCCAATTTCTTTTAACCTCTCTCAATTCCAAAAATTCCTAAAAATTAAATAAGATTATAATTTCAAAATGTCATATTTGTAAATATTGCATAAATCACCTATTGCCTTCCCCAGAAACACTACTTGTACAATTTCTCAAGCACCACCACTATGCTCCAGTTACTTGTCTGTATGCATTTTCTTATTCCATCATTACAAATCCTGAACAGGGGTGTTATTACTCCATTTTATATATGAAAAGAGTTTTAAAACCAGAGATTAAATAAAGTGCCCAAGGTCATAGAGGCATTCAGAGGCAGAACCAAAATTTCATCGTAGGTCTGACTGCCTGTACAATGCAAGACACACTCGCTTCCTGCACCCTAAATGAGACTACCAGCTACTGCTCGACTTACGACCACGGTCGGGACTGCAGACCGGTCGTAACACGATTTGGTCGTAAGTTGAGTAGGCTATATGTACAGTTGAAATGGTGCACATGGAGATGGTAGTGCTGCCGGAAGCTGGTCCACACTGTCGTACGCCCAGCTGGGCAACGTTTGCGCTGTCAGGCGCGGAGCAGTCGCAGCTAGCCATTGTGGCCGTAAAGTCGAATGGTCGTAAGTTGTATAGGTGGTAAGTCGATCAATACCTGTAACACAAACTTCTCAACAAGAGACTCAGAATTGGACTTTTCAGCACTTTCTCTCCATTTGTTTTCTGTTTTTGTTTTTATTGTTTTCCTGTTGGTTTTGTTGTTGTTGTTTGGTTTTGTTTTTTTTTTTTTTTTTTTTTTTTTTTTTTTTTTTTTTTTTTTTTTTTGTTTTTTTTTTTTTTTTTTTTTTTTTTTTTTTTTTTGCTTTTTACTTAAAAACATCTCACACAAAAGCATCCTCTGATTTTTTTCCCCCTGAGAGGTGCTGAATAAACAGTTTTCATGATGTGTGGCCACAATTGCAAACTTGTCAGAATGCAATTATTAATGTGATACTTAGATATTTATTGTTGTCATAAGACTCTGCACAATGGCTTTGAAAAAATGCCCTGATTCATGGTTCATATCCAAGGCTTTATCAAATGCACATTTTCTAATATAATGTGGGTGCCATGAGGTACAGGCATATTGCATTCATGTTAAATAACACCCTATAATCCTGAAAATAAAATACTGGCTTACTTTTAGAAAAAATTCCTTCTTGCCTATAATTTACTCCAAAACCATAAACCATCTATGAGATGAATGTGGCATTTCCTAAATAGGAGAGATAGTTAAAGAGTTTCAGAAAATTAAACAAAAAAAGGTCAAACATCAAAATAAAAATTAAGATTTTACTACCTTTCATATAAATGCAAGCCATCGTTTGAAAGTCTGGTGATTAATGCTGGAATATTTTATTCCAGTGAAGCCTCCTCTGAATCCACATCTAATTATTAGGACACCCACTGAGAAGTTTTTCAATAACCTCACAGTGCTCAAGATTATTTCTATTTTCATTTATCAACATAGAATGTGTGGACCTCCTAACTCTCAGGCTTTAGGGGATGTTTTTGTGGAGCCAAAACTGTTGTCATAACAATTCAGATAAATTGTGTAATCCTAAACAATAAATTGACTCATAGCTATGGAAGTTTTCCCACGTAGATTTCACACACAGTTTCTAAAATAATCCCCCTCATAGCTATTATCGCCTTCCTCCCACCCGTCACACCAATTATTCCCAACTGCTGGGACCTCCATCAAGGAGAGAAGAGAGGCAAAGAGCAACCTTCCCTACCATTGACCAAGGATTCTGTTCTGTTTTTTTGTTTGTTTGTTTGTTTTCAGATATTTCACTCAAACCCTCAGGAACTCATGCCCTGAAAAGGCCATGCCTGGGTGGACTCAGAATTTTAGCAATGGCCATAATGATTGTTGAATGAGTGTAGGCTCCAGTACTCTGAGCCCCAAACCAGAGCTTATTCTCATCCATCTTCTCCCTCAGCTCTAAAGACAGCCCTAAAGTAAGGCCACTAAAAAAAATGTCACTTAATAAGATGCCTTATTATTTCAACATCCCCACAAAGCCCAACAGCTGGTGAATTCCCAAAGAAAGAAGAGAAAAGGAGGGGGCATCAAGGAGAGGTGTTGGCAATAATGCACATGGATGTAGAAAGATGACAGTCAATGGTATAGATTGAAGAGGATGGGACATGAAAAGCACTATTATGTACTGCACACCTACAACGTACCTGGGACTGAGCTACAAGAATTCCATAAAGCAAGGTGTTAATTGGCACTATTGGCATTTAGACTGAACTACTCTTTGCTTTGGGATCTACACTATGCATTAAAAGGTATTTAGTAGCATCCCTGGCTTCCTCCTACTAGACAACAGTGGCCCTACCACATCCCAAGTTTTAACAATCAAAAATGCTTTCAGACATTGCCAAAGATCCCCTAAGGACAAAAATGGCCTTAGTTTAAAACCAGTGTCATAGGTATACCAATTAATCTCAACCCTGTCCATGAGGAAGGCATTATCATGCTTGTTTTACCAGGGAAGAAATAACAGAAAAGGGGAACCCTTACATAGAGCTAATCATGGGGCAAGCATGCTTACAAATACACTCACCTAAATCCCCATGGGTTTATATATAACAGTTAGTATTATCCCCATTTTACAGATGAGGAAGCTGAGGCACAAAGCTGGTCAAATCCTGCTTGAGATTCACACCCAAGAACTGAAGCTTTGTCTATGAGGCAGCTGGCTCCTGCGCTTGCCCAGGGTTGGTCCCACTGTAGAACGTAGGAAATTCTGCTCCAAGGCCATGCTCCTTCCACCACCTAAAGCTGCTCCTGAAACAGAGCGAGGCATGGTAGAAAGTAAGATGATGCTGTACTCACAAGTATGACTCTGAAACACCTGGGTTTCTAATGAGAAAGAACAGTATCTTCCAATTTGAATACCAAATCTACCACATGTTCACATGGAGTCCACCAGGCTTACAGAGCAGTCAGCTTCCTAGGGAATGACAGATAAGTCTTCTCAGGGAAACACTTTATAATCATCCCTCTGACATTTAGGCTCTCATTTCTCTTTGCTCACCCATCTCAAAGAATGTGTTCTACCGTAGACTATCTACAAAGATAATAAACCTTTACAGCTATATCCTAACTGCTCCTTGTTTAATATAGAAACCGAAAATTTGGTTGAATTAATCAATTCGTAATTAAAAATTAGCCAATAGGCAAGAAAGATTACTGGCTAAATGTGCAGACCCTCGAGTAAGAAAATCTCAGATTCAAATCCTAGCTTCCCTACTCACGAGCTCTGGAAGTCAAGAGTTCCCGTGTCATCAGATGGGGCAACAAGCCTCGCTTCTGAGTTCACAGTAGGCAATATAAAGCCCCTCTTAAGGGGCTGGGAGGTCGAGGTCTTTGTGGTTTAATGAGGAAAAGAAAGATGAGGGGTTAGCTAGTGAAAAAGAATGTTGGGCTTTCTTCTCACAATCGTCTTTCCTCACCAAGACAGAATGAGAGATAAAGGTGAATCCACTGGGCTGGTGATTAGCAGAGTCAGACCAATTGCAGCATCCTCTGTCTCCTCTGAAGGGAAGCAACATATTGATTGTGCTTTGAAAAATCAAGATCTCACTTCGGGAAACACAGCTTTCTTTTGCTCACAAAGAAACAATGCTAAAACATAAAACTACTTATGCATCCTCTAGTGCATGGATTCAGATGGGCTGAGCAGTGAAAGTGACTTTCCCACAATTCCATGTTTACAATAACCCTTCTCCCAGGGGCATCAATATTAATACAGTCACACTTTCCAGGCGGGTGAATTGCTAAATCTCCAAAGCCCCCAAGGACAGCTTAACTGCAAGCCATTCTCTTCAGGATTGTAAGGTGATGCATAGCCCTCCTGGGTAGACATCCTAATGTATGCAACAGACACACCCGTGACAGGCAGAAGCAGCAAGAGAGATAGGAAAAAAAGACACCTGGGAATGCAGGAATAGAACCTCTGCACTGACCAGCCATGTAGGCAACCCCAGCCACTCCAGTGGAATCTCCAAATTATGATTTATTTTCTCTTCATGTCCTCTCTGCTCACCAAAAACACAGACCCCTTCTGTTATGAAGGGCGAGAAGAAAGCTGGCAAAGATCCAGCAGTTTCTATGGCAGGCACTTGTAAGAAGATGCTGAGCTAAGCCTGTTCTCTTCTCTTCTTAGGGCGCCCCGAGGTCCTACTTTCTGCCGTCTCCCCGCTTGTGCCCTGCCTCTCCCTTCTTCAGCCCTGGAGTTGCCTCATTCTCCTAACTACTTCCCCTTTCTTGTCCTCCAGAAAATCGCCTCTGTGAAATGATGATGTCTTTGTCATCCAGTTGAACTAGGAAGCATATTCTTTTCTATGAATTGAAATACAAAATTGATTTCCCCCAAAATATAAGTCCTAATAACACTAAACAAGAATACTAACAGTTAGATAGCATATTTAAAGATAAGACTTACAGGCTACAAGATTTCTACATTTGTTATTTTTTTCCCCTTTTTAACTGCTCTCAATTGCAGCTAAATTTTATTTCCTTAGATTTCGTGTCTTGGAATAGAATTATATTTTGTAATTCACTGGCCATCTCTCTTTAGAGCCAAAAGTGTCCTAGAACACCAAGATACTATTCCAGTTTCCATCAAAAATACCTATAGAGCTACCTGCAATGGGCCTTTCAGGAATTATTCCAATGACAGAGCCTATCTTTGAAGTAATTTACTGAGGGCTCCAGCAACCTCCCAGATTATTTAAAGAAAGAGGACACAAAAGCTACCCTTGTGATGAAGTCTCTAATAAACAACCCAGAAAGAATAGAAATGACTTCCAATCAGGAAAACATTTTCTACTTAATGCTCTAAACTGAGGTAAAACAATCAACAGCTCAACACATATTTTCAGCGGCCACTGATGGACCAGACTTTACATTCTATCATGCTTCTTGCAGGAAGTGTTTGAGCTCAAAAGGACCGAGCTTCCCCCGGTCTCAGGTACCATGTAGGCTTCTAACAAACAAGAACTTTTGAAAAGCAACTTTAAACAAGAACTTAATTTGTTTCTATTTGGTTAAGCTAAGATTGAAAATAACTCCCTCACTTTTTTCCAGCGGGGGTTACCTTTTAAATGAGGATGTCTGATTTGGCAATCCAAAGCAATACATTGCTCATGGCATAATATAAAACAGGACCCATCTTTGGGAAAGCTATAACTGCTGCCAAGCAGAAGGCATTATTTCACTCATTAAATCTTTATTGAAGGCCTACTATGTGTCAGGCACTGTTTATTCTAGGGGGTTGGGAAACATCAGTGAACAAAACAGACAGAAATCCTCCCTCTTTGTGTAATTGGCAATGATAGTTATAAGGGTTTCTAATTCTGGAAAGCAGCATTATATTTTATTTTTCAATAACTTCTCTAGCATCTAACACCGTGTTTTGCACATAATATACCTCAATAAATAATCCATGGCTATGACTGTTCCATTACTAACCAATGTACATTAAGCACATATTATGTGCCTAGCACTGAAGGACCCAAAATGAATAAGTCTTTTTTTTTTTTTTTTTTTTTTTTTTGAGACAAAGTCTCACTGTAACCCAGGCTGGAGTGCAGTGTCGCAATTTTTTTTTGAGACAAAGTCTCACTGTAACCCAGGCTGGAGTGCCGTGTCGCAATCATGGCACCCCGAAGCCTCCACCTTCTGGGCTCAACTGATCCTCCCACCTCAGCTTCCCAAGTAGTTGGAACCGCAGGCACGTGCCACCGTGCCTGGGTAATTTTTGCATTTTTTGTAGAGACAGCGTTTCACCATGTTACCCGGACTGGCCTTGGACTCTTGGGCTCAAACTGTTCCCCCACCACAGCCTCACAAAGTGCTGGGATTACCAGCATGAGCCACCATGCCTGGCCAAAATGTCTAAGTCTTGATCGTTGTTCTTGAGAAATCACAGGTCCTAGCACCAGCTGGTGTCAGCTGCTTCAGTGGGAGCCTATACAAGGCCAGGAGAGCAGCAGGAGGAGGGAACAAGATAATTAGAGGACTTAGAAAAGGACTACTTAGAGGAGTTGCTGCCAGAGCTGAATCTTGGCGTGTAAGTAGCTGAGCACCAGGTAAATGGGGACAGATGCAGAGTAAGGAAAGGGTGGAAAATACCCGGCAGAGAAAATGGCATGAACCAGAGCAGAGAGGGGAGGAACAGGCTTCTGTGTCTGGAGTGGTCACAAGATAATAAATGGTCCCTCATTCCTAGCCAGAGGTGGGATCCTGTTGAGCAAATCTTCAAGGCTTCCTCAGCCTCTTGTTGGGGCAACTGGGTAACAATCCAAAGCTCACACCACTTCCAAGAAAGAAATTCTTACTCTTTGTAAAACACAGGAAAAATCATGGTCACATATGTCTGTGAGTACAATATTTAAGAAATCAAAAAAGAACTATTTTTGACTTGAGGAATAGAAACGATGCAGGGCTCAGCGCAACCACTCCCCTACAGAGGAATAGAGGAGGTCATCGAGTTTTCTGAAAGGCACAATTTCTAGGGGCGTACATGAGGGTCACTTTGATGGCCGGCCCTTAATTTACCTTCAAACACCTCCTTCAGTGATATGCCTGTTTGTCTCCTCAGCCTTGCTCACTATAGGGAACTAAATATGCCTTTAATATTTATCTGTGCTGTGAAAACTGCTTCTACATGCGTCCCTTTGAGGGAAATAGCCAAGATCAATGCAGGACTGACATATACTAAATGAAGAAACAAACAGAAATATTTATTTCTCTGTCCACAGACCACAGTGCCTCCTGAGGGTGAGAACAAATTGGCAGCAACAATATAGTACTCCAAGTGGGGCGGGCACCGCCTATCTCTAGAAAGGCTGGACTGTACGGGTTTTTTTTTTTTCTTTTTTTATAAGAGAGATCTATGCAAAAACATGACACAATGAAAATGATATTTTAAATATGATTTCTCTGTGACTGTCCTGAGATTAGAATGTCTCAAACCTTATTTTGCTTGGGGTTTTAATAATTAGTACCATTGAGTACCAGATGCTTCAAATACTTTATCCCATTAAATCCAACTGCTCCAATTTAAGTATCATTATTGATATTTCACACAGTGTGAAAGAAGCAACCAGACGGGGAAGATGCCTCACCCAAACCTCTCTGTAGCAGTGGTTCAGTTTGTATTTGAGCAAGATTCAAGATTCATCTGGCCCCAAATCCTAGACTCGTTTTTTAGTGAACATGACTTCCCATGAATTTGGAACATTTACTGAATATATGAGTATGTAACATATAAACAAGAATGCAGTATGTCTTAGGTGAGTTTCCCCTGAAGCAGCTTTTGAGATGAGGATCATAACCAAATTACTTATTAAGGAAGGGCTAGTGAGAGACAGACTATGAGCAAATTACTTATTAAGGAGAAACTAGTGGGAGAAAGAAACACACACACACACACACACACACAGAGGGGGAGGCAGATAATTTCAGACAATCTTCCTGCAGAAGTAGCCTCAGCTAATCCTGCAGGAGAGAAGTCGGGAGCCAGGAGCATAGTAATCTCAGAGCCATCTAACGCAGGTAAGGGGCCTGGGCAGCCCTGATCCTGTGTGTCAGTCACCAGGCCAACAGCAGCCCTGAGGATGTGAACTCTCAGGCAATCTGATGCTGCAGGAATCCTCCATTGGCCCAAAGACAGTCCTCAAAATAAGGCAAGAGGTTACTAAATTCGAAGAAGAATTGTATAGAAACATTAAAATTGATCTGAGATGATATATGCCAGCACTGACAGGGTCCTTTATATCATTTCAAAGCAAATTCTCACAACCCAAAATATGAGCACAGGTTCATGCTCCAACAAAGAGCACTAAAAGCAGCACCCATCCCAGCCCCTCCCCAGTGAATCTGCAAATTAGCTTAGATCTGCAAGCTCCTCTTTCTTCACCTGTCTCCCTGGGCCACTGAATCAATTCCAGCCAAGGCAGCAGTCTGTCCTTATACTCCGTGTCATCTGCTGCTGGAGGTGAAATTAGGGATCCTTTCTTTAGTTTGATCCTCAGAGTGCCTGGAGTATGTCCTATGGATACCTTTGCACCCTCCAAGTGTCAACCAAGTCATATCCCTGCTTGTCCGTCTTTCTAGTACTTTGACAGGTTCCAAGTGTTTGTATAGTTCCTGCTATTCCTCCTTTCTAGGAAGCATAACTTGACTCCTATTTGACTTGAAGGAGATGATGCGCAGTATAAGGTTACCAAAGCTGTGGAGACATTGGTGTGCTGTCTGCCTCTGCTGCTTACTAGCCCTGGATCGTGGGCAAGTGACCTAACTCCTCTGAGTTTTCTCACCTGCTAAATGGAGAACAAGAAGGCTAGCTCAGGACTCTCATGATAATTAAATAAAATAATGTACAAAACAACTACTTATAATGAATAGCTACCATTGTCTTTGTTATTGTTATTTTAATGTGCTCTCTTGAAACCCTGACTTCCTGATGTAGCAATGGCAGCCTCGATTGAGTACAAGCTCATAAGGCTTTATCAGGAGGTCTAGCCCTAAAATCAGAGTAGATCACTAGAGGTTTTTTCCTTACTTTTCTCAGATTTCTGAAATTTCCATTTTCAAGGACCTAGAACCTACTCAAGTTATGACAGTGTCAACCCTACCCTTAGCAGCAGTAATCCATATTGGCCAAACCTGATAACCAGCCAAGGATTATATCACAGACAGAGGCAAGATATATTATGACACCTCTTTTATAACCTGGACTCCTGGCTTGCAGGAGGGTGGAGAATAGAGCAGCAATGAACCAGTTAAAAGCCACATCAGATCACAGCAGGGTTCTTAAGAGAATTAAGCCCTAATGTCTTAAAGCATCCATTGTATGAAATAAATTAATCTCTCTCATTCATTCAGAATGTCACAACTTATATACCATCCTTGGGATAATTGAGAAAATAGACACTCAAATTATTTTCTGTGTCCTAAAATTCATATGAGGAGCCCTAGTTGAGAAGTCATAATCGAAATTAATGCTTCCTTAATAGATATGCAAACTGAATTTATAGAGTATAAAGGAGACTTGCTCAATCTATGGCATATGGCAAAGCTAAAGACAGGAAAGCTCTTTGCTAAATAGCCCCCAGTGTTATTATGTAAACCCATCTCTAGAAACCATCTTAAATAAATCCCTTTAATCTTTCTGACACACACACACAATTCAGAGAGAGAGAGAATTTATGAATGAGATCTGATGCAGATCTCATTACACACAACAGAGTAATGATGTTAAATAAGGTACATGATACTCATTTAACAGTTAGAAACACACTGGATAACTCCTCTTTTAATTGGTTTAGTGGTTCCTCTCCTCTGTGATTTCATAGTTCCTTGCGCTAACATCTCTCCTGGAATATATTTCACTGAATCTTAATTATGTGCTTTTGTATGCACGTTTCCACTGAATCATGATGGCAGTTAAGCAAGTTTACTCATTTCTAATATCCATACCCTAGCAGCATTTGTCACATAAAAGGCATCAATGTAAAAGTAAATAAACTAACAGCAGTGGAGGAAAAAAAAATTCTTTATTCTCTTAGGTTCTTTGAATGGGGCCTGTGAATTAAACTGACGAAAGGATTAACAGGAGAAAAGCATACACATTCCATTTGATGTTACTATTTTTTACATGCATGAGGAGTTTCATAGAAAAGAAGTGAAAACTCTAAAGGAGTGGTTGGACTTGGGGGCCTGTATACCATTTTAACAAAGGATGATAAATTTAGACATTAGGCTAGACAAAGGAAAGAAGACTTTAATTTTCTAGGGCATTAAAATGTGGGAATGTAAATACATAAAGGAAACCATGGAATGGCAGATAAAGGTTATTTAGTAAAATTTGTTTACACAGAATCAGCTTGGTGCCATCTCTGCCTCCAGTGACAAGGGTTGAGCTCCTTTTCCTGGTACAAGAGGGAGAGAAGCAGACATCTCCACAAGGAAAATTTATATCTGCTTTTAGACAGAAGGAAACAACAGAGAACGCTTCCTGTGTTTCATTTTTCTCAATTGCCTTCATCTCAGAATAAGCCTATGCCACAGCAGCATATTTGGGAATGTCATATTCTGAACCTCTTCAAAATCAAATAATGAAAGCCATTTCAGAAAATGGAGCATGGTGAGTTTAGATGGTCTAACCTGGGGGATATGCACTGCCAAATGAGTCAAATTATCAATTGTTTACAACACTTTGACTATGGAAAATATGGCCACATATACGTATTAACTCTATTAGAACCATATACATTTCATTTTGACATTAAAAAAAAATTATTTAATAAAATCTAACAGCATCCAAAACAGTGCAGCACACGGAAGAAGATTTGATTTTGTCATCTTGAAAAATGTTTATGCAGAAGCCACATGAGGTTGTATTGAAAGAAGATGCAGTTGTAACAATTTATATGATAAATAAATCCTGTGGATCACTGATTGTAAGCTTGATTGTTTGTAGGTCTTACTCAGGTAATTTAAATCAGTAAAGTGATTACTCAGATAATTTAAATTGATCAGTGGAATAGTTGCAACTGTTATTGAGACAGTTTTTTCAAAAGGAGCCATAAATGTGGATTTTCATATGAAAACTACCAATTTTTAAATGTGAGCCAACATTGTGTACACCAAACAAAATATGCTTGTAGGCTGGATTTAGCCTGAGGGGTTGGAGTCTAACTGACTATATTAGTGAAAAACTAAAAATTTGAGAGGAATGCAACATCTACACATTGACCAAAGGGAGTCAACAAAAGATTTCTGCCCCCATTTATTTTTTAATCTTTCTTCCACCCCCAGGCACTTAGTCTAAGTTACTGCCAACAATGGATATTTTAGACACAGATTTTACCTGCTGGAGGATTACAATTTGGAACAAGGCAGATTATAAATAAATAAACCACATTGAAAGCAAAATTGATGATTTCTATTTTTGTGCCCAAACTGTACATGTTCTCTATCATATCACAATCCTTGGGACTCTCTGTTGTCTGCCCCTAGCATTTATAAATTTAACTTTTGAAATTTCAATTACATGGCATCAGACCCAGGTTAAGGACACTCAGAAAATTGTCTTTTTTTGCTGAAGTAGATAAGTGAAATATAAATGTTGTGAGATCAACGTAATTATTAAGACAATCTAGCCTAGAGCTTAGCAGTCTAGCTCAGCACAAATTCATCTTTTTTGTTCTCTAACACTTACATATGTGCTATGGTCTGAATATTTGTGTTCCTTCACAATTCATGTTAAAATTCACTTGCCAATATGATAGTATTAAAATGTGCAGTCTTTAAGGGATGATTAAGACATGAGTGTGGAGACGTAATGAACAGAATTAGTGACTTTATAAAGAGACACAAGGGAAATAAGTAAGTCAACCAGTAATTAAAACAGGAATAAATGTGGACTGTCCCAGGTATCCCAGGATATAATTTTCCATTGTTTGGCCCTATTCCATGTATTTCTTTATATATATGTTATTACACTTTAGGTTCTGGGTACATGTGCAGAACATGCAGGATTGTTGCATAGGTACACACGTGATAATGTGATTTGCTGCCTCCATCCCTCCATCACCTACATCTGGCATTTCTCCCCATGTTAGCCCTCCCCAACTTCCCTATCCCCTGCTGGCCCTCCCCTATTCACTCCCAACAGACCCTAGTGTGTGATACTCCCCTTTCTGTGTCCATGTGTTCTCATTGTTCAACACCCACCTATGAGTGAAAACATGCAGTGTTTGATTTTCTGTTCTTGTGTCAGTTTGCTGAGAATGATGGTTTCCAGAATCACCCTTGTCCCTACAAAGGACACAAACTCATCGTTTTTTATGACTGCATAGTATTCCATGGTGTACATGTGCCACATTTTCCTTGTCCACTCTATCATCGCCTGTTTCAGGTGCCTTTTTTTCAGTTGAACAGGTGACTCTGTCTCCCAGGCGGTCCAGGCGGCAGTTGAAACGGCCACTCAGATTTGTGTGAGTTTTTGTGTGGAGACCCACTGTGCCGGCTGGAACAGCTATGCTGGAAACTTGTGGCACTTTTCAGCCCAGGAATCTCCTGGTCTGTGGGCAATAATAACTCATTTGGAAACACGGTAATCACTCACCCTCTGCATTGTTCTCGCTGGGAACTGCAGTTCTCACTGCACTCCAGTAGTGTTCCTATTTGGCCATCTTGGATCCTCCCTTCTATTCCATTTATTTCGAATCCCCTTTTCTCCTCCATAGAAGTAGCATTGTTATGAAGTTTATTGTTATGAACTTCATGTTCTTGCATCTAGAATTTTCCTGTGTATTTACGTTTGTAAAATGATAAAGTTTTGTTTTTCATTATACTTTTTCCCAAAATATCATATTATAATATATTCATTTGTTATCTGCAAAACGAACAAACAAAAAGACACAGGGAGCAGTTAGCCCCTTCTGCCATGTGAGGATGCAACAAGAGACACCACCTATGAAGCAGAGGGCAAATCTGCTTGTGCTCTGATCTTGGACTTCCCAGCCTCCAGAACTATGAGAAAATAAGTTTCTACTATTTATAAATTACGCAGTCTATTTTGTTATAGTAGCCCAAACAGACTGACTACATGCAATATATTTTATGAAGAGTTGAAAAAATTGATTCTAAAAAAAAAAAAAAAAAGCTCTTAATATATGCAGATTTAAATGCTAACTTTCAACGCTGGCAAAGAGTGGAAAAAGAACGTAAAGTTTCCAACTTAAGCCAACCTTTTAGCAGCAGGTCCAAGTTAAGCTTTTCCTCCTTGCAGCCTTTATTTACTTGGTATTCAGAAGCCCAGTTTCTCTACCTGTCCTGTCTTACTATTCATACCCCCTCAGTCACCTTTCCAGATTCTTCCTCATCTTCCCAACATCTACAGTCTGGAATAGTCCAGGTCTCAGTCCTCACTCCTCAACTCCCTCTATTCTTACTCTCCAGGGACTCTCAGCCTGACCTAGGGCTGCAAATAACACCTACACTTAGGACTCTCAGATCTAAATCTCCCCCATGTCACCCCAAATTCCAGACTCACAGTTGCTTCCACTGTCTATATCCACTTGTTTCCTATTCTAAAATCCAAGCCCAAACCCATTCTTCATTCCCCCCTGTCCCCTACCCCTTCACCCTTTCCATCACAATAAATGCCTATTCCTGGCCATCGCTCACTCATTTATCATGCCGTAACATAATCTATTATCAAATCCTGTTGGCTCTATCTCCAACATAGAACTAGAATCTGCCCTTCTCACTATCTTTGTTCTAGTTCAAAGTACCAACATCTACCAAAACTGTTTCCACAGCCTGTTACCTGCTTTCCTTGCTGGTCCCAGGATTTAATCCAAAACCCTTACCAAGTGCAACTATGTGCAATAGACCTTCCATGCACAGTAGACCTTCATTTCTCTTCCTTATCATTTACTTCTCCTTCCACTCCTATAGCCGAGTTGGCTTCCTGGCTAGTCCTTGAGTGTGCCTGTCTCATTCTTGCCTCAGATCCTATGCACCTGCTGTTTCCTCAGATATCTCTGCAGCTCACTCCCTTTCTGTTCAAATGTCACTTTATTAAAGAGGCCTTCCCTGATCATTCAATAGAAAAAAAGGGCTTTGTCTTCAATTTCTCTTTATTCCTTTAACCTAACTTTTTCTTCATGGCCTTTATCACTTTCTGACATAAATGTGAGCTCCATGAGAGTCTCTGATGCTTAATAGCTGTTCAATAAATATTTAAATTAATTAATCACTTAATTAATTAATGACCCTTTAAGCATTATAAAGGACTAGAATGAGATTAATTTTTCAGTTTTAATTTATTGCATGCTATGGGGGGAAATGGGTTATAAAATCAATCTCAAAAGCTTTAATAATGTTTATCTTGTGAATGTCAGGATCCACTTCCTGCCTTTCCTTGTAGACTTGGAGCTCCTTGAGCATACCAACTATGCTTTAGTCATCTTTGTACCCCAAATCCAGCAAAATGACTTGCCCATGATAAAGGCATGATAAAATATTGTTGAATGATTAAGATGGCCAACCAATATTTTAATCAATTTAAATCAAGCAAAGATAATTTAAGAAATTATTACACACACTCCTTTAACACTGTTTACAAAAAGAGAAAGAGAAAGCTGTTTAAAAACATTTTTTTCCTAAGATATACAGTTGAGTTAGTAGATGTTGAACTTAGAATTCAAAAGTGGCCTTTTTGTCTCCCTGAGTAGGTAATTTGAATGCATGCCCATCTAGCCACTTTTCACAGAGAGAGGCAAAAGAAGAAAGTAGAAAGAGAGAGAAGCAAACGGAGTTGTTATGGGCTGAGACCGGTGTGATGATGCCAGGTGCCTGCATTCCCTGCTGATGTGTGATAATGAGATATAAATGATACGATGGAGGGATGTCCCTGGGCTGTGCCCATGTGTGCTCATCTTCCTCCAGGCACAGGTTTCCCTTTCAAGAACCAGATGAACATTTCATAATTTGAAAACTAAAATTCTTAGCAGTGTGCTTTCTCCAACATCAGCCTTCCAAATTGTGTAGCCAACACAAGCGAAGGAAAGTGTATGATTGCACAGGGCTATCTGCTTGTTTTCCTGCTGTTTACACTCAGCAGAATAAAAACGTGGGTAAATGGAAATTCCCGGTCATAGGGCAAGCCTCTCACAGGGCTATAACTGTGCCTTTCCCCGCAGATTTGGTTGCCTCTGTTCTTGTACTGCTTGCTTTGCTCACTCCCCACCCACATCCCCTTCCCTCCTTCCATCAGGTGATTAATTGTGGATCTTAAAAAGGATACCCACCAGAGCAGCAGAGAGAGAAATGCAAACTATTCATTTGGCATTAATGGGGAAGAAAATGTAATCAGCAGGCATTTCATTTCCCCACAAAATTCACTTTCCTTTGAAGTTAGTTCTTAATATTGTGATGAGTGTTTCCACTGTGGTATGCATCTCCACAGACTACAATAAAGCCACCCTTGTTTCTCTTTTAGTTTTTGCAAGATTTTAAAGCAAAGGGCCTGTGATGGGAAAAATATTCGTATGAAATTGAATTGGGCTCTACAAGGTACTCAGATTAATGGATAGGGTTCACACTCAACCACCCGGGTTTCTAATCTTCTTCTGTGTCCTGCTGAAAGCCTTGGTACTACACAAAGCTTTTCCCTTCTTTCTGCCTTTCTCTACCCAGTGTGGTAGTGTCTAAACTCCCATCCCTTGTTTTCCAGGTTTGTGTAACTGTATGCATTAAAATCACAGATGAGATCCTTCGCCTTTCCTACATTATTTTCTTAGTGCCATTTGTAGAACTGCAGCACACATTTTATTTTGACTTGAGGACTTGGATATTGGGATACATGTAGATTTTACAAAGATTCATCCTGGAACTATCTTTGGGTTCTTCAGCAGGTTCTTTCAGCAAGTTTCCGTGACTTGCCAAGAGTCTTCAAGAAAATATGAATGAGCACCAGACAGGAGCCTCAAAGGACTCATTTAATTGCAAGTAACACAAATAACACCCATACAATAAAGACAAACTCAGACAGGGCTGTCATGGATTTGGGCTTATTATGAGATTGGAAAGTGGCTAAACATGTGTGGCAAATGATACTGAGTTGGGATGGGAAGTGCAATGGCTTTAAAACTCTTTGAATGTTCTTCCAGCTGGATTTGAAATAATACAGTTCCTGGTTCAGTGATTCTGGTGATGGTTCTGGAAGCCACTCCAGGCCTTGTCTTCTGTTCTCTGTATTACTCTGATGATTTTAAGAGTTTATGACTCTCATAGCTCAAGGAGAGGGGAAAATCACCAGGCCGATTACAAAAACATATAACAAAGTCTAAGAGTAATTTTGTTTTACAGTCATCTGAAGTTTTAAAATAGGATGTTCAAATATATTACAATATATACATATATATTGTATCTTTATAATGGGCCTTCGTTTTGTTATTATTCTGTTATAAACCACAGTTGACTTTCTTTCTCTCTAGTAAAGAACAGTTTTCTTAATTTTACCCTGTAACTTCCTTCGTGCCCCAAAAACGTTCCTGATTATGTTCATGCATTGACTTTTGCTCACATTTTTTTAATCAGTTGAATTATTTCCTATCCTAACATCTAATACTGCCTTTGTCTTTAAGGATTATTTAAAGTACTATCTTCTTGCAACATCTGTGATTCGGAATTTTTTAGTTCTACTCTAATTTGTTTCTCTTACGAACACTTTTATAGATTTTATGGCACGCTGGAACTGTTCTAAGTGGCTATCAGTGCTAAGGCTATGAAGTTGTCTTTGATGACTCTGTGCTTCTGTCCTGAAGTCCCCCAGCAGCCAGCAGTTTAGTCTAGTGCTTCTCAAACACCTGAGAAATCTCTTAACAGTCTTTAATAGAAGGAAAAGACAAACTGACAAGTTGGAGAAAATATTCACAAAACACATATTTGATGAAGAGCTTTTATTTAAAATATGCAAAGAACTCTTAAAACTTGTCAATAAGACAACAAACAATTAAGACATGAGTAACAGATCTGAGCAGACACCTTACCAAAGAAGATATACAGATAACAAATAAGCATATGAAAAGATGTTCAATATCAAACATCATTAGGGAATTGCAAATTAAAATGACAATGAGAGACCACCACACACCTTTTAAAATGGCCCAATTCCAAAATACCAGAACCACCAAAATTCTGTCAAGGATGGGGACCAAAAAGCGCTCCCATTTATTTCTGGTGGGAATGCAAAAATGACTTGGTGATTTTTGAAGACACTTTGGCATTTTCTTACAAAGCTAAAACTAACCTTATGATAGGATCCAGCAACTGTGCTCCTATTTGCCCGAGCTGAAAACTTAATGTCTACACAAAAACCTATACACAAGTGTTTATACCAGCTTTATTTACAACTGCCAAAAATTGGAAGCAATTAAGGTGACTTTCAGTAAGTAAATAGATTTGTTTATAAAAACCATAATTTATTTCCATGCAACGTAATGATAAAAGACATAGAAAGAGTTAAAAAGAAATGTGCTCTCAGGCCACAAAAAGACATAGAGAAAATAAATGCTTATTACTATGTCAAAAGACCAATCTGAAAAGATTACATAATCATATGACTTCAACTATGACTTTCTATTTAATAGAAAAGGCAAAACTATAAGAAAGTAAAAATATCATGGTTGGAACCAGTAAAGAGAAAAGATGCACAGGTGGAGCACAGGGGATTTTTAGGGCAGTGAATCTATTCTATATGATACAGTCATGGTGGATACATGGCATTTTGCATTTGTCAAAACCCATAGAATGTTTAACACCATCAGGAAACCTTAATCTAAGCTACTTTATAATGTATTAGGCCAGGCATGATGGCTCATGCCTGTAATTCCAGCATTTGGGGAGGCTAATGTTTTAAGATTGCTTGAGGCCAGGAGTTTAAGATGAACCTGGGCAACATAATAAAACCTGATCTGTATAAAAACTAATTTTAAAAACTAAGTGTGGTGGTGTGCACCTGTGGTCCTAACCAGGCATGGTGGTATATGCCTATGGTCTTAGCCACTTGAGAGTGAGGCTGAGGTGGGGGACCGCTTGAGCCCAGGAATTCAAGATTATAATGAACTAGATCATACCACTGCACTTCAGCCTGAGTGAGAGAATAAGTCCCTGACTCTAAGAGTAATATCATCATCATCATCATCATCATCATCAATATTAGCTCATCGATTTTAGTAAAAGACTCACACTAATGCAAGAGGTTAACAATAGAGGAAGCTGAGAGGAAGAGGTGCGTACTAACCCTCTTGGACCCCTACAGAAACTGCTACAACTGACATCGTGATGGAAGAGAGGAGCAGGGGATAGGATGGCCTTCACTACACAGGCTCCTCAGAAAAGACCACCACCGTCTGATATCTGAATTATGAGGAAGGTGAGGAGAGAGAATGCCAGGCAAAGGGAGCAGCCACTGCACAGACATAAGTGAGCAGGAAGGAGATGGGGCACAGGGAGGTGAAGAGGCAGATAAGGCTGGGCAATGGATGTGGAGCCCTTGATCTGGCTTCAGATTTTATTCTGAGTGTGATGGGTCTCTGAAGGAGTTGAAGCATAGGAGAGATGTGATTTGACTTGCCAAGTGAGTTTCAGTGTATTCTTTAGGTAGGGACACTAAATATTCACGAACTTCTTGGTCCTGAAATAAGCGTTGATGGAGACTGCTTCCCACATATCCAGCCTTTATAAAGTAGAAAGCTGTCTCCTGTCTGGGTGGATATGAGGGGGACATTGAGTCTCTGGAAACAATGCCAGTGACCGCTCTAAGTGGACACAGCCCTGTGGCGCTCACATATGAAGAGTGGGCTGGGCATTGCTTGGGTGTGGGTCTCCTGCAGTCTGTATGGGCTCTTGCACATAGAAGCGCTCACTGTGCGACTCCTCTTTCTACGGAGCAGTGCTACATGACCATCCACTCATCTGCTCCATGCACATGGTAGCCCCGGAAGCTATGTGGAGCAAGAGAACAAGCCCAGATCTGCCAGGCATCCCTAATTAGTTGCTGTGCTCAGCTCCTCCATCTTCAGTGGCCTCACATGTAAAACAACAGGCAGCAGTACCAGACTCCAAGGTCGTGGCATCCGAGCTGTCAAAGTTGTCAGAATCAAAATGGAGTTACTTGTGTTAAAACAAACCAGAAAAAGTGACAAATACAGCCAGGGAAAGCCATGAAGAGGAGGTTCTCATGCTCGTATGCCTGATCACAAAACCTATCACAGAAGACTACAAAAACTACAACCTTGCACAAAAATCATTGCAACTTCACACACAAAAAAAATACTTCTATAAAGACACCTGCCCAGAAACTTCCTGGCCAGCCTCAACTGGCATCACCCTTGTTATTGACCCTCAAAAAGGTCATGTAATTCTCCTTATTTTTCCTTTAAAAACCTTTTTCTTCCTTTATTTCCCTGAACACACACATAGTTTGCTATGGCACTCATATTTTCATTGCAATGCCCTATTCCCAAATAAATATCATTTTCTTTTAGAGAGTCTCTCTTTCTGTTATTTAGGCTGCCAGACAGTGTATCTATGGGAAGTGGCTCCCGTTGGTCTTCGTGGATGAGAATTATCACTACTATCTACGTCAGCAGCTCCAAACATCCAAGAGCCCAAGAAAAGAAGCATTGAGATTTAATCCATTTATTCTGGAAGTGCCTTTGTGGAATTGTTTCCTATATTTTTATTATTGCTTCCTTAACACATTCATTCATTCAACAAACACTCATTAAATACTCCTCATATTCTAGATATACAGATATTTTTTAAACTATGACATTTGTGTAAAATTAACAAAATAAATGTTTCTAGAAAAGAGAAATATACTACTATGGATTACAATTTCTGGTGAAGGAACTGAACTTCAAAGGGCAGGGGTATCTGGAGTTAGCCATGGCAAGGGCATTCATGGCCCTTGTGTGTGTTTGTGGCTGAGGGTGCTCTGAGAACCTGGCCTAGGCAATGCTGATCCCAAATGCCACCTCTTACCCCACCCACCACCAGTTGGGAGACACTATCCCTTGATAGGGAACAGGAGGCTGCTGGTTCAGACCACAGGATCATGCGTAGGGCATGCACTAGCCAGCCTCCAAAAATGCTTGGGGGACCCCATCCTGACTTCAGAAAGAAGATAATTATTTTTTCATCAGACACCTCTGCCCTGTGGCCACATCAACAATGAGCATGTGACAAGCAGCAGGTATATGTCCTGTGTCCGTTCTTACACAGCCAATCCACAGACACTAGCTCTTCCAGAGACTCATTACTAGACCATCTGCAAAAGGTTATTACAACTGGGACCTTGAGGAATAAAGAAGAGAAGAACAGGAACTCGGGAGCCAGAGAGGAGCAAGGGTTCTTCCTTGGGATACACCTGTCTCTGAGACCCAGCTGCATTTCTCTCCTCTCTGCAACCTCCTGCCTTTCTCTCTGATTCCCAGATGCAATCTACTCTGACACTCCCCACTCCCTCTCTCCAACACATTTGTGCACAGGAATCTTCCCTTTGGTGTTCTAAGCAGGGGGTGTGGGATGGAGAATAGAATATTAAAATTCTAAATCTCTCTCCCATCTAATGCGATTCCTTTGAGAAGATTAAAAACTAGGCTCGATTCTTCAATCTAGGATTAGTAAAAACATTGCAAATATAAGGATCAAACAGAGTCTAGAGAAGGGCCCAACCTGTCCAAGGGCAATTGTGGCCAGAGACAATCTTGTTCCTTGTCCTCAGCTGAGAAGAGCAGCAGGTGTGACAAGGGTAGTTAATGGAACCTTCCACAATAGTACTGGTGCCTTCTGGAGGTTTGTTTTTTTACAATCATTTCCATTTGGAAATCCCAAGGTAAAACAATTTTCAGGTATTCATATGGGCACACAGAAACATGTTTTGTTCCAGCTGCTGTGCTAGGTCGAGTTCAGCAGAATCAAGTCACTTCCAATCTATGATTTTCTGCTGATGCTGAAAACGGCAACCCTCATGAGCTGGAGAGAAAACACTATTTATTCGCACAATCCTCCTCTTTTTCCAAAGGCACCTGACTGCCCCGGAAAGCTAGTGAAAACGAGGTGAGCAGACATGCTCTCACACTCTTGCAGCCCTTGTGGCCAGGAGCAGGGGAGGGGGAATGAGGGAATGAATGGATATAACTCAGACAACAAGCTATTAATTAAATCTAACTGTTGGTCATCTAGGTATTGAAACTCTGCGTTGATCACCATGGTTAATCAGCCTGCAAAGGGCAGTAACTGCTATGAAGTGCAACCAAGTGAAACCTCGTGACCTCTGACATTTCTCCTGAAACAACAGCAGGTTGTCTCAGGGATCCTGGCTCCACAGCCACCTGACTGCCAAAAAAGAACTAGGATTTTTAGGCTTTGCTTTTATTCTTACAGCATTTTAAACTCTCCAGTTGAAGAGAAATTAGATATGGCTTAGTGTCATGTGGACCTGTGCTCTAGCTTTGTGGTATTCCAACTGCTTATTCTGAAACTTGCTACATAAAGGGTCAGAATCAAGAATTTAGTCCCCCATTTGGATATAAACCATATTTCAGGGCAATCAAATAATCAGTGAAGGAGAAATTCTTATTATAGAAGGATACTAACTAATGAACTTAGCAGGAATGATAGAGAATTCTAGAAATCAAATTTGTGACACCTAATGAATTAATCAACTGGGTGATGGTTATCAACGGCTAAAAAATATCAGTGAAAGGTTAATGGGGACATTTAGCAAATATGGCTCAGATTAACAACACCTGCTTCCATTCATCCACTGTGACATCTGTAGAAAGGAGGTGGCTGATATGATGCACTAGGAAGTGCCCCACACTATGTATAAAGAAAAAATGTTGTGAAAAGAAAACACATTGACCTGAATCCTATCATGCCACTTGATTAACCTGCCAATTTATAGAAAATATGAGGGATGGAAGAAGATGTCAAACACAATCAAGTGGAAATAATCAGCTCAATTCAGAATGTGGGAAATTCTACATAAGAAAAAAAACAAGTATTTTTAACAAGTAGTTGGCATGGGAGAAAGAAGAGGAGAAGAAAATTGTAAAGGTATGAGTCTTAATTATAGTAATATATAGAGCCTATTTTATTTTATTTTAACTTTTATTCTTGTTTAAGGGATACATATGTACAGGTTGATTGTATAGATACATTTTATGTTGCAAGGGTTTGGAGTACATATTATTTCATCATCCAGGCAATAATCATAGTACTCAATGGTTAACTTTTCAATCCTCACCCCGTCCCACTCTCCACTCTCAAGTAAGCCCCAGTGTCTATTGTTCCCTTCTTTGTGCCCATGAGTACTCAGTGTTTAGCTCCTACTTGTAGGTGAGAACATGCAGTGTTTAGTTTTCTGTTCTTGCATTGGTTCACTTAGGATAATGACCTCCAGTTCCATCCATGTTGATGCAAAAGACATGATCTCATTCTTTTTAATGGCTGTGTAGTATTCCATGGTGTATTGTACCACATTTTCTTTATCCAGTCTACCATTAATGGGCACTTAAGCTGATTCCATGTCTTTGCTATTGCAAATGGTGCTGTGATGAACATATATGTGCTTGTGTTTATTATTATTATTATGACTATTTGAGATGAAGTCTCACTCTATCCCCCATGCTGGAGTGCAGTGTTGCAATCTTGGTTCACCACACATCTGCATTCTGGGTTCAAGTGATTCTCCTGCCTCAGCCTCCTGAGTAGCTGGGGTTACAGGGACCTGCCACCATGCCCAGCTAATTTTTGTGTTTTTAGTAGAAATGGGCTTTTGCCCATACAAAAATCAACTGAAGAGGGACTAAATGCTTAAATGAAAAACTTACAATTATAAAAACTCTTGAGGAAAACCTAGGAAACACCATTCTAGACATGGGCCCTGGCAAAAATTTTATGATAAAGATGCCAAAAGCAACAAAACAAAAATTGAAAAATGGGACCTAATTAAACTAAAGAGCTTCTGTGTATCAGAATAAACTATCAATAGAGTAAGTAGACAACCCACAGAATGAGAAAAATATTTACAAACTATGCATCTGACCAAGTCCTAATATCCAGAACCTATAAGCAATTTAATGAAATTAACAAGCAAAAAACAAACACCACTAAAAAGTTTTTTTCTAATCCTGTGAGGAATATCATTGGTAGTTTGATAGAAATAGCTTTGAATGTATAAATTGGTTTGAGTAGTATGGTCATTTTAACAACACTGATTCTCCCTATCCATGAGCATGGAATGTTTTCCCGTTTGTTTCTGTCATCTCTGGTTTCTTTCAGCAGTGTTTTGCATTTCTTTTTGTAGAAATCTTTTGCCTCCCTGGTTAGCTGTATTCCTAGGTATTTAATTTTTTTGTGGCTATTCTGAACAAAATTGCATTCTTAATTTCACACTCAGGTTGGACATTATTGGTGTATGAAAATGCAGTTCTCTGAAAATGTGGGCTCCTCTGCCACTCAAATGCTGGATGCAGATCTTGGCTTGGCACTCCTGGGCTGCACACCACATCCCTGGAGCTACCTCAGGCTTTATATTCCCTCCCAAACTTGAGGGTAGCAGGGGCAGAGACCTTGGCAGTGGTAATAGCAGGGGGCCTTTCACTTGTCTCTCGGGGCTGCACCCCAGGAAAACGCAAAGCAGCTATCAATCAGAGCAATCAGCCTGGGGTGGGGTGGCTGTGTTGTGGGCCCAAGCTGGGCAACCCTGCCTGATGATGAGTAAGGGGATGGGGGGGGAGGGGCTTGCAAAGAAGACAGACTGGGGTCTATTTTAGATCTTAATTGCTAAGAAAAATATTTTAAAACTCCAAAAAGACAACCAGAAGAAAGAAAACCTGAGTTGAGTATTAGATGCTATGAAGCAATTATTAAGGAAAGTTGGTAGTTTTGTTGTTTGTTATAATAATATTGTGCTTGTGTCTTTTTAGAGTTCACATCCATAAAAGTTACATATGGAAATATACACAGGTAAAGTAATATGCCATATTGAATTTGCTTAAAATAAGGAAATTTTCTGCTGAAAAAAAAGGAAATGGCGGAGGGTGATAGATGAAAGAAGGAAGAATGGAGAATGGCAAGGTGTTAATAACGGATAAAGATGGGTGATAAGGGCTAAATTTGAGTTTGAAAATGTTCATAAGATTTTTTTAAAAAAACTATTGCAACCTAATTATTTGCTATGTGATATTGGACATGTTTTAAATTTTCTGAGTTCTGATTTTCTCATTAATGAAACAGGGATAAAAATGTTTTCCTTCCATGATCGCTTTGGAGATTAATTAGTATAATAGGCCTGAATAATGCTAGGCTCCTACTAAGTACTTAATGATACAAAAATCCCCTTTAGATATCATGGAATATCCTTAACATGTTGTTTAAACCAGTCCTTCTAAATGAGCAAATTCCAGCTCAATAAAGCGGCTAACAGTGTTGCTTTTGACTCCAGGTTCAAACATTCCTTTTCCTCTGGATGTTTCTTGAGGACATGGATTCTGTTTCATTTTTGCCTGAATCCTATATAACAGGGTGCTGGCTGTCTAGTGAAGCTGCGTTTGTCAGCTGGCTGACTGAATGAATGAGCGAATGAATAATGTCTGATAATTTAGCCCATTTAAAGCATGGTTAACATGCAAGTGAATGAAAATATGACATAGACTATAAGAAGAGGAACGAAAAGAAAGATGAGTTTGTGAGAAGACTGAATGAATTAAAATGGGCAGTGGAGAAGAAGAAAGGTTTAAGTGTAAACCGTTCATCAGGAGCCAGGCAATCAGTGGGAAGAGGCATGTGAGACAATGACAAAGAAAGAGGGGTCAGGAGACTGGAAAAGTACAAACAGAGGGAGACAGCACAAAAGCACAAATGCAATCCTGTTCAGAGCCGGTGAAACAGCTTCTCAGCAGTCCTGAGAGCAACAGAGCGTGCATTCAGATGGAGACTTTGTAGATTACAGACCAAGAAGTAGTTAGACCTTTGTTCAAGGCTGAACAGTTCCCTTAAAAGTTTGTCGAAAAATTTTGCAAAATTTATTTTTAGGTATTTGCATCTCCTAAAACAAGAACCATGTCTTTAAATCCAGATGATGGTAAACTATGTCTGAGTGAAGCATTGAAATGAAATAGAAGAGCTTAGCAGAAAGGGAAAAAGGTTATATTCGAGGAGGCAATATTTAGAATTAGTCAGAAATATGCAAAGATGCATGGGATGTGAGAAGATCCATTCAGTACATCACTTAGGATTTTGAAGAACTAGAACCAGCACAACAGGAATTGTTAATGCGAGAGCTCAGCAAAAGAATCTCATTTTGCTCAAAGCCAAAAATGGATACTTCAAGTTGATTTCCATTAAAGGAAAATGGCAATGTAATAGAAAATGTGTTATATACAACATATCTCATTATAGAGAAGAGAACATCTTTTTGGAAAGCAATATCAAAATCAGAAATGATGCAGTCAGAAATTAAAGGAATTGGAAAGTAATCTGTTGTATGTTTCAATTTTTAAAACACTATTTGAAGGGGTTCTTACTGATAAATAATAGATGGATAATAAAGTCAAGTTAAAGGCACTGAGTTTATCTTGAATAACAGGAAAATCATTTGTAACCCAATAAATACCCCCATACCTCAAGAAGTATGCCAGAATATAGATAGGAATGAATGAGGCTATTTTTCTTTGCACATCACGTCAAAAACAGTGCGATAAATGGGGATGCAAGTTTGAACTTTCTGAGGCTTTCAGACGTTGGAAGCCTTCTAAGAGATCTGATTAATTTAACGTGTCAAATCTAATGGTGAATGAGTTCAATTTCTCCAAAGAGCAATTAGTCAACAGAATAAATTAACATGAGATATTGTCAAATGCAAAGACTGTGCTCATTGCCAAAAATGAAACACTTTTACTGCTACAACTGAACTTGCTTCTTTGTTCTATGAAGGGCTTCTGTGACACAATTCCCTCACTGACCCCAATGCTCAGAATGAGCTGCCGTCATTTCTCACCTGGACCACTGCAAAAGCCTCCTAATTTGTTTTCTCTTAGCCACACTTATACACCTCCTGTCTGTTCTTTGTATAGTATCCACATGCTGTTTGAAAACCATGAATCTCTTTTTTGAGAATGCCTCAATAACATTGCATTGTGTTTGGGATAGACGAATAAGATTAGAGTGTCTTGCAAAGCCCAGCCCCTAAATACCCCTCAATTCCAGCCACCACCGCGGACCCCACAGCACTTTCCCATATTCTTTGGCCTTCTTTCGTTTCTTTGCACTTGCCTTACTGTCTCTGAGTCTTCTTACATCCTGTTCCCTCTTCCTGAAACACTCTTTCTCCTCCCCAATATCTCACATACTCAACTTCTCCTTCTTCAGACTTCAGGACAGATCTCATAGCTACTTACTCAGGAGAAACTTCCTGACTTACTGACGAGGCCATGCTTCTCTATAGTGTATTCTCACTGCCTCGGGCTCTGACCTAGCACCTGTCATGGTCCCCACATCCTCATTATAAACCTATAAGCCCTTTTATTTGTGCTTCCAAAGCCACCTATCAACCAAATGCTCCTTCCAACACCACCACGACTCTTAGTGTTGTCTAATGCAGTGGTCCCTTCTTTGTCACTTGACATCTCATCAGCATTTGACACAACTGAAAAATTCCTTCTTCTTAAAACCCTCATTCCTCCTGGAATTAAGGACATCACAACCACCTAGTCTTCCTTCTACCACATTAGACACCGGTTCTTGGTTCTCAGTGTTAGCTTTTATCTTTTCCTTCTCAGCCAGATCCCTTGATCTTGGGGCATACTGAGCTAAGAACTGGGCTCTCTGTTCTTCTCTGTCTGCATCTCCTCCCTGTGTGATCTCAGCCAGTCCCATGGTTTTAAGCATCACCTGCATTAAAATGGCACCACATTTATGAATCCAGACCCAGACATAATCACTGAGCTCCTTACTAGTCTACTCAACTATGTACTTGACATCTCCTCTTGGAATCAATAGTCATCTCAAATTTACTCAATCAAAATAAAATTGTTGATGACATGCACAGGAACATGCATAAGCCCGCCCCAACTTTTGGCATCTCAACAAATGGTTCTACCACCCATCCATGTGCTCGAGCCAAAACCTAGGTGTCAGCATTGATTATTCCCTGCTTTCTTCCCAAACCACTGACACACTCATGATGCTTTATTGGTTCTCCCTTGAAAAGATGTCATACCTCCGACCATTTCTCTACAACTTTATGACAGTCACTATGCTTCCCATTGCATTTAGGATAAAACCCAAACTCCTCAGCGAAGTTCACAAGGCCCTATACATCTATGCTTCTGGCTTCATCTTCTTGTCTCTATCACTTCTTTGCTAAGTTCCACGCACAGCAGCTGAGAGGGAAATCCTGAGCTAAACGCTATCAGGAGAATCAAGGAGAAAAAAAAATGCAGAGGTTAAGAGGAAACTAAAACTAAATCCCTATCTTTCTTGGCAGAGAGTTAGTAGATCATAGCTAAAACTGAAAAAGTCAAGAAGTAACAGTTGTCTATTATTTAGAAATATGAAGGGAGATACTAAAATAATCTACAAAAAGTGTTTTAAATGATTATGGAAGCAAGAATTAAGCATGGTAATGGTGAGAATTGATGAAGTATGAAAATTCCTATTTTTGTTATTAATCTCAAATGCAATTTAACTTTTTTTTTTTTTTTTGCGTGAGACAAAGTCTCACACTGTCACCAGGTGCCAGGCTGGAGTGCAGTGGCACAATTTTGGCTCACTGCAACCTCCGCCTCCCAGGCTCAAGAACTTTCAAAGAATATATATTACTTGGAGAAAAATAAAACTTGGGGAAAAAAGTATTGAGGAAAAGACAGTAAAATCTTTTGAAGAGACAGACAAAACAGGGAGAAAACCCAGAAGACCTGTAAAATGTTCTGTAATTTTCAAACACAAATGAGAAATTAACCAAGAACATACTTTATATTTGATTGAGGGGAGTTAAATTTTGAAGAAAAGATAAGCTGTGCATACACCACTCTTAGTTGCCTGAGCAACTGGACTTCCTAGTAATGGTAATATTTTATAATATAAAAAGTCACATGCAAATTAAGTAAATAGTAATTAGGGGCAAAGTAACACATGGCACTGACAGGCTGCAGTTTGGTAGATGGTCTAGGACAAGGTTGTTCCACGTCAAAGGATGAGATAATGAAGAAAACTAAGGACCTAAATTTAGTCTGCTCTCCTGCAACTTTGCTGGATATTGCAAGCACACTGCACCTCTCTTGAATTTTGATAAAGCCAGAGTAGATCATAAATAAACACTTCATGCCTCCATACTGCCTCATCTATGTGACTATTGCTCTCACCCTTCTTTGAGAGCCCTTTGAAGAAGTAAAGCAGGTGACTCTAAACTCATGCCCCACTTTCACACTTGCCCTTGCCAGATTCTGTCGCTTAATAGTCGATCAACAAATATTTGTTGAACAAACGAACAAATGAAGGAATGAACAAAGACTCTTCAAAAGATGTGCCATAGCCAGGAACTGCCCCCTCAAATGGGGTATAACAGCTATCGGAAGAAATTGCTTCTCCCCAGCCCAGTTGTGCTCCTAAGATCTTGAGTCTGTATTGATGGTGGGGCTCATCTGGGCTTTTTAGCATTGAAACTTGATAGAGCCTCTCAAAGTGTGAGGCACCTATAATTCTCCCTGTGGAAAACCAAAACTTATAGTAAATGCACTCATTTACTATAAGTATATGCAGACCTATGAAGGCATTTATGCACTCTCATATACAAGCAGCCTTCCCACTGTCCATGGGTGAAGCAGGTGATTATGGTATAATTTGAAGGGCGTGAAATGGCCTACCAGCCCAAAAATGCCTCCCTTTCTAACTAACCATAAAACTGACACATCTTTATTATACTTGTCACTTCAATTAATGTTATTTTAGAAAGTCCCTTTTAAAATTCAAACACATTGTGTAAAAAGGAAACATCGATTCAAGAGTGAGGGGTGGGATGCAAGGAAGGAGATCTTGTGAGTATGAAATCTGTGGGTCCATCACTAACTAGCTGCGTTATCTTATAAAAGTTAGCTAACTTCACCAAATCTCTATTTATTAAACTGTAACATATAGAAAACTCCAACTTCTTATTATAAGAATAATAGAGTATTTGGTAAACTGTAAACCCAAATTTAGTTCCTATTACATCTTGGGGTTTTGGGTTATATGGTAAGCTGGAAGAGATCAGAGCCTTGAGATATGGTATACAAAACAAGAAATTGTATGGACAGGAAGGATGAGATGCTGGGAGAAAGAGCAAAGAACAATAAATTACGGAGACACTTTACCCAGTCTCCTCACTTGGTGGCACATAGGCTCAAACAGGACCCTGCCCTTGATTCTTACTGACTCTCCAGCCGCATAACTGCACCTGAGTCCTCAGTGAACACAGCATTCTTTTCAAACTATGAGTGATGACCCTTTAGTGAATTGTCATCAATTTAATAAGGCATCGCCAGCATTTTAATAAATGAAATGGAATTGAAGAGATGAAGAAAGAAAAGACATTGTGTATAGCAAGGGTATATACTGTCTTGGGAAGATTTGTCTTTTGTTGTGGTATTTGAGTGTGTACATGTGAGTGCTGGATCACAATGTAAAACATACTGCTTACTACTAGTCACAATCAAAAAATGCAAAAGTTTCTACCATATGCTATAAGCATGCTAAGATACTTTTAGCTTCCTGAGTATGCAATGCTCTTTCATATCTCCGGGCCTGTGCAGATGCTCTTCCCTCTAACGGAAGGTCCTTTCGCCCACCCTAGTCCAAATGAGGTCTCTTCTCAGCAACACACAGCGAAAGCTTAGTTACCTGCAGTGTGACTCCACATCCCCACCCAGACATTCTCCTTTGTTCTCTCTATGACAAGACTGCGCTCTGTCTGTACCTGGGTCACATTCACTGTGTTTAGATTTAATCAATTCTGTCATATTTTATTTGCAGTTAATTGAACACCACTTGTCTGCCTACTAAATTCTTAGCTTTTTGAAAGCAGAAATTCTCTCTCTCTCTCTCTCTCATCTTTTTACTCCAAGAACATGTTTATTGTAGGTGCATTGGAAATGCTTGCTAAATCAGCATATAAAAGATAACCTAGAAAATAGAAAAACCATTTTTTTCTTCTGTTGAAAAGTGCTTCCTAAGCAGCCAGTTGCTTCCTAAGCAACTCTTACAAGTGTGGTTTATTCAGTTGTCATGCAAGACACGACAGAAAGCCCCCACCAAGATGACTCTGCAAGTCTACATTCATCTGCCACTGAGGAAAACTCTGGAGTTGCCCATGAATGATTACTTGCTGAGCATAGATACCAAATTGATATGAGGACACCTTCAAATCTCAAATAAATGTACAGATGCCTTAACAGAAAAAAAATGAGAGATGATCCACCAGGCCAATATCCTTGACTCAAAATGTCAGCAAAAGTTGTCCCTTCAAAAGGTAATAATATGTTTCTATAAGACATGGAACACTTTAAATCGATATATATTGTATTAAAGCCTTGCTTTTGGTGGATAGTTTTTTTTTAATAAAACATAAAAAGATGAAAGAAAAGTATTGTTTCAGCCCCCTGAATCCCTGGGGAGGTACAAGCTTTTACATTCTGCTGACATGGACACAGAAAAGAGCCAGGGACAGGGAAATGAAGTGAGGCCACTGGTTTCCTATCAGACTGGGTGTTCCAACTGGTTTCTCTGGGGAGAGTAGCTGGCACAAAGGTCCCAGCCCCTCTAGGATGGCACAGCTTTGAAGTAAGACGCAACAAGGAGGCAGAATCAATTACTGCTGAGGAAGCCCATTCCTCATTTCATCACAGGGAATTTTTATTCAGTAAGTCCATATTTGGCTATAAGGTCTCTTTCGTTAACACAGGAGATAGAATGAACTTCCGAGAATTACTCAAATCTGGGCTTTGACCTGTTCCAGGCTCAGTTCCTCTCAGACTTGAATGGGCAGTTGAATCTTCTGTGGACCTTCCTAAAATGCATGTTTCTGATTCCTGGTGTTTGAGTTCCTGCATTTTTCACAAGCTCCCAAGTGGCTCTGGTGTTCTGGTCCCTGGAGTCTGGTGCCGAGTCTTCATCAACTCAGTCTTTCCCATAGAGGGAAATAGCAGACAATCAAGGAGTAAGGAACCCATGTGGTTCAATCCTTGTTTATACAAGGTACTGTAAGCAACAGTCCTTATTTAAAATAAAAATAACTTAAAACTTTTTTCAAACAAAGGGAAAGAGCGCAGACCTACATCTAGGTCCTACAGTGTGACATTCAAAGAGAAAGATGCCGTTTTGTCTAATCCCAGCATAACACTAGTTATGACTCTCATTTCGTCAAATAGCAAACTAAGACTCATATATTAATGTTTTGAAAGTCATCTAGGCAATAAGTAACCAATGTGGGATTTTAACTCAGTTGTTTCTGATTCCAAAGTTTATAGGCTTTCCTTTATTTTGGCTTCTTGGGTTATTAGCTAATAATGCTTTCATTTAAACTCAGTTTAATAGATATGTGCAGGGAGAGAGAGAGAGAGAAATATATATCGTCGTGTATGTGTGTGTATGTGTGTGCAGTGTTTGTGTACAAAGAACGAGGAGGAGAGGACACACCGATGATGAGGACCTGTTCAAAGCCCTCCAGGATCACACAGTCCCCCAGAAAGGAAGGCTCATGAAGAGCATGAAGAGGTCACTCTGTTGCAACGAGCCTAGCTCTGTAGTGGAGGCACTGGCTGAAAGGCACACTTAGCACAGAATGCAGCTCTTGGAAGAGTTGCCACCTCAGCTGGTTTTGAAGGGTGAAGAGTTAGTTTATTTGCTGAAGGAAGGTAGGTGCTTTGCCAGGTGGAGGAGATCGCTGGAGAAAAGTCACAGAACCATGACATAAGTTTTATGGTTTTTAAAAAGAATTTTTGGTTAATGACCATGGGGGATTCCTTCACTTACTCATTCCTAAGTTAATTAATAAGCTATTGTTTTTAAAAGTTCTGAGTGATAAGAGACTGACACACCAATTATATGAGTTTTTGTTTTTTTTTCTTTCTGACAAAATCCCTTCATTTGTCTATCCAGGGTACCACAGGTAAAAGTCATTTTTTACCCACAATAACTTCTCAGCCTCCAGCTGATAAAGCAAACAAAAAGAAATTAATCCAGTTCCATGGACTTAACCCAGCCACTGCCTCCCCTCCCAAGCCTGACATAATTGATTGTGATGACAAAAAATTATACCTTTATCTTTCTTTTCCAGGCTCTGGAAGATGGGCTGCTTCTCCTCTCGATCAGAGAGCTGTTACAAACCAGTAAGCACACAGTATTCAAATGATACCACACAAGCTAAAAAGCCTGGACAATATCAAGCTAATGGTTATAACTTAAATACTAAAAATAAATAGGCAGATTCTAGGTACGGTTTACTAACTCAAGTGAAGAGAACTCTTTAAATGGCAAACTTTCAAAATACCTCACTGAGGTCCAGGGTCCTCTGGCACATTTGTGTAAGGGACTGATGCTCTGTTCTGCTCCCCAGCAATGACACTCTGGGCCTGAGGCTCCTGTGCCTTCTTTCAGCCATCACATTCCTTTTCTTTTTTTTTTCTTAACATTCCTTTTTTTTCTGAAAGAGTAGGTTTTATCAGATTTCATGAGAACTTGGCAAAAATAAATAAATAAATACTTAAAGAAATTTTTTAAGAGTAGATTTTATTTTTTATTTATTTTCATTTATTTATTTTTTAATTTCAATTCATTTTTGGGGAACCGGTTGTGTTTGGTTATTTCCGAGATTTTGGTGCACCCATCACCCAAGCAGTGTACGCTGCACCCAATGTGTAGTCTTCTATCCCTCACCACCCATATTCTGAGCCAAAACTATAGAACCACCTCCCGTCCCTCGCTAGCTCAGGTATTTCATCTCTACAAAGAGTTAAATTCTAGGAGGCCTGATGTTCCCAAATTATAGAAGCCAGTGAAGTCTAAATCACTCCTGGTCAGAATGCAAATGGTAGGCCCCTCTAGACATTTATCTTCTTGCCTTGTTCATATTTATATAATGCTTCATATATTCTAGGATATTAGATTATCCTTATGGAAATGAAAGTAAAATTAGATCCCTTAACAGTAAGTAATAATCTATCATATAAGCAGTAATTTATCACAGCCACATCAAAGAGTTGAAAAAAGTAAAAAACTTGGAAACAGTTGATAGAAAAAAGTGAGGAATATTTTATGGCCTCACAAAAAAAACACGAAGAAATAATTTTTTGACAAGACATGATGAGAGCAAACTTAAAGAAAGCAGTTAATATAGCCAACCACATACAAATCTTAAAACTACTCTCTATGAAAAGAAACCATTTGAGAAGTGTGAAAAAAAATTATAAGAAAACAGAAAGACAGTATTTGAAATGCATATAACCCCCAAAGTATTTGTTTCTAAGATATCTAAGGCAATCTACAATTCAATGAGAAATACATGGACAAAGATGTTCACAGTAAGGCTGCTTCTAATTACAAGTGTCTGGAAACAGCCCAAATTCATACCGAGGAAAATGGATAAATAAACTGAGGTCTGTTCAGCCATTTTAATACAAAACAACAGCTTGAAGGAATGAATTGAATGAGAGCTATAATCTGTAAACATGAATGATTATCATAAACATAGTGCTGACTATTTTTAAAAAGCAAAGTTACAAAGGATGTATACATTAGAATCTGTTTATACAATATTTAGAAATGGGAAACGATGCCATACATGTAGTGAATACAAAGACATTCATGGGAATTATAAAATTCCCAAAATTATGCAAAATTTCCCCAGGAAAGCAAAATTATGATTCCCTCTGGATAGAGAAAAGGGTGCTGATTGAGGAAGAGAATGCAAAAGACTTCAAATATTTTGGTACTATTGCATTCCTTAAGCCAAATTTTATGTTTTCATAACTATTGATTTTATTATTCAATATATTTTTAATATGTTAAGAAAGCTTCACAATAAATATATTTTTCAAAAGGAGTAAAACATGAAATGGAAGGTTGACCTGACCTTCAAGAAGAACACCCCAACAAGATAAAGTGGGAAGTTGAGAGGCAGAGAGAAGAGAAAGAGGAAGAGAGAGAGAGGTGAGATACATATATTCTAATAACCCTTTAGTAATAGCTCCCAAAGTAGAAAATAAAAGGGAGGGGACGATCCAAGATGGCCGTTTAGGAACAGCTCAGGATTGCAGCTCCCAGTGAAAGCGCAGAGGGTGAGTGGACGCCGTGTTTTTATTGCCCACAGACTAGGAAATTCCTGGGCGGAGGAGCTTCACAGGTCACCAGCGCGGCTGTTTCGGCCAGCGCGGCTGTGCCGGCCAGCGCTGCTGCTCTGCCCCGCGCGGCTGCTTTGTCGGCGCCCCGGAGCCGCGGTTCTCCGTACAAAATACACCGGTCCGGGGGCCCTTTTGGCTGGCGATTGGAGCCACGGGAAGTCGCCCATACGCCAGTTCAAAAAGGGGACTGAGCAGAGAACCAGGACAGTAGATTCCAGGGCAAAAAAAAAGCGCCACAAACCTCAGTGCCGCTGTTTAAGCCAGCGCAGTGAGTGGCCGCAGGGGAAAACAAACAGACCCCGG
>NW_022437060.1:4435276-4442849 GCF_009761245.1 Sapajus apella
ACATGTACCCCAAAACCTAAAATGCAATAAAATAAATAAACGGGAAGAAAAAAAGTATTTAAATAAATGATTTTTGAATATAACTCAAAAAAAAAAGAAAAGAAAAGGGAAAAATACACACAAACCAATAATAGGAGAAACTTCTTAGAATTTAAATAATACTTGAAACTTCGGACAGGGCCTAAATGATGCCAAATGAAGACCCATACGAATATATCATGATGAACTCCAAAGAAACGGAGAACACTCAAAAACTTCTACAGAGATGAAAGAGTACTTACAAAGGAAAGATAACTAAACTGATATGACTCCCTGTTGACAGCATTAAATACAGAAAGACAAAAAAATACTTTCTTCAAGGATCTAAGGAAAACATTTTTATCAAGAATTTTTTATTCAAGCTATCCAATATTCAAGAGTGAGGGGAAAATAAAAACATATTTAGAATTAAGGAAGACAATAAGTTCACTTTTCACAGACTATCTTAGAAGAGCTATCAAAGGATGCACTCTGATAAAACAAAAACAAAGTGCATTCAAGAGCGAATAGATGTGGAATTCATTACTAGAAAGAGTAAGCATTAAAACGTATCGTGAAGTCTAAGAAAGAACAAAAATAAAAAAGCAGAAGAATACAACTAAAATCCTACATTGTATCAAGAAGTGCAACCAGGTGGAGGGAGAAAAGGAAATAAAACAAAATATGATTCTTGCTTGTTCTATGCAAACATATCGCTTCTTATTAATTCTAGAACTTAATTTAAAACAAATATATTTGTTAAATATGTCACATATCCCTTAAGTTCAGAGAAATCACTGAAAGGACAGATATCCTTTCAAATCTGTTTTAAGATCTATTTCTCAAAGCCATTAGAAGTAATTCTAAGAAAGGCAAGAAAAGAAATAAAATGCATTCAGCAGAAACTTTTAAATAAGCCAAAATAGACAAATGGGACCTAATCAAACTCCACAGCTTCTGCACAGCAAAAGAAACAGTCATTAGAGTGAATGGACAACCAACAGAATGGGAAAAAAATTTTGCAGTTTACACATCTGACAAAGGGCTGATATCCAGAATTTACAAAGAACTAAAACAGATTTACAAGAAAAAAACTAACAAGCCCATTCAAAAGTGGGCAAAGGATATGAAAAGACACTTTACAAAAGAAGACATACATGAGACCAACAAACATATGAAAAAATGCTCATCATCACCGATCATCAGAGAAATGCAAATCAAAACAACATTGAGATACCATCTCACACCAGTTAGAATGGCGATCATTAAAAAATCTGGAGACAACAGATGCTGGAGACGATGTGGAGAAATAGGAACGCTTTTGCACTGTTGGTGGGAGTGTAAATTAGTTCAACCATTGTGGAAGACAGTGTGGCAACTCCTCAAGGACCTAGAAATAGAAATTCCTTTTGACCCAGCAATCCCATTACTGGGTATATATCCAAAGGATTACAAATCATTCTACTATAAGGACACGTGCACACGTATGTTCATTGCAGCACTGTTTACAATAGCAAAGACCTGGAACCAACCCAAATGCCCATCGACAATAGACTGGATAGGAAAAATGTGGCACATATACACCATGGAATATTATGCAGCCATCAAAAACGATGAGTTTGGGTCCTTTGTAGGGACATGGATGAACCTGGAAACCATCATTCTCAGCAAACTGACAGAAGAGCAGAAGATCAAACACCGCATGTTCTCACTCATAGGCGGGTGTTGAACAATGAGAACACATGAACGCAGGGAGGGGAGCACTACACACTGGGGTCAGTTGGGGGGAAATAGGGGAGGGACGGTGGGGGGTGGGGAGCTGGGGAGAGATAGCAAGGGGAGAAATGCCAGATGTAGGTGATGGGGAGGAAGGCAGCAAATCACACTGCCACGTGTGTACCTATGCAACAATTTTGCATGTTCTTCACATGTACCCCAAAACCTAAAATGCAATAAAATAAATAAATGGGGAAAAAAAGAAAAAGAAATAAAGAGAGTATCTCAAAAAAAAAAAAAAAAAGGAAACTTTTAAATAAAAAGACAAATTTTTTTTTGTATCAATATCTTTTAAATCACCATAAACATGAATTGAAATAAAAAAGAAATAGATTGAAAAATCTGTTGTGGCCAGGCACAGTGGTTCACATCTGTAATTCCAGCACTTTGGGAGGTTGAGGCAGGCAGATCGCTAGTTAAGGTCAGGAGACCAGCCTGTCCAATATGGTGAAATGTTCACCAAAAATACAAAAATTAGCCAGGCCTGGTGGCAGGTGCCTGTAATCCCAGCTACTCGGGAGGCTGAGATGGGAGAATCACTTGAACCCAGGGAGGTGGAGATTGCAGTGAGCCCAGATTGCACCATGGCACTCCAGCCTGGGCGACAGAGTGAGACTAACAAAAGAAAAATCAGTTGTGATTTTAAAAATGCAAATCAAAACCACAATAAGATACCATCTCACACCAGTCAGAATGGGTATTATTAAAAAATCAAGAAACAACGGATGCTGGAGAAGTTGTGGAGAAAACGGAATGCTTTTACACTGTTGGTAGGGGTGTAAATTAGTTCAACTATTGTGGAAGACAGTGTGGCAATTCCTCAAAGACCTAGAAGCAGAAATATCATTTGACCCAGCAATCCCATTACTGGGTATATACCCAAAGAAATATAAAATTGTTTTATTATAAAGATACATGCACACATAGCTTCATTGAAGCACTATTCGCAATAGCAAAGGCATAGAATCAGCTCAAATGCCCATCAATAATAGACTGGATAAAGAAAATGTGGTACATATACACCATGGAATACTATGCAGTCATAAAAGAAACAAGAACATGTCCTTTGCATGGACATGGATGGAGCTGGAAGCTGTTATCCTCAGCAAAGTAAAGCAGGAACAGAAAATGAAACACCACATGTTCTCACTTATAAGTGGGAGCAGAACAATGAAAACACATGGGCACAGGGAGGAGAACAACACACACCAGGGCCTGTCAGGGGAGGGGCAGGGGAAGGGAGAGAATCAGGAAGAATAGCTAATGGTTGCTGGCCTTAATACCTAGGTGATGGGTTGGTCTGTGCAGGAAACCACCATGCCACATGTTTACCTATGTAACAAACTTGCACATTCTGCATGTGTACCCTGGAACTTAAAATAAAAGTAGAAGAAAAAAACAAGAAAAATCAGTTGTGTTTCTATATGCCTATAATGAACAACCAAAAAATAAAATTGAAAACAATTCCATTTACAATAGCATCTAGAATAATAAAATATCTAGGAATAAATTGAGCCAAGAAGGTGAAGGACTTGTACAATGAAGAATACAAAACATTGCTGTAAGAAATTAAAGAAAGCCTAAATAAATGGAAAGACATCCCATGTTCATGGGTAGGAAGACAACATTGTTATCAAAATTTTAACATCCTTTTTTGCAGAAATGGAAAAGTCAATCCTCAAATGCATATGGAATCACAAAGGACTCCAGATAGCCAAAACAATCTTGAAAAATAAGGACAAAGTTGAAGGACTCACACTTCCCAAATTTGAACTTACTACAAAGCTATAGTAATCAAAACAGACTTTCAAGCCAGTGGAACAGAATTTAGAGTCCAGAAATAAACCCATACAATTACAGCCAAATGATTTTTGACTAGTGTGCAAACTCCATGGAATGGAGAAAGAATGATCAGGGAGCTGGAGAGAGATAGCAAGGGGAGAGATGCCAGATGTAAGTGATAGGGGTTAAGGCAGCAAATCACACTGCCACGTGTGTACCTATGCAACAATCTTGCATGTTCTTCACATGTACCCCAAAACCTAAAATGCAATAAAATAAATAAATGGGGGGAAAAAAAGAATTATCAGACAACTGGATTACAATATGCAAAATAATAAAATTGGATGCTTGCATCATGCCATAAATAAAAATTAACTCAGAAGTTTTTTACTGATATGGTTGTACATGTTTTCGGGGAACATGTGATATTTTGACACATACATACAATATGTAATTATCAAACCAGAATAATCAGAATATTTATCATCTGAAACATTTATATTTTCTTTGTGTTGAGAGCATCACAAATCTCTATTTTGCAATATATAATAAATTATTGTTAATTATAATTTTCCTACTGTATTATTGAATGCTGCAATGAATCCCTCCTACTAACTGTATTTTTGTACCCCTTACCCCAGTAGTTCCCAACCTTTTTGGCACCAGGGACTGGTCTCATGAAAGATAAATTTTCCCTGGAACCAGGGTTGAGAGGGAATGGTTTCAAGTTGATTCAACTGCATTACATTTATTCTCCACTTTATTTCTGTTATTATTACATCGTAACATATAATGAAATAATTATACAATTCACCATAATATAGAATCAGTGAGAGCTCTGAACTTGTTTTCCTGCAACTAGACAGTCCCATCTGGGGTGATGGGAGACAATGACAGATCCTTAGGCGTTAGATGCTTATAAGGAGCATGCAACCTAGATCCCTTGCTTGTACAGTTCACATCACAATAGGTTTGTGCTCCTGTGAAAATCTAATGCTGCTGCTGATCTGGAGCTCAGGCAGTAATGTGAGTGATGGGGAATGCCTATAAATACAGATAAATCTTCCTTTGCTTGCCCCCCACTCACATCTTGCTGTGAGGCCTACTACTAACGGGTCACTGACCTGTACTAGTCTGTGGTAAAGGGGTTGGGTACCCTTACCATAACCAAGTTATCTTTATCACCTCTCCTGCTTCCCTTCCCAGCCTCTGGTGGCCACCGTTCTTCCTTCTACCTTCATGAGACGTACTTTTCTAGCTCCCAAATGTGAATGAGAACATGTGTTTGTCTCCATGCCTGCCTTACAACCCAATTTAAAACTGAGCAAAGAGCCTGAATACACATATTCGAGTCCTCTCCAAAGATACACAAGAGGCCAGTAAGTACATAAAAAATGCTCAATATCACTCATCGTTAGGTAAATGCAAATCAAAACCACAGTGAGATACCACTTCACAACTACTAGAGTGGCTATATTTGAAAAACAAACAAACAAAACAGAAAATACAGTAGTCCCTCTTTATCCTTAGTTTCACTTTCGACAGTGTTCATAGTGTTAACTTAAGCTCAACCACGGTCTGAAATAAGCGAATCCAGTATAATTAGATATTTTGATAAGAAAGAGACCACTGTCACACAACTTTTATTTGAGTATATTGTTATAATTGTTTTATTTTATTATTAGTTATTGTTGTTAATCTATGACTATGCCTAATTCATAAATTAAGCTTTATCATAGCTTTGTATTTATAAGGAAAAAAAATTATATATACAGTTCAGTACTATCCATAGTTTCAAGTATCCATGGGGGGGTTTGGAATGTATCCCCTGTGGACAGGGGAAGCCACTGTAACAAGTGTTGGCAAGGATGTGGAGAAATTAGGACCCTTGTGTATTGCTGGTGGGAATGTAAAAACTATGTAACCACTGTGGGAAACAGTTTTGCATTTTCTCATAAAGTTAAATGTAGAATTGCCATATAACCCAGCACCAGTCCTAGGTAGAATTAAAAAGAAAACTGCAAAAGAATTCAAAATAGGAAATCAAATGGATACCTGCATGCCAATATTCATTGCAGCACTATTCAGAAGAGCCAAAAGGTGAGAGGCAACCTTAACATCTATCGACTGATGAATTAGTAAAAAATGTGGTATATCCATACAATGAACTATTATTCAACCACAAAAAAGAGTGAAATCTGAACACATTATAACATGGATGAATCTTAAAAATACTATGCTAAGTGAGATAAACCAGTCACAAAAGGACAAATATTGTATGAGCCCACTTATATTAATTATTGAGAATAGCTAGAAATTCACAGAGGCAAAAGTAGATTAGAGGGGGTGGAGAGAGGGGAAAATAGGCAGTTAATATTTAATGGTTACAATTTCTATTCAGAGTCCTCAAATAGTGGTGATAGTTGTGCATTATGAATGTAATTGATATTATGAAATTGTACACTTAAAATGGTTTAAATTGCAATTTTTAAATATATATTTTACCAGAACAAAAAGATAATTAAAATTTTTCTAAAAAAAAAACTCAGATTGAATAACAAAAAGCAGTCTGTTTACTTTTTAAAAAGACACAATTATACTAAAAACATCAAAAGAAAATTGAAACAGATGGAAACATATATACAATGCAAATACTAAGAAAGTAGAGTTGCAATACTAACAATATATGTTAACAGAATCCAATTTGGAAACCAGGAAAAAAAAAGGGAAGATACTTTATTTGTTTAAAGTCTAATTTACAATGAAAATATTGCATAACATTGATGTATGTACCAGGCCACATACATGGGAAATATATGAAGCAAAATTTGGGGGAACTGTAGGAAAAATTCACATCCACAATCATGGAAGTAGATTTAAATACATGTTTTTCAGAGATCAATTAGTAAAAAAAAGAAAAAGTAGGTAATGTTTGAAAAAGAAAATTTAAATGCTTGATCCAGTATCTAACTGTATATAGAAATTTGCCTCTAACAGAACAACACTCTCTCTTCAAACATAACATGGAAAATTGACAACACAAATTATGTGTTAGGCCACAAAGGAAATCTCACCAAATTCCAAAAAGCAAAAATCAAAGAGGTCACATTCACTGAGCACTACTTCAATCAAAGTAGAAGATAGCAACAAAAGGCTACAATAAAGAAAATCCATATGCCTGGAGGTTGAAAACATGCTCTTAATTAATTACGGGGTTAAAGAGGAAATCAAAAGCATAATTTTTTCAAAAACATTACTGACAGTTTGCATATAAACTGAGGGCTCTAACCAAAGTAGTAATGAGAGGAAATACATAAAAGGCTTTTATTAGAAAACAAATCAAAAATAAAAGCTAGTTTTTTAAAAGCTAGAAAAGTGTGCTCAATAAATGGAAGAGGGAAGGATTAATACAAATTAAAGCAGAAATTAATGAAAAATAAAATCTGAAATGATTAATAAAACAAAAAATAATTTGGAAAAATATTGAAATGGATTAAAAATGGAATGACTAATCACAGAAATAAAACATTTGAATAGACACTATTGGGAAGTAATTTTTACAAACAGATGAAAAGAAAAATGTTAAAGTAACAGGAGAATATTATGTGCAGTCTTTCAACAATATCTGAAAATCTAGAAGGAACAGAAATTGATCTTAGGAAAATTTAAATTGTCAAACTTAACTCAATAAAAAGTAGAAAACATAATATTCCAATTGCCAAAATAGTAATTATAAGACACAGACAGGAGCAAATCACTTTTCTGAGGAGTTCTAACCCCAAAGAGACAACAACTTCGTGATTTCTTCCAGAGCATGGGAAAAGTGGGGAAATCAACTTCTGTTACCCATCAGACGTAAGTATGATACGAAACTAGACAAAAAACAAATGACCAACATAAAACTATTAGCAAGTTGAAAACAACAGAGTAAAAGACAACAAAGAGAAATACTAACAACTGTAAAAACAACCTCATGGCAGGATTTATCTCAGAAACA
>NW_022437060.1:4442859-4458382 GCF_009761245.1 Sapajus apella
CTAACAACTGTAAAAACAACCTCATGGCAGGATTTATCTCAGAAACATGAGTATACTTCAAGATCAAAAAACTTTCTGAGGGTGATTCACTATATCACATAAAATTACATTATATTCGAGACAAAATATAGAATAAAAATCATTTTGATAGATTCTAAATAAACATTTGATAAAATTTAACCCTCATTCTCAGTTTTTATAAAAAGATAACCATCCAGATTTAAATGAAAGTTGCTTGAACTTGAAAAATTTATCTCTCAAAAACCTATAACTGACCTTAATATAAGCATAGTGGTGTCAAGTTAATAGCAACCACTATCAGTTGTATGATTTCACATTGCACTGAGATCTTGGCCAGCACAATAAGGAAAATGGTATTTTCGTCATTATTGGTAGGCAATATGGTCATCTAGCCAGAAAACATAGAAGAATCATTGCATCTGTTATTAAAATTAATTGAATTTGGCAAAGCATCTATAGTTGACATTGAATTATAAAAATCAACAAATTCTCATATGAGCTCTAACCCCAGGTTTTAGGTAAATACCACAAAAATGAAATATAAAATATGAAATACAAATATGAAGCATACAAAAATATATCTGTAACACACAATTATCCCATCCTAACAGGATACTTTTACTATTGAGTTTCATGGGTAAATATTGTATTTCCTTTGTTCAGTATGTAGTTGCTTCTAATCTATAGACTGACACTTGTTTTCATTGAGCAAGAAGGGATAACCCAATGAGCTTAAAGCATGCCAAGTAATTTCAGAAAAAGTGCAAATTCAGAAAAAGAGCCACAGAGACTGTTAAACAAGGTTGTTCGCACAAAGTAAGGCAGAATGGAGCTCCAATGATTAATAGAGAGAGTGATCACATGTAATATACAGAGAGATGGTTTAGCAGTAGTTTCTAAAATGTTAAATTAGTAAATTCTGCTAATTAAGAGAACAAACCAAGCAGACACGCTGCCTCTTCTGCCAGAATATGAAAATTCTAGCTGTCTTAACCAATTATAACAAAGGAATCCCAGGGGACACACAAGTTTTAACAGTGTTAATAGACGAGGTTAATCCATCAACATGCTAGAATGACAAGTTATATAACAATGGCCAAGGGGGATTTAAAATTACATATCATGGGAAGAAGTATATTGCAGAAAATAAAGGAAAGGAAGAAGAAGAAAGGTGAGGGAGGGAAAGGAGGGAGAGAAGAAGCTCAATGTAAAAGTGGTGGATTTAAAACATCTTTTTAATGTAAGAAGAAAACATCATTTTGAGAAGAAAATTGGGGCAGCTGATGAGTGACTCAGAATCTCCTTCAGGGAAACAGCAAAGTTTGGTGCTCTAAATAAAAATCAGTTTTCTATCTCAGATCCTATAACTTCAATCAGTTGGAAGTTGCTTTTTATTTTCTTTTAGACCTGGAAAAAACACTTCCACTGTGGGAAAGATTGATATCTGTCCCAAGGGTTGTTAAGAACTATATTAAATAATAACATAAAAATAAATGTAAATTAAATAATTTAGCTCTTGGTCAGGCCAACAAATCACTTACAAAATGAGTTTTTAGCTAACTTTCTGCAGTGCACTAACATATTTTGAGCACACCCAGTCACTCTAATGCTTCTGGAATGAGTGCAGAGTACAAACCCTGTCCCACTGACTGTAGGTGTCGCAAAACTGTTACCATGGAGAATGCACTTGTTCTGACCCCCTATTCTCGGTGAGACAATTTCTGAAAGAGGCTGATAACTGCAATAGTTCCAGCTACGCTAAACCTCAAACAGCCCCCTCTCAGGACCTCCTGGCCAGATACCATGCAGCCACTGGCTTATCCCAGGAGCAACAGTTTCAAGGTCTTGCTGCCCAATTACCTTCTCAAGAAAGGGCCATTAATTACTGTTGTTGTTGTAGTTGTTGTTACTATTATTCTTGATTTTTAACACTAGAAACAGTGCACAGATTTCAGTAATTGGCACAAAAAAAAAAAAAAAAAAACTGTGTGCACCTGTTTCCACCACAAAAAGTGAGGAGGGGCTCCCACAGACCTTCTCGCACCCCCTTCTCCCCACCTTAGTGTCCAGTGCCTGCAGCTTTACCCGTGCACACCCTGTTGTTTTATTCTCTCGGGCCAACTTTGCAGATTAGAAGATGCTCACTCTGCCTCAGGTTTCACTGCCATTTCTCAGGTTCTCTCTCATTCTTTACCCAGACTTAGTTCGGGCAGGCACCACCTCCCCTGGAAATCTCTGGGGCTCCTCAAGATTCCCAGGACACCTGATACCACTCCAGTCTCACACCCACCACACTGGGCTGGCACTGCCTCTCACCCACATGAGACCCTAGAAGGCAGAGGTTGAATGGGATCTATCTTTAAGCCACTTCATGCAGTATAATCCTGATTTACAATAAACATTCATTGATTATTTATTGAGTTGAATTAAGCTGAAAAAATGAATGTAAGTCTAAAAAAGAATAATCAACTACTCTGTCTGCATTAACTATCTCCTACTCATTCTAAAGTTCACCAAAACTTAGCAGCTTGAAATGCCCCCAACTAATTCAAACATAGACGAACCAAAAAGACTAGTAGACTTGAAACACCAACCCCAACACCAGACCCATAGAAGATTCTTGATCATCTTGGTCCCCCTCATGTCTTTCAGATCATTTCCCTGTGAGCCATCCTCCCATCCATCATGGCACCTTCCAGATTTTTGCTCTGCTCACTTCCCATTTCTCCGGGGCACACAATTCTTCCTTGTCTACCTGAATTATCTAACTCCAGCCATCATAGAATATTTACTTGCAAATCCTCATTTCTGACGATGCATTCTGATTTATCTCTCTTCATTTCTTCTCCATGTTCAATTCTTAGCTCTGTTTCGTCTTCTGATTTCACCATTAGGTGCCAACCCTAAAAGGGAGGCTTATCTGCAGAGTGAACCCCCATGTCCTCAAAAAAGGAAATTCTACTGCACAATGAGAAGCAGAATGGCAGTGAAGAAGGCTCTTAATCTAGCCAGCACCACGTTTCTCAAAGAGAGCAGTTTTAGCAGGTTTGATCGCCGAGGGAAAAGATGGGGCTACAGAGGAGACAAAAAGAACAGATGCCCCAGCAACAAACACCAGACATGGAAGCAGCAACTAATGCTGCACATCACTGTGGATCACAGTAAAATCTTTCCAGCTCAAAGTCCAGTACAGTTAGAAATACCAAATTGTGCAACCCATATAGAATTTGGCGATATTTAACAAATATATATAAGCATTTGTCCTTAATTCCAACAATCCCACTTACCCTAAATATAACTTTCAAATAATACCAACAATCATATACTCTGTTATTTATTGCAATATTACTGACTTTACAAAAGATACCAGAGCCATAGGGAGACCTAGGGCATAAATTCTGTTAGATACACACGGTGGAGTACTGTGCAACTATGAAAAAGAACAAGGACGATTTCTATGAACTGATGTGGAATACTTTCCAGGAGATACTGTGAAGTTGTTTTTAAGGCAATGTGAAAAACAGCATATCTACATGCTGTCTTGTAAAAAGGAGAAACAAGAAATCTTGGCTGTATATTCTCATCTTTACCAACAGGAGCACAAGAAATGCAAACTAGGAAACAATGGTGTTAGTTATCTACGGGAGGTGGGGAGAGATGGGTAGTGGGATGTGAAAGGAAGTACATCATTTATAAAATGTTTCACTTTTAGAACTGGTATTCTTCAGAAGTGTCTGTGTCAGAAGAGACAAAGACAACCTATGGAAATATGCTAGACATGACAACTAAATACAGTAGCTGATCCTGGATGGCTCCTGCACTTTATTGGTGGAAAATACCATACAAATTATTGAGTCGGCTGGTGAAATCAGAATGTGGAAGGCAGACAAAAGCAGCACAGGGCCGGGCGCCGTGACTCACGCCTGTAATCCCAGCACTTTGGGAGGCCGAGGCGGGTAGATCACGAGGTCAAGAGATCGGGACCATCCTGGTCAACACGGTGAAACCCCGTCTCTACTAAAAATACAAAAAATTAGCTGGGCATGGTGGCGCGTGCCTGTAATCCCAGCCATTCAGGAGGCTGAGGCAGGAGAATTGCCTGAACCCAGGAGGCGGAGGTTGCTGTGAGCCGAGATTGCGCCATTGCACTGCAGCCTGGGTAACAAGAGCGAAACTCCAACTCAAAAAAAATAAATAAATAAAAATAAAGCAGCACAATTATGTTAAATATACTGGAATTGAGAACCATATTGCGTTTATGTACAGGAATACCCATATTCGTAGGAAATACTTAATAAATTGTTTAGAGTTAAAGGGCCATAATGTATGAAACATATTAGGTTTGGTTCAGGAAAAAAGAGACAGAGAAAGAAAATACAATAGGTGAATCCAGGTAAAGAGTGTATGGGCATTCTTTGTAATACTTTTCTTCTTGCCACTTTTCTAAAATTTAACACATAAAGTTAAAAGAAAAATGAAAAGAGAAGGGGGAATCTGTAAGAAGATTTTCTATTTCTTTTTCTTTTTTTTTTGGTCACAGATTCCACCTTCTAATAAATACTCTTAGAATAATAATAATATGTAACTATCATTTATTAAGTACCTACTATGTGCCAGATACTGGACTAGTGATTTTATAGATACTTTCATTCATATTCATAACAACCATACAATGCAGGCTTCCTATTTTCTGCACTATTTTGTATTACTTTTACATCGTCTTCCAATGCCTGGAACAACTACAGTTATTTGTAGCTTTATATTAAAAACTTGATTCTAATCACAGATATGTAGATGTGCCCTCAAACTATTAAAATAAAGAAGTATTACAACCCATTAGCTGATTCTCAGTTATAAACAGCAATAGATAACGGTGTAGCTAAGGCTGTTATTTTTCCCTTCTGCAGTCCCCAACTTCTAAGTCCCCATATCAAGCCCAAAAATCAACAAATGGTTTTTGTTAAACCCATTCATTTTAACCATACACATTAAAAGTTCAGAGATAACCATGTTTTCTATTCAGGGCTTTCTCTCTCTAATCTCCAGGAAGTTATTAGAAACTGTATCAGTAGCGCCTTGCATTCAGTTATTCTATTACACTAAAATCTTTCGTTTAAAAAATCAGAAGTTGCAGCTGGGCGCGTTGGCTCACGCCTGTAATCCCAGCACTTTGGGAGGCCGAGGCGGGTGGATCATGAGGTCAAGAGATCGAGACCATCCTGGTCAAAATGGTGAAACCCCCGTCTCTACTAAAAATACAAAAAATTAGCTGGGCATGGTGGCGCGTGCCTGTCATCCCAGCTACTCAGGAGGCTGAGGCAGGAGAATTGCCTGAACCCAGGAGGCGGAGGTTGCGGTGAGCCGAGATTGCGCTATTGCACTCCAGTCTGGTTAACAAGAGAGAAACTCCGACTCAAAAAAAAAAAAAAAAAATCAGAAGTTGCATTCTACCTTCTTCTAGCAAATTGCAAATGAAGCCGGTCATTTGGAAAGCTTAACATGAAAGACAATGGGATAAATGTGCTGTCAGGAAAAAAGAGAAAGATGGGTCTAGGAGAAGCCAAATATATTCTAACACCTAGTTTCCTGCTTCCGTACAGGACTGCAACTTAATACAAATCTTTAAAATCCTCCAAGACAGACCATTTCCTTCTTCCATAGTTATCTTTTAGTCAAGCTAAGTATATCAGGAAAAAAAATGAACTTAGCTCTAAGGAATACCTCTACTTCCTTAGTTTAGGAGATTAAGTCAGTTTCCTCTACTTTATTATAGCTTTTAGATAACTGATTATGTGATTTATTATTTATGTAACCAGTGATAGAATTTATTACTTGACCACATAATTATCACTCAATGATCATCCGTGAATAGAGAAATGAAATCTCTGGTTTCAAAGATTTTGTTATATTAGCAATAAGGATAATCAGTTTAACTCTCTGATCCCGTGAGACAGAAAACTTCAGATAAAATATATTGTGAAATAATAAATACTAGCATTTTTGTCTATCATTAAGCTTTGCAGTCATCGTGCCAGATGAGAACCCTTCTGCTTTACAGATAAAAATGCTGAGGCACAGAGAGAAACTATGATACCCTAAGTGCCTAAAGGAGGTGGCATTGAAGTTTTCCCTCCATGAGGCTGTAGCTGACCATCCCTGCCTCTGCTTCTGCCGCCTAGAGTCATTATGCTCCATGGAGAACTTGTAAATGAGCTGCTCATCATTCAAAATCTTTAGAAAGTGACATTTTCTCTTTCTACATTTTACTTTCTATTCTAGAATATTCTATATTTTTAAAAAATACTAGGCTAGACCCATTACTTTAATTTTAAATTAGTTACACTAATGAATGGCAACCTCCAGGTCAGATCTTACTTCCTCCAAGGAGGCTTTCTAACCACATGCTTTTCCTCCTTGCTAATTGTTACTCAGTGTGTGCTTGGTGAAAGAGTAAATGACAAATGAGTGAAAGGCCCAGAGAAAACTCCCAAACACAGTGCAATCATGGATAATCCTCTTTGGGATCCAGGAATTCGGGCTTATGGCTTGCCCTCTCTGAGCCTGTCACTCTGCAGAGAGCCTTGTTAGGGAAAAGGCTGTGGACAAGTGGCTATGGCTCCCTCCATAGAAAGCTGAAGACTCTTCCCAGTGAAGCCAACTATCATAAGCCGTATCTATCCACCTGAGAAAGTGACCTGTGGTTGATAGAAGAAAGGAAACAATGACATTTGAAGGGCATACTAGTCAAAACCAGGCCTCCTTACAGCCCCAGAGGTCCCTCACCCTCTCCACTTGCTAATCTAGTCTGTATCTCTGTTCTTTCTGACAGGCCTTCTCACTCTCTGGACTGTTTTCTTTCCATGTACAACCAAGCAAAGATTTCATTATGTGATAACCTAACCTGGGTTAGCCTAACTGACTCCATCTTAGCTGCAAACCTGACAAGCTCTCTCAGGCCCCTCCCTCCCTACTGCGGCCCTTCAGGTGCATTACTGGGTCAGGGTGTGCTACACTCGAAGCTTTGAACCATTAAGAGTGGTTGACACTCTTCACAGTACCTGTAGCCACTGTAACCTCATCCTGCTAGGCAAGGCTACCTGCTACTGTGAATACCCTCCTTGGTGATTGATTGTATGGAAAGTTCCCCCTGCTACCCCACTTTAGTGATTGCGTGGAAATACCCTTAGCAACCAACAGATCCGGAAACCTCCTGCCCTCTGGATACCAGCTTCCTTATCTAACTTTCTTGCTCCGCTCCTGTAAAATTCCACTTCAGCTAGGCTCCCCCTCCCCTACCTAAATCAAGGTATAAAGGGAAATCAAGCCCCTTCCTTGGGACCGAGAGATTTTGAGCATGAGTTGACTTTCAGTCTCCAGCTAATTAAGAAAGGACTCTTTTTTTTAAATTGCATTTTAGGTTTTGGGGTGCATGTGAAGAACATGCAAGATTGTTGCATAGGTACACATGTGGCAGTGTGATTTGCTGCCTTCCTAAAATTGACCACATAACTGGAAGCAAATCACTCCTCAGCAAATGCAAAAGAACGGAAATCATAATAAACAGTCTCTCAGACCACAGTGCAATCAAGTTAGAACTCAGAATTCAGAAACTAACTCAGAACCGCACAGCCTCATGGAAACTGAACAACTGGCTCTTGAATGTTGACTGGATAAACAATGAAATGAAGGCAGAAATTAAGATGTTCTTTGAAACCAATGAGAATGAAGACACAACATACCAGAATCTCTGCGACACATTCAAAGCAGTCTGTAGAGGAAAATATATAGCAATGAGTGCCCACATGAGAAGCAAGGAGAGATCTAAAATTGACACCCTATCATCAAAATTGAAAGAGCTAGAGGAGCAAGATCAAAAAAACTCAAAACCTAGCAGAAGACAGGAAATGACTAAGATCAGAGAAGAAAGGACTCTTAATTTGGAACTTAGAGTGTGGTGCTTTTCCTTCCACCTTGCTCAGTTATTACAATTATTTGAGACTCAGCAGTTTGAACCCTCTCTGTGAAGCTTTCCCCAATTCCTCTGAGAAATTAAAAATAGAAGATTTTTCCCTTTTCTCCCATAATTATTGGTTCCTACATGTTGTAGTATGGTTTTGTGGTCTATCAATTCACCAAATTTCTAAGTCTTTATGTAGAAGATAGAGATGGTATCTTATCCCCTGCCCCCACTTGCTAAAAGCTTCATATATGCACCCCCACGCAAAGCACTCCCTGACTCAATACTGCATACTCTTCAAGAGGCTCATCTCAGAAAGGATGGCCAGTCTTCTCCCCAGAGGGCACCACGTCAAAGCCCACAAGGCACTGCTCCCCTCTTACCTCAGTCACCATAAGGAGCCTAAGCCTCATCCAAGGACTCATGACCTCAAAGCTTGACAAGACTCCCAAGCTGACACAAACCCCTACCATTTCCTAATCCCCCAAACTTGATAACAGACCATCAGTCCTGCAGGGAAAAGCCTTCTCTATCTTCTCACTCTCTCTGAACATGCCCTTCACCTTATCCTAAATGGTAGCTCTGTCTCCCTGATGACCCTGTATCCCTGTAACACCCTCTCAAGTGGGAGATGTGTTTCTTTCACAGTCATGTCCCATGGGACAGGTTCCCTTGTACACTTCACAGTTGCTTCCACCCATGTTCTTTCCTTCTCTCTATGACCCCCAGCCCCTCTGAAGCATGTTCTATCAGAAGATAGCCCATCCCCTGTCCTTATACCAGGCACCTGCCCCCCTCCTGGTCACTTCCCCTCATTCAATGTGGATTCTATCCTCTGTACTGCTGTTTTTCTCTTCACTATCACTCCTATTGTGATTTTTGGTGATTTCAAAACCTTTGATCCATCTATCCAATATCTGACTTCTCATTTCCCTTACCTTTTCACTGACAGTAAGTACTGAGTAAAGAGTGTGTAGGGCTGAGTCAGGGAGTGCTTCTACCCCGCAGCAGCCCTTCATCCCCAGTGATTTTAAAGCCAGAATAGTAATTGATTATTGCGTTATGAAATCAAGTTTTATATTACATAAAATGGAATAAAATATAAAAGGAAATACCAGAGCATATTGCCTATAATAAGGATAGGAATTATTTCATGAAACTTTGCTTCAATTATATATATGTGTACTGGGTCATGATATAAAATGTGCATCTCTTGTGTTGAGTCATGATCAATACAGTTCTGAAACCACTGCTGTAAACATACTCATTACCAATAACTGTACCTCATTCAATGTTCCCATGGCAAGCATCTCACCCTGTAACCACCACCTTCTGTCTCTTGCTCACTGTCTCTAGTATCCTGGCTCCAGCAATTCTTTCGTCACACCAAGGCTTTCAACCCATTAGCCCCAACGTTTTCTGTATCCTTTGTGCATCTCAGGTACTCATTTCCCTCCTTGTCTGGCAGCCGTGGCTCCAACTACATGCTGAGAACTTCAAGGACAAAAACCACATCCCAGTTAAATTTTTATCCCTGACATCAACACTGTGCCTGGCACAAAATAGGTGTTCAGAACATCTTTATTAAATTAACAAGGCTGTTAAATTTACAAGACTGAGTCCTAGTAGCAAGCTGATAAGAGCCTCTATCGTTTGTGTTTAATTTTGTTCATCACTGGACGCACACACCAGTTAATGTCCTCTATCAGTACCTCTCTAATTTCTGCTTTGCAGGGTTTTATTCCCACAGTTTTCATTTAATAAAGTCAGGATGACAGAGAGAGATTCTTAATATTCCACTACACCATGAGGAAAATTGCAGTGAGCAATTTCTGCCGTAACTCTCTGATCGTACACCTAGAATGAGAGAAAGAAAACCTTCAACATCTGTCAAAAGATTAATAAGTTTTTATATACAGTTCAAAGCTGTCAGACATAGTTCATTAGAATAATAAATCTATTAAATCTTGGAAGGATTAACATCTCATTATCTCACCGTTGTTAAAAGAATGAAGGTTTTATTATCTTGATGACTTTAAATAACCCTTCCCATGTAATGCATTCTCCTCACCTCATCCTCCACCCCTCACAGTTAGGCTTTGACATATTTTTTTTTAAGTTGGACATTATCATTTTAAGAGAGCATCAGAATGTCAATCCTGGCAATGAGAGGATGATGAAAGACTTTGTTTTAAACAATTCTTCACATGTGATTCATTCATGATTGTACACTTTATTTCCTTAATGCCTTTACTATCACATTTAGCATTTAATCATTTAAAACTCAAACCAAGACGCAGAACTTGGCAATGAAAAAGAGCACAGGATTAGGAGTCCAGAAGCCCCTCCCTGAGGAGGTGGGTGTCTCCATTACAAACTCACTGCTGGAGCCTTGTCAGTTTCCTGCTTGGAATATTCCTTTGCCTCATTCAAAGCTGAGCACCAGCAGCTCCCCTATGTAAGCCTTTGTCTATCCCTCCAGGATAACAGACTCTTTTATATGCACTCTCTCGATCTTAAAATCCTAAAACATCAAAATTAAGTAAAATGCCTTTAATTATATTTATCACATTTTCCTGGGGTTTTTTTTCCCCTCAGTTTAGTGCCTGGCACATAATAGGTTCATAATATATTTGTTGAGGGAATAACAAAGTGTCTCTCCTAATTGGTTCTAGTACATGGCAGGTACTAGATATACAGGTATCGATTTAATTCAATACAGGTATTGATTTAATTGAAGACTTTGGGATCTAATTTTTGTTCCTATTCTGTGGAGAAATCTAGAAATCAAGGTGATTCAATAACTCATTCCAGGCCATAGAGATAATAAGTGCTGGAGCTGGGATTTGAACACAGGGCTGTCTAGCTTCAGGCACTCACCCATTCCACAGCATCAGCCTTCCTCCACATGAGCCTCTGGTGTCTCTGTGTCATCAGAGGCTGCATAAACATTTCTGACTGGCTGCTTGGCTTGGGTCATTGGAATGTCATCAGGAGCACCAATTGCGCACATCAGATGAGGGAAAATATCACTGCAACGCCTCTTTGGTGGGACAGCTGACTACCGAGTACAAACCCTTCCCTAGCACATCTCAGAATGTGCTTTAAAAAAGGTTAAGAGGACACTCTTTTTCTTCAGGAAATGTGTAGATTAAAAGCCATTGAAAGAAAGAAGACACGCCCTCTGATCACAGTGACATCATCTCACCACAATCCCCTCCCAAAGGCATCAAGAAAAGAAGTGTCAATGGTACCTCTAATGACTTCTCTGGATCCCAGAAATGGGCTGCTCAATCAATGTTGCTGAAACCAGCATGGCCATTATAGGTTTATTAGGAAGATAACATCATTTCATTTTACCTTGTCAGGTAATTTTATATCTAACACAAAGACGGCATATAAACAATAACAAACAGCTGGAGAGGAGAAAAATGGTTATGTCACCACACTGTGTAACATCAAAGTCAATCTCCAAAACAGATTGCAAACTCCACTTGAAGAGCTGTTGCTTTGCCCCAATTGACTGATTTTCTTTGTTTGTTTCATGTTGTTCAGTCTTGATAAAGGCGTCATCAATTAACCCTCCACCCCCACCCAAATGCTGTCCTAAATTACACAGGTTTGCCTAGCACAGACCATGGATGGGTACCTTGTTCTCAGAAATCAGGTAGTTTTTTTCTTGAGTTGGCTTCTTTGAAGCCAAAGTATTCATTCTCCTTGAGGCTGATTGAATTATGCTCTTCTAATTCCTCCATGTCTGTCCTCTAAGTTTGTCTGCTGAGTTTTAATTAAGACATTTTGGAAAGTTTTATACTCCTCTTTCAAATAGCAGCTTAGCTCGATATAATCTCCCAACCATGGCCGCCCTGGCCAACTAGACTTGGGGTAGTGAAACAGGACATCTTTCTAGGTTTCAGCTTTATTCTTTTCTATTTGCAAATGAGACATGATGAGCCTCTGTCTATGCAGCTAATTGTTTCTTCCCAAATAAATTCTCCTACTATCAAACTTTAGAAAAATTAAATAAGACCCTTTAGACAGACCAAGAGCTTGACCTTAGCAACAATTTTTCTTTATTTTTACCTAAAAGCTTTAATACAATGTTTTATTTTTAATCTCATGTATTCAAAATAGTTAATGTGGAGCTTCCAGTTAAAAATGGTGGAATAAAGCTCATCTACTCCAATTTCCTCTTTGAAGGCAAGAAAAAAACAACAAAAGAATAAAAATGAAAATTGAAGAAAAAACTCTATTCTGGTTGACACATATAGAAAGAGTCTAAGGATGCCAACCCAGCTGCTAACAGAAATTATTCTGTTTATTTTTCTCTGATAGTTAAGACCCCACTCAACAAAGTGATGAAAAATTAGTCGATACAGATGGAAAGCATATGTGAGGAAGCATATGGAAAGATGTTCCACATTGTATGTCATCTGAGACATGCAAATTAAAACAGCAATGAGACACCAATACATACTTATTAGAATGGCTAAAATCTAATACTGAGAGCACCAAATGCTTGCTGGGATATGGAACAACAGGAACTCTCATTCGTTGCTGGTGGGAACCCAAAAAAGCACAACCACTTTGTTAGACACGTTGGTGGTGTCTTACAAAATTCAACATACTTTTATAGGATCTAGCTGTTGTACTCCTTGGAATTTACCCAAAGGAGTTGAAAACATGTCTACACAAAAACTTTCATGCCGGTGTTTATAACAGCTTTATTAATAATTGCCAAAACTGGAAGCAAATAAGACATCCCTCAGTAGGTGAATGAATAAATAAACTGTGGTATATCAAGACAGTGGAATATTATGCAGTGCTAAAAAGAGCGATCTATCTATCCATGAAAAGACATGAAAGAATACAGATATTGATCGACTTACCACCTATGCAACTTACGACCATTCGACTTTACGACCACAATCGCTAGCCATGACTGCTCTACCTCTGGCAGTGCAAACATTGCCCAGCTGGGCATACGACAATGCAGACCAGCTTCTGGCAGCACTACCATCCCCGCGTGCACCATTTCAACTGTACATATAGCCTACTCAACTTACGACCAAATCGTGTTACGACCGGTCAGCGGTCCCGACCATGGTCGTAAGTCGAGCACTAGCTGTACATTTAAGTATGCATAGCATACTTAAATTTAGTATCCATTTAAGTGTATATTACTAAAGTGAGTCTCAAAGTGCTACATACTGTATAATTCCAATTGTTTGATATTCTGGAAAAGGCAAAACTATGGAGATAGTAAAAAGAACAGTGGTTGCCAGGGGTTGGGAGGAAGAAGGGATGAATCAGCAGAGCGCTGAGGATTTTTAGGGCAGTGAAATGACCCTGTATGATGCTATTACAGTGGATCCATGTCATTGCACATTTGCTTAAACCCATTCAATGTATAACACCAAGAGCAACCCAACTATAAACTATGGACTTTTTGATGACAATGATGTGTCAATGCAGGTTTGGAAGTTTATTTTTTTGTTTTTAAATTAATTTTTAACAAATAATACCTGTACATATTCATGTGATGTTTCAATACATATAGGTTCTGGTTGGGGATGTCAAGACGGGAAAGGCTCAGAATGTGTGTGTTGGGGGCGAGGTAGTTATGTGAAAAATCTCTGAATCTTCTGCCGAATTTTGCTGTGAGTCTAAAATTGCTCTTAAAAAATAAATCTTTCTAAAAATTATCATTAAACGTGAATATGCCACATTTTGTTTGTCAATTTTTCAGTTCATGGATGATAAAGAGATACTTTTTAAAATTATCACTCTCTTTATGTTTCTCCAACAAAACCCCAAGCAGTGAAGTGGTGGGAACCTCATCTCAGTTGATTCTGGTTTCTGTCAGACGTTTACCTCCATGTCCAAGTTCCAAGGTTTGTGTAGTACCCAAGATGTGGGTGTCTGTATGTTCTTGAGTATAGGGGGAGCCATCTAGAATTGAATTCATCGGTCCACAGAAGAAATGCTTACTCCCATGCCTCAAAGATTCACAGTTATCAATACACACAGGATGCTGCTGCTAGGGGGCCCTGTGTGCATTTGCACATTTTCTTCTGGTTCTTTCTGACGCTCACCTGTGAGTTCTAAAGGCATGGCCAGCATGTTAAGGTCAGGTTGGCCATTGCTGAGCGGCACCAAGCAGCACACCCTAGCAGAGATCGGTCACTTTCCTCTGCTCTGTGTGGAAAAGGGGCACACATTTTCCCTGCTATTGAGTTCATTGCTCCCAGGATCTTGCTGTCTGCTCAGGACTCTGGTGAGGAGGTGGGGTACAGAGCCCCTTTCTCCAGAATGCATAAACTCCTCTCTCTCATCCACTCTTCTCAGCCTCATCAATTTCCAACTCCTGGGGAAATGGTTTGTAGTCTGGAGAGAAAGTGGAAGGGTGTTAAGCCCATTATTCCCCTTCCTTAATCTTTTCCTCTAATGATTCTGGAACACAAAAACCAAAGTCTTCCAGCTAGAGATATAAAGTTTCTATTAATATGCAAGTAATTTCTGACAACACAATAAAAAATATTTTTTTGAGATTCATCCAAGTCGTAACACGTATCTATACTTTATTTCATTTTATGGTGAAATGACATTCCATTGCATGGATATGCCACATTTTTTGTTTTTTGATTTATCAGTTGATGGAAATTTGGGTTGTTTTCACTTTTTGTCTATTGAGAATAGTACTGCTATAAACATTTGTGTACAATTTTGTTTGAAAATTTTTCAATTTTTTTGTATATATGCCTAGGAGTAGAACTGCTGAGTCATGTACTAACTAAAAAACGCAGACACCAAAGGCTACATATTGTATAATTCTATTTTAATGGAATGTCAGCTGGGAGTGGTGGCTCATGCTTATAATCCCAGCATTTTAGGAGGCCAATGCAGGCAGATTACAAGGTCAGGAGTTTGAGACCAGTCTGGACAAAACAGTGAAACCCTGTCTCTACTAAAAATACAAAAATGAGCTAGGCATGGTGGTGGGCACCTGTAATCCCATCTACTCAGGAGAATGAGGCAGGAGAATCACTTGAACCAGAAGGTGGAGGTTGCAGTGAGCCAAGATCATGCCACTGCACTCTAGCCTGGGCAACAGAGCTGGATTCTATCTCTAAATAAATAAATAAATAAATAAATGGAATGTCCAGTACTAGCAAATTAAGAAAGACAGAAAGCAGATTAGTGATTGTCACGGCCTAGGAGGAGGAGGAAATGGGGAGTAAGTGCCTTCAAAGGGATGAAATGTTGGGAATTTAGATAGTGGTAAAGGTGGCACGATACTATGAATGTCCAAAATGCCATGAAATTGTTTACTTTAAAATGGTTAAAATGGTAAATTTTGTATTATTTTACCACAGTCAAAAAACACAAAGAGATAATGTCTTATATAATATACACTTGTACATGATATAAAAGATATTGTATATACTATAAAATGTATAATATACTTATATAACATAAAACTATATAAAGCTTTATACTTATATATACTTATATAATTTTTATATACTTTATATATACTTATAT
>NW_022437060.1:4458782-4536196 GCF_009761245.1 Sapajus apella
TCTATATACTTATATAAAGTATATAAAATATACTTTATTTATACTTATATATGCTTACATAATTTTTATATGGCTATAATACATACATATAACGTATATACATACAAAAATAGCCCCCTAAGTAGGTATAACTCTAACCCGCAGTCTATGAAAACTAGGCATAACAATTTGGTAAAATGTGAATAAAATAATGAGAACACTGATTTAGCTTTTGGAAAAAAAAGGACAGGTGAGATGTTGATTAGCTCATTTCTCATTCCAAAGACCCAATGATTACTGCTTAATACTGAAAATCAAGAAATGGAAGTTTGAGTATATTATTTAAAGTATAAAAATAATCACATAGGGACTTCTGGTGAGGTCATGGTACTTGGAAAGGGGCAGAAGTTAGAAAATGAGAGTTGGGATGGGGTTCTCCTAGAATGTAGAAAAGAAGCTGCTCAAAAGTCAGAAGTCAAAAAAAGCAAATGGCAGTAAAAGGAAATACATATGCGCTAATTATTTCAGCTTTCAGAGTGGGACAGCAGTAGATACTGCCAGAGTTTCGTAGCTGAAGGAACATTAAGATTAAATGTATTATCATTATTAAAACAACAACAAAGCAGAAACAAAACAGTGACAATATTAATAACAAAACTGAAAACAGAACATAAACTTTCCAGGCTCTCAGAAAGAATACAAGCACATGCACAAAGCAAAAAAAAAAAAAAAAAAAACCACACAAAGATGTATCACAATGCAGAAAACGCTAAAAGCAGGGGTTAAAAGAACACATCAAATATAACTGTCATATCAATAAATGTTAATAAGATGAACTCATCTTTTAAAAGAAAATATTTCTCAGATTTTAGAGAACATGAAATCCATCCAAATGCTGCACACAGGAGACACAAATGACTCAGATTTTTGAAAGAAAAGTGATAGATAGTAACAGATTATACAAGCAAATGGAAACAAAACGAAATCAGGAGTCAACTATTAATATTCATCCTAGCTTCTTGCAAAGCATAAGGTAGTACATGAAATGAAGTGTACTTAATAATGATGGAGGGTGCAATCCACAGTGGAGGTCTGTCATAAATCTTCACACAAGAAAACATAAACATTTATGAAGCAAGAACAACAAGAGAGAGAGATGGAAATACAGACTCAGTTAAGATGCTTTTCTCTTTGGTCTCTGGCCATCAAAAATAAAGTAAAACAAAATAAATTATTAGAGCTTAAAACTACTCGATTAATATGTTAGATACAATAGACATATCAAGCTGTACTTTGTGAAACTAGAGCACATAACCTTCTTTTCAGATGCCTGAGGAATGTTATTTTTAACCGGTCATATGTTTTGCCACAAGAATGCTTCAACATATCCCCCCAAATTAGCCTATATGCTCTGATCTTTCAGATAATATTTTAAAAAGTTATAAGTTAATAATACAAATCAACAACAAAAATATCAAACCACTGATGTTTCTGAAAACTTTTTAAAAATAATCTTTGGCTGAAAAATAAAATCAAAATTCAAATTGCACATTGTCTAGAAAATATGAAAATTGATTGCACTAAGTATCAGAATTTTAGTGCTGTAGTCAGCTAACAGCATTTTAGGAAAATTCATAGCTTTAAATATTAAATTTCTAAATAGAAAATAGTTTAAATAATTGAGTTAATCATTAAAATTTAAAAGATAAAGAGATAAACAGTAAAATAATCCAAAGAAAGCAGAGTATAGAAAGTAATTTGAAAAAATTAAAACAACAAATTAGTAGAACAAAAGAATGCTATTAAATAAGTAAATGGATCCAAGAGCTTTTCTTCTTGGGAAAAGAAATGTACATAAAGAAACAAAAAAGTAAAACATAAACTTACAGCATTAAAAATGAGAACTGAGAAATAGTCACATATGCAGAGGAAAGCCAAATGAATCATGAATAAAAGCTTTGTTTATCCCTAGATAAAAATATTTGCAGATTGGATACAGTGAGTGTTAACCTAAGAAGCTGTAAATAAACAATTCTCCCTTACGAAGGCCAAAACAGATCAATTGCTGCAGGAAAACTTGAAAAATTGTCATAAAATTACCATCCCCCCCAAAAATAAACTTATTTATAGCAAATGAAAAAATACATAATCTCATTCCAAATTGAAATATCAAACATTAAGTTTAAAATGAAATATAATTTCCAATTATCAGAAGGCAAAGATTAAACTATTGCCTAATTTATTGTGGAGGCCCTTCTGATGCTCTGCTGTAGTGTGTGAAAGTGTTAAAACAGCTTCAGAGCGCAACATGGCAATAATTATAATTTTAAACGCTCATTTTCTTTGACTCCAAAATTCTGCTTTTAGTAATTATCCTTCACATATAACCCCCAAAGTACAAGAAAATAAGTATAAAAATGTTAAATGCAACATTGTATGTAACCAAAAAGAAATCATTAACAGTCCCATGATTAATAGTTTAACAAGATCCAGCCAAACAAACAATGGAACATTACAAGAGTACTGTTGATATTGACTAGAAGCAGGTTGGAGAAAGTACTGGCAAGGTTCTGTTTCTTGAGCTGGTGCTGGTGACATGGGTATGTACAGTTTGTTAATGTTCATCGCGCTGCACACTTTTATATACATCATGTCTCCCATCGTGTCATATTACAGTTGACCCCTGAACAATAAGGATTCCAACAGCATAAGTCCATCTATTCACATGTGGATTTTTTTCGGCCCATGGCATATATTCGCAGGAGGCAAAATCAGGGCACACAGAGGACCCTCTTTTTGTGGGTTACCCAGGGCTGACAGGACTTAAGCATGCACGGATTTTGGTATTTAGGGGTCCTGAAATTAACCTTAAGAGATGACTGTATGCTGCAGGGATCAGCAAACAGTTTCTTAAAAGATCAGGCAGGAAACACTTCAGGAAATACTTGTGAGATGTAGTCTCTGTCTATTGCAACTACTCAACTCTGTCGTTGTAGTGCAAAAGCAGCCATTAACAAAAGCAGCAGTAAATAAATGGTTGTGGCTGTGTTCCAATAAAGCTTTATTTAGAAAAACAGGCAGTAGGTCTGTAGCCATTATTTGACAATTCCTTTTATACAGTATAGAGGCTATATATAGTCCACACCATATAATCGCCTAAATTTTTTTTTCAAAAAGCGTAATATGCTTCCATATTTGTTCACAGACTTTTTTTTTAAAGAGTCTAGGTCAGAACAACGCTATCAACTGTACCCTTATTTCTGTTCTCAAAGAGAGGATTGATATGTAAACTACATATGTGTGTGTTTACATGTGCACATGCAAGGAACATCTTTGGGTGTTGACAAGGCTCCACTCCAAGTGGTCACTCTTGAGTGGGATTAGGCACTAAGCTTGGAGAAGGCCAAATTTTCACAATGTATGTGCAGGAATTATTTTAATATATAATTACCTTAAGCTTAGGATGAGGTGGGATCATTGATTTTATAACAGTTTGATCATAGATATAGATTTATCTACCCAACATTTAATTTCCTAAAAATGATCTTTTTTTTCATCAGAACAAAACAATTTAGGATTAACAGCATTTTTGCATATATATGTATGTAAATTCATCCATCATGCAATGGGAAACAAAAACTCTTTGAAAACAGGTTTCTTTTTTTTAAATATTTATGAATTAACAAAAGGTTTTTATTTATGGCATTATAGTTGTTCATAATGTCTAAAAACAGATAATGAAAAAAATCACATTATTATATTGAGAGCTTGAGAACACACTGAAAGTCAGTGGAAGTCTAGATACACTATTCATATATTTATACATTTTATATTACATTAATTTGAAAATTGTTTCTGGAAAAACAAATAAAGACTCTGTTTGATAGACCTATAGAAGGTGTTTGCCACTAGGAAACATCATGGCAGCATAATACAGAAGCTTCAGGTAACTACTGCTATTGTGGCCAAAGAACTGTTAGGAAAAATAATAACAAAGCATCTAAAAGTCACAAGGGGATGCAATACTACAAGTGACTATGGACTGGCTTCATCCCCCTTGTGCTTGTTCTCTGACCACAATTTTTTATAAATTGTGGAAAACAGGTTCTAATAGTACTTTGTTTCATAAATTTATTTTCTCCTTTATTTATTACATCACATTAAAATTCCATTTTCTCAAAGAAAACTTATACCATTTTTTTTCAATTAATGTTTGGGGTTTCCAGGGAGAGGTGTGTAAATAAAGTGAAAAGAAGAAAATTTTAAAGGGGATACAGTGTCCATTAACAACTGTTTTTTAGTAAGCCACAAAGATGAATGTTATCTTTTATTTATTTCAAAGTTATCAGGATAAATCTTAGAGGGACCTAAGAGCTAGTTATGTGTTTCTAATCAACCAGGCCTCAGGTCCCCCAGTCATTGCTAAACCAGTCTGTATGGTTACGATTATTAAAAAATCTGGATTATCCCTTTCATCATTGATACATAACAAACTTCAATTATACATTCCTGTAATCACCACAGTATAGAAAATCCTTACGCCCTAAGACCCTTCAGCATCAGAGAGAAAAGAGACCTCAAGGTCAACTATGGGAGGATTCTGGGCAGAGAGTTGGTGCAATAAATATACTTAAATATAAGGTCCATGAGTCTAACACGTGAAAAATAAGAGGGTTGAAACCTAAAAATATTGGGGGCCAGTGTGTGTGTGTGTGTGTGTGTGTGTGTGTGTGTGTGTGTGTGTTAAATGGTTAGTTGAAGGCTTAATGGAAGATTCAGGCATAGAATACACCTACATAGGGATAAGAATAGTTCAGACAAAGGTTAATGTTGGGAACACATGCTTGGGTGACAGCAGTAGTTAGAACCAAGGATTCACAATAACAAACAAGGCCATATGTTCATCTTTATAAAAGTAAATGCCTCTTTTCTTAAATATTTTTGCTTTCACAGCATTCTTCAAGTTTCCCAGGGATTCGCTGAAAATTCTAGATCATTAGAGCATAAGAATAGGTACAATTTAAAATAAATAAATACAGATGTTAGTGAAGTTGCCATCTATTCTACAGGCTTTCCCCCTTTTTCAATTTGTCTCATGGGCTCTTCATGTCATAAAATGCTTGTGGGGCTCCAAGGTGTTGTAGTTCTTTACTAGGCTCTGTGGGAGGAAATTAAATATATAGTTATAAACTGCAGAGATTTAATTGAAGATATCCACAAAGCATTTTCTCCAGTGAATCTAATCTTTTTATCTTTAACTTAATGAGAACACATCCTGTCTGAACTCTCAAGGGGAACAGACTTATGTGCATGAACTACTGATGATTCTGGCGGAATTATAGAAGTCAACAATGTCTGCAAGACATTAATGGTCTTTGGACTTATTGTTCCACCATCTGTTCTCTGCATTCAAGGGAGATCTTGGACTTCAGCCTAGACTCACTGAAGTATTCCCCTCGAAACTAAGCCAACTTAATTTGTTAGGTCACAAAAGTTGTGTGTTTCTAATCAACCAGCTCTTAGGTCCCCCAATCATTGCTAAACCAATCTGTATATAGCTATGATCTGATAAAGCTTCTAAATTTCTCTTTTCTAGCATTAGAGACATTGGATGGGAGGAGAGGAAATCTCAAGTACCCTTGACATTTTTCAGTTTGTGTGGAATAATAAAGAGTTAAATTTAATAGTTGTCCATCTCTTTCCATGGCCAGTTATCGTCTAAAGAGCCCCCAAGACAGAAAATTACCCTACGTTATCAGGATAGATTCTTCTAACTTTCCATTACTACCCAAATCTCTCTTAGACTCTCTTTAAGAACACTTACTATTGAGCACTTCCTAACTCTACCTGTTCTGAAAGGATTATATTTAATCCTAGCTGCAGATTTATGAAATATGTGTTGTGATTGTCTTTGTTTCTCAGATGAAATGAGCTGAGCAGCACAGAGAGGTGAGCTAAATGCCCCCAGCCAGTCAGCAGCAGAGGCGGGGTTTGAAACCCGGCAGCCGGACTCCAGCACTGCACTGTCTGTCTGTCCTAAATGGCACTAGGAGTACTCAATATTTTAAAGGATTGTCAAATACATGTGGATGGAATCTTTTTAAGCTTTGCCTTGTTATGCACTGTGGGAAAGTGCTCTATTTATTCATAAGCATTATTTAAATGATCCAATCAATTGCACACAAATGTTGTCACATAGGCATATTTTGCAATTTTAACTTGCCCCTGCAATTTAATTAGCACTCTGAATTTACTAGGCAAACACTTTCTTAATTATTATAATTGCAATTCACTGGTTATTTACTATGCCCCCTCTTTCCTACATTGTCTCTAACCACAAGATGTTTATACTCATTTAACAAACACAGGAATAAGGATTGGGTCACTGGAATTTTCCCTGCAGCAACTTTAACAGAAACCACCTTTGCTATTTTCTTAAGTTGAAATAACCCTGACCCATCTTTAGACAGTATCCATCTATCCTGCTGGAATTGATTCATGTGTTTACTGAAATAACAAATTGTTCTGCTACCGCATTACAAAAGGAATTCCTGTTTCTGGCGCTTTAAAACCCACCAGATATTTAAAACTGTTGTACCATTCTTCTGATTTAAACAATTCATTGCTGCTCTTCCAGGTTCCACTTGGGCTCATTTTGATGGAAAACTGCAGCAGTTCACAGTCCAAAAGGAAGCTATGCCCTCTGCTTTGAAAGTCTTTGCCCATAGCATCAGCCAAGTTCTCTATAAATACTTGCTCATTTCTCACAAAAGAATTTTTCAATTGACACATGCACAGTTTAGTGTACTATGCATGGTATACTATGACATGTTTAAATTTTATATGAAAACTACTCAGTTGGAATCATATTCTACAGTGCATAGCTCTGCTCCCCCCAATCAGAATTCATGAAGTTGGAAGTAAGTATAGACAGTAAATTACGGTTTATAATGAGATCAATAACTCCGTGTATTAACCCCCATGGCTATGGAACCCTGACCATTATATGCACTGATATCTTCACATATGCATGGAGAACTGAAATGGAATATTCCTCTGTCATTCCAGGGAGGAACCCCACCATGTAACCTAAAGCGAGGTAATTTTTGTAAGTGTTCTCCCCTATAGAATTTACCTCTCCTCACTACCACTTATGCTGAGCTTGAGGCACTAAGGTTTAGGAGTTGGATCAACAATCATCTATGTCGCCTTTCAAGGGCAATTAAATCTGAAATTCTGCGCTCAGGTCTGATGATGTTCTGAAATTCCTTTTTGCTAAGGACTGTTACATTTTCTGAAGCTACTCACTTGATAAGGAGAAAGTGTATCTCAAACTTGGAGAAAGGAAAAGATGAAAACAAAGGGGAAGAGAGAAGGAAGGACAAACCCAAAGGAGGGACGGAAATTAAGATGAAGGTGGGAGTGGTGGGAGAAGAAAATCAATGACGTTCACTTACGTGTAATAAACGTGTTTATTTCAGGTTCATAGTGGGAAATATTTTAGCATTTCTTATCTATTTCTTTTTAACACATTAGTACTACTTTTCTAGGGGTTAACTAAAAATAAATTTGGTTTGAGACTGTTGAAGCAAAACAAAATAAACCCTAACAAGGAAGTTCAGCTCAGATTTTGGCAATTTGTGTAACTTAGTCCCAACTTTACTTTTTGTTTGGCTTGTTAATTTGAAAGACCTGGTGTCATCATGCCTGCGCATACACACATGCTATCATACATGAAAGGGACAAAGCCTTGTATTTGTTAATTGATTGTCACCTGTTCTGAAAAAGAATATCCCAGAGGCTTTTCGTTGCACTTCTGATATTCTAACTGAGAAGATTTAAAAACCAGACCACTTACACAACCACCAGAAGATTCCACTATTTCAGATACAGTTACATTATTGTTTAAAGGCTTTATGGCCTATATACCATTAGCAAGCCTGTGGAGATTCCATTTAACATATAAAAAGGTTGACAATACTGCATAATAAATGGCATACCATTATTACTTCCTTTGGTGTTTATTTTAATGGAATAAACCATGATGAATCTTTTAAGTTCGCCATGTACAGTTCCACAGCATTTCCATCATGATTTGCCAGGAAATAATGCACAACATTTTTACAGCTCTGCCACCTTGCAAAGGAGCCAGAGAAGAAGCATTTTAATGGGATAATAGTTTTTTGGTCTAGCCTGACAGCACAGCCACTGCTGTATTTCACCCTGTTATGTGAAGGCTCCCATCTTCTGTGTGGTCTCCATGACATACATTTTATTGGCTTAAACCCTCTTCTAATTCCCTTTACTCAAGAAAGCCTTCAATGCTCTGTTCCCTCTCGGTACTGAGCAGTCTTTCATTCCAACCATCAGCCTATATTAAGCGCCTATTCTGAAAATTGCTGCTTAGAGGTGGCATTTACAAAGGAGAAGAGAGCTGCTTGTTTCAAAAACCTTATCATGGCCGGGCGCAGTGGCTCATGCCTGTAATCCCAGCACTTTGGGAGGCCTAGGAGGGCGGATCACTTGAGGTCAGAAGTTTGAGACCAGCCTGGCCAACTTGGCGAAACACCTGAGACCAGCCTGGCCAACTTGGTGAAACACCGTATCTGCTAAAAATACAAAAATGAGCCAGGAATGGTAGTGAGCACCTGTAATCCCAGCTACTCAGGAGGCTGAGGCAGGAGAATTGCTTGAACCCGGGAGGCAGAGGTTGCAGTGAGCCAAGATGGCAACATTGCATTCCAGTCTGGGCTATGAGTGAAACTCCGTCTCAAAAAAAAAAAAAAAAAAAAAATCATGCAGCAGAAGGTGAAGGACCATAATGGGAGCTCAGTCATGTGCATGCTTTCCTGCTCTGCATTAATGCTTGCAATCCGTGCAAAGACTACTACATTATGCAGATATCATCATCATCCTTTATTAGATCAAGAAATTGGGATTTAGAGTCAATAAAATACATTGCCATGACAAGACAGCTAGAGAATGCCAGAGCTGAGATTTGAACCCAGTTCACACACTACACTACCATGCTTCCCTACTGGGTTAGAGAAAATAATTCATAATACACATAGCATGCATCATACTTACAGATAATTCCAGAGGTGTATGATCAATTTATAAATATGTTCATAAAGAGTGATCTGTGGTGAGTTAGCTTGAGAAGACAAGTTGAACATGAAAATATATAGAGAATTTGATTACACTTAAGTGTTATTGGCCATAACACTCAATTAATAAACGTATTACAATCATCTAATTATGGTTGTTTCCTATTTTTGCATCTCTTTCTTCATTGGGCAATGCTGATTTCTCAGAAGAGAAATATTTACACCAGAAATATTCTATCTTCTAAATACTTTATTAGAAGTGCTCCACTTTTTCAGACCATGAAATAAAACTTGCAAGAATGTGTGGCTGAAGTAAGTAAAATAAAAAATCCAAATGTCACACCCTTCACAAGGCAAGAGAATTTTAAGGTTAGAAATTTAAAACACTCTTTGCTCTCAAACCTTTATTTAAGATGAGAACACCGAAGTCCAGAGAGTGAAAAAGTTTTGCCTATCTTTAGCTAAAGACAAAATAGAGAGGAGAAGCCAGATTTCTAACTTCTGGACCAACTCCTTCACTACATTATAATGAATATTTCCCAGTTTCTTAACCAACTGACTAGTTATTTGTAAAACAGCCATAGAAAGCAAAATGATAATAAGCCCAGTGTCACTGCAGGTGATGAATTAATCATTCATCTTCTGCAAAAAATTGAACAAGCTTCTCTGATGCCACCACATTTTTTCCTTTATAATTCCTCCTGCTTCTCCTTGAAGTATGGTGGTACTTCATTCGTTCAAGCTCCCCATAAGACTGGGATAATGACACTGGACAGTTACAACTGGTTCATTTCAACAACGGACATTTATTAAGCATCCACTGTGTGTCAAGCTCAACCCTTGCTTCTGAGAAATCAGCACTGCCTACTGAGGAAAGAGATGTGAAAATAGGAAACTATCATAATTAGATGATTATAATACTTTTATTAATTCAGTAATGATTTATTGAATCAAGCTGGGTGCTAAATCATTAATAAAGCAGACATAGTTTCAGCCTACTGAAGTAGGAAAATGTTAATCAGATCATCGAAAAATAAGTACAAAATTGCAACTAGGACAAATGATAGGAGAGAGGTGCAGAATGTCACAAAAGTAAACTACAGAAAGAGTTTACTGAAGACAAAAATCAAGTCAGAGAAGGCATTGCAAAGGAAGGGATCCCCACTTAGAAAAAAGTGTGTATGAATGCATGCGTACATCATAGTGTGCTATAACTTACACTAAAAATTTAAAGCTGGTAAGAAAAATGTCACAAGAACATGAGGAGAGTAATGACTAGATGAAAATGCAAAGGGGTAGGGAGGAAAAGATTAGAGAAAGTCGGGGGTGAGTTTGTGCATATCACACCTGTCTGGAGCCCATGACCGAGAGTAAAGGTAAGTCCAACCAGATGGACTGTACCCATGGATGTATTCTGAAGTAAAGCTATAACTTTCACCAATGTTCTATCTGTGCTCAATTTACTAAAACTTACTTTAGGGACTTATAATCATTTACAATAGGAATGAATTCTGTATCCTATAAAACCTCAAGTCCAAGATCAAGGCACTATCGAGTTTGGTGTCTGCTGAGGGTCCCGGTCTTTCCATCCAAGATGGCACCTTATTGCTGCATCCTCTGGAGGGGACAAAAGCTGTGTCCTCAGCTGGAGGAAGAGATGAAAAGAGAAAAAAGACAAAAGGGCCAAGATAGTTCCATCCATCACTTTTATAAAGCACTAATCCAAAATTCATGGATACTCGAGTTCCTTATATAAAATGATGTAGTATTTGCATATAACCTATACAGATCCTTCCACATACTTCAAATCCTCTCTAGATTACATACCTATAGACCTAATTATAGAAATTATAGGTTATAGAAATTGTAGATTATATACCTAATCTAATGCCAACACATTACTGCATTTGAGTGGATTCATTATAGTAGTCAGGGCACAGCAAATTCAAGTTTTACTTTTTGGAACTTTGTGGAATTGTTTTTTTTCTGAAAATTTTCAATCCATGCTTGGTTGAATCCAGGAATGCAGAGCCCACACATATGGAGGGCTGACTGTATATGATTACTCTCTGTTCTGTGACTAGTTGATAAGCTCTAGTAAGGGCAAGACGTTCTGCCATCTGAGTTTATTTTCCCTCAGGTAGAGAGCTATATTCCAGAGGGCTGCTTAAATTGGTAATAGCACATTCTGGTTGATAACCTCCACTTCCAGCTCTGAGACATGACTCACCAACCAATGATCCAAGGTCAGGGTACTCAGTGGGAGGCTCCAATAAATCAGAGACACAGGATGTTCGCTAACTGAGGTAAGACGATCATGAGGTTTCCCCTTCTTCTGGTAGAGGCAAGAGAATGGCAGGTCTTAGAGCACTGCAGCAGTGAACGGCAATGTGAACCACAAGAGAAATTTAGATCTTTTCAGTCTTTCAAGACCTAGGAAAAATATTACTTTTTTTAAATCTCTAGAACGTAACTATCCTGGTGTGTGCTGTCTTTCTCGAGTAAAAGTAAAAAGATATTGGCTGCCCTTGTCTAGAGGCACACTGCAGAAATACAGAGCAAAGATATACTATGATGAAGCAGGAGCTTCAGACAGAATTATCGGCATTATTGGCATTTGGGTTAGATGCCACCAAAAACTGAAGAACAACAATGTCGATTGCCTTAGTGTCTTAGACAAGTCAAATTCTCATCCACTTGGTATCTTTCCTGGCAAAACAAGCATATATTGTAATAGCTAGTCCAGGATACTAGAAGGCCTTCGGATAAAAGGCTTTTAAGTATAGATTTGAATCCTTCTTTTGCTTTTGGCCTCAAGGGATATTGTGGAAATAATTGCCACAGTTTGGTAAGATCTATCTGAACTTTAGTAGGTTCTGCTCCAATTATTTTTCCTATTTCAGTGGAATGTTTAGCCCATAGGATGTCAAGTTAGTGTCAAGATGTTTATTTGCAGTGTGCATCAAACATAATAGAGAAGGCAAAAGTAAATCTAGATCAAAAATCCCCCAATCATAAGCGAAGGAGTTCTCTAAAGCCTCAAGTAACAGTCCCTCGAGTGTGCATATCACATGACAATTCCATTTGCAAAGTAAGTCTCTTCCTATTAAATTTGCAGGAGCTGGTATCACAGAGCAGGAAGGAATCCTTTTCAGTCAAAAGTTGAAATGTTACCCATAAGAGCTGAGAGATAGAAAAAAGCTACAGGTTATTTGAACTATCTACCACCTGTGTAGCATGTTTACTCCGAAGAAGATGTTGAACAAAGATGGCAGGATTTAATGTAGAAAGAGTAGCACCATGTGTACCAGGAACTGAGGAGGCTGACCATCTGCATTCATAGTTAATTCACCTTGAGTGTTTAAGGGTAACACAAGATAGTGAGTTCTTTCCTTCCTTGACACATTCTCGTTGATCTGAATTGAAGAATTTTTCTTTGTCTTGCTTTTCTTTTGCATAACCAGACTCTCTTTTTTCCAGTGTCCCTTCAATAGCTGCCCTCATCAGTAGATAGTTGTTTACAAAAGAAGACATACGTGAGGCCAACAAACATATGAAAAAATGCTCATCATCACTGGTCATCAGAGAAATGCAAATCAAAACTACATTGAGATACCATATCACGCCAGTTAGGATGGCGATCATTAATAAATCTGGAGACAACAGATGCTGGAGAGGATGTGGAGAAATAGGAACACTTTTACACTGTTGGTGGGAGTGTAAATTAGTTCAACCATTGTGGAAGACAGTGTGGCGATTCCTCAAGGACCTAGAAATAGAAATTCCATTTGACCCAGCAATCCCATTACTGGGTATATATCCAAAGGATTACAAATCGTTCTACTATAAGGACACGTGCACACGAATGTTCATTGCACCACTGTTTACAATAGCAAAGACCTGGAACCAACCCAAATGCCCATCGATGATAGACTGGATAGGGAAAATGTGGCACATATACACCATGGAATATTATGCAGCCATCAAAAACAATGAGTTAGGGTCCTTTGTAGGGACATGGATGAACCTGGAAACCATCATTCTCAGCAAACTGACAGAAGAGCAGAAGATCAAACACCGCATGTTCTCACTCATAGGAGGGTGTTGAACAATGAGAACACATGGACACAGGGAGAGGAGCACTACACACTGGGGTCAGTTGGGGGGAAATAGGGGAGGGACGGTGGGGGGTGGGAAGCTGGGGAGAGATAGCAAGGGGAGAAATGCCAGATGTAGGTGATGGGGAGGAAGGCAGCAAATCACACTGCCATGTGTGTTCCTATGCAACAATTTTGCATGTTCTTCACATGTACCCCAAAACCTAAAATGCAATAAAATAAATAAATGGGAAAAAAAAAAAGAAAAGGGGCCACTTAGCTAGTTGATTTATAGGAGTATAAGTTCATTTTTTGTTCTTATTTCATATTTATTCTAAAACTCTTTCAAAACGTTCTACAAGGTATTGTGGTTCAAGTGAAGAGGCTATTTCTTCTTCTAATTTCTGGTTTTGGATTAGGTCTCTAATCTCAAGTTTAATCCCAAGGAAGTGAAACAGCCACTGTTATTTCAGTGCCGTCTTTAACTCCTGAATGTTGTCAGAAGGTGTTTTCTAGTCTGTCCTGAAAATCTTCTATAGCTGCATCTTTTCTCTATTTTCATGATTTAATTATAATCCAAATCATTTTTACTAGAAATAGTTCAGATATGGCTTTTAGAAGATTTTTGATCTACTGTTCTGGCTTTTGGAGGGGGCAGTGAGTAGCAGGGGAAGCCTTGAGTTTATTGCAGAGAAAGGCATTCTGTAGTCCTTTTCCAGGTCATTATAATCAACTTTTACCATCTAGGCTTTAACATCTAAGGTTTAACCAATATGTATACAAGTTGAAGCCAGGCTCACACCTGCAATGCCAGTGCTTTGGGGAGCCAAAGTGGGAGGATTGCTTGAGGACAGAAGTTTAAGAACAGCCTGGACAGCATAGCAAGACCCCACCTTTACAAAAAAATTTTTTAAAACAAATAGCCATGCATTGTGGCACACACCCACAGCTGGAACCCAAAGTCCCAGCTACTTTGGAGGCTGAGACAGGAGAATTGCTTGAGCCCAGGAGTTCAAGACTGCAGTGAGCTATAGTCATGCCATCACACTCCAGCCTGGGTGACAAAGTAAGACCTTCTCTTGAAGAAAAAAATTATTCAGGAGCAGGTTATTTAATGACTCACCCTCATTTCTTCCTTTTTCAAATTAAAGAATTTAGGAAAGCAGTAAAAAAAGAAGCTGATATATGCTCTCAAAATAATTCTGATTTCTTCTATCAATAGTTGCTGGTCTTATTTGTATTTAAAGAAATCCTTAATTCAGCTCAGGTCCAAGGCTTAAAATCTATAGTTATCTGCATACCTGGCTCATGGGAGAAATGCAAGTTTAGAAGCAACTTACAGTTTGAGGTCTTAGGCAAAAGGGAGGGAGTCTGAACAAGGGTCTAATAAGGGAGGAGTTGATAGGGGTGAGGAAAGAGAGGCATCAAAAAGATAAGAGGAATGAAGGAAAATTTAGTAGAGGGAAGCAACTAGGAGACAGGATGGAAAATGATTTAGTAGGGAAATGAGTCTAGTTTGTTGTTGCTTAATTTAGTCCAATTGCTCGTTAGCTTTAGCCAAAGACTCTTAGTGAAGCAATTATTAAATAAGAATTTCATTTGGAGGCCTTGCATACCAATTAAAAAATGCTGCCCATTGGGCCTGAGGAATTTTATTTCCTTTCTCTTCCAAAGTACTTCTCAAATGAACAATTTTGCTCTAGTCAAGTCTTCCCCACAGTGGCCACTTGAAAGCTCAAATCATCCTTGATGAAGTTATGTCATTTAGAGATAGGCACAAGAATTAGTCCTGTAACAACAGTAAGTATAAGAAGCAGGAGTTTTTCCCAGAGGAGGCAAAGATTTATACTTGAACAACCCACGAGTGCCAGCAGTGGTCAGTAGAAATGTGAGCCTTGAGCACTTCATGTTTCGAGTCCCCAGCACGATGGCTGTCCTCCTCCCAGTGCAAGGCTGACAATCTGCACCACCAACAGACAAAAAACCAGCAAGAACACATGTCTGGATCCAAGCCAAGAACTTAGACAAAAACTCAAGATACAAGGAGAACCTCATCCAGTTCTATTAGTCACTCACAGCAAAATTCATCCATGTGGATATCCACCCAGTGAGAACTGCACGCTCACCAGTCTGTGAGGCTGGCTCAAACAGCACGCTCACAGGGTCTGTGCCTGCATTCTACTTTGTAAGTCTCCTCCTGGGACAAATAACAATTTCAGACAGGACAACGCAAAACAGAAACATAAAAGAGAGCAAAGAGGGATGAAAAATAATAGCCTAATTCCACCAAGGATGGCAATCAAATGAGCACCCATAAAAAACCCAGATACCAAGCTGAGAATAAAGCCTAGGAGATCCAGGCAGGAGAGAGCAGAGTCTAGACCTGGTACTCATTGACCATGTCAGCAGTGACTCAAGAAGCCACAAGCAGCAAGGGACAAGGAGCCTCATGTACCATGCCTGGGTAAAGGCTGCTGCCCTCTGGGCCCTGATGGTAGCTTTGCCAACACCTGAACTGCCTTTGAGGTCATTCCTCCCTTCCTGGAAGGGTAACACAGGTTTGCAGCTAACTATTTCTATCAGCCCATTTCCTGCTTGTAGAACCCCAGAGGCCCATGGCCTTTCTTCATTTCATCCCATCTCTGTCCCTTCAGTCCAAGCTGGCAGCAATTCTGCTGAGATGGTTGGCTGGATCCACAAGCAGCACACTGAGTCTCAATGGCAAATGGTTGCCCAGCCACACCTTTGGGCCTGTTTCCAGAGCACACTATCTGGATAAGCTGAGAATCCTCTGAAACATCAAGGGCTGATTTCTTTCTGCTAAGCAGTCACTTCTTCGATTCACCTCTCTCCTCTTGCATTTTACCAAAAGCAGCAAGAAGAAACCAGACTATGCCTTCAAAACTTTGCTTGGAAATATCCTCAGCCAAATATCCCATTTGATTGCTTACGAGGTCTACTTTTCAAAAACAGAACACAGTTCAGCCAAGTCATCTGCACTTTGTAACAAAGGTCTTCTTTCCTGCAGCTTCGAATAACATATCCCTCATTTCCACCTGAGGCCTCACTGGAAGCACCTTTGACAACCGTATTGCTACAATAGTCTCCTGCAGGCAATCTCGGCTTTTTCTGTCAAGCACCTGAGAACTCTCCTAACCTCTACCGATTACCAAGTTCCAAACCCACTTCCACATTTTTAGCTGTTCGTTACAGAAGCATCCCACTTCCTGTTACCAAAATCTGTATTAGTTAACTAGGGCTGCCATAACAAACTACCACAGACTCGGTGGTTTGAGCAATAGAAATGTATTGTCTCACAGTTCTAGGGGCTGGAAGTCCAAGATCAATGTGTGGGCAGGTCCGCTTCCTTCTGAGTGCTCTGAGACAGAACCTGTTCTGTGCTTCTCTCCCAGCTTCTGGTGCTTTTCTGGCCATCCTTGGTGCTCCTCGGCTTGCAGATGCATCACCCTGATCTCTGCCTTCATCTTGACATGGTGCTCCGTATGTGTGTGTCAATGTTCACATGTCCCCATTCATAAAATCACCAGTCACATTGGATTAGGGCCCCACCCTACTCCAGTATGGCTTCATCTTAACTAATTGCATTTGCAATGAGCCCATTTCCAAGTAAGGTCACATTCTGAGGTACTGGCAGTTAGCAATTCCACCTATGAACTTGGGGGGATACGATTCAGCCTATATCAAACTGTTTCCATATATGTTTTGTATTATCCTTATGTCCTTAAAAATGAATAATATTGGCAGGGTACGGTAGCTTATGCCTGTAATCCCAGCACTTTGGGAGGCTGAGGCAGGCAGATCATGAGGTCAAGAGATCGAGACCATCCTGGCCAACATGGTAAAGCCCCATCTCTACTAAAAAAATACAAAAACTAGCTGGGCGTGGTGGCGTGTGCCTGTAGTCCCAGCTGTTTGGGAAGCTGAGGCAGGAGAATTGCTTGAACCCAGGAGGCGGAGGTTGCAGTGAGCTGAGATCACACCAATGCACTCCAGCCTGGTGCCTGGTGACAGAGCGAGACTCTGTCTCAAAAAATATATATATTAAAATGAAAATGAATAATGTCTTAAGTCTTTGTTAGAATCTGATTGCATGCAAGAAAATTTCTACTTTAATTAATATCAGATTTCTTTTTCAATTAAAACTTAGCTTTAAATTAACATACAAAGAAAAACCTAGGGATATGATAATCTCTGGGATTAAATGAGAATATAATTCTGTCATTAGAAAGTGCAAAAAGCAATATAGCTAGCCAGAAAGGCTATGCTCATAGACTTTTAAAGTTATAACTAAAAGGTAGTTACATTTGAATCTAAGTGATAGAGAGAAGTGGGTAGGGATCAGGGCCACGTGGACATGCTACACACTTCAGAGAAAATCAGCAAGCAGATAGAAGAGCAGGGCAGTAGGGAATGATTCTTCATGTGTTGAGGATTGCCCAGGAGAACCAAAGGCAAACACAGATCTTCTAATTTTAAATCCACTGTGCTTATACCATGCCATGCCTTTTGTCTTTGCTGATTCAAAATGGAATTTACCCAAAGTACAGCCTCGGCAGCACACATCAGGGAAAGATCTGTGAGTCTGACCTTGGTCTTCTCCCCAGCTCGCCCAGGTGGTCTTTGAAAAGTAAAGGCATCTCTGAAAAGAAAAGATTGTTTTATGTCATGCAGAGACCTCAACAGGGTCCCTCCAGCATGTGAATGAAATCTGTAACTGAATAAACTTTTCTTCATTCACAAAAACTGCTACTCCTAATTTTAATTGAAAGATGAGCTCTCTGAAAAATGTGAATGAAAATTATCTCAGCCTTTATCTCCTTTCAAAGAAAATGCATAATGTTAATAAGCTATTTCCATAATATTTCATGGTTTATTGTATATACGCATCTACAATTATATTTATATTTCAAAGTGTTTTATATCCCTGTGAAGTTCAGGTTCTTTCTCACCATTTGAAGCATGGCAGATTTGAGACACAGAGAAAAGAAATTCAACTTGCTAAACTTCCTAATGGTCTAACCGGAACTAGAAAGCAATGTAGCTAGCCATAGGGGTACTAGTTAACAGTAAATTAAATGAACACCAATTTATTCAGAAAGTCAACTGGGTTGGTTTGAGGACAATGCAGTCATTGTGATTCTATGTAGCTTCAAATACAACCTTCTAATTTCTTAGTTGCCTCTTTGCTTGTGTCTACCTGCAAAGAAATTAAATTGCTCGTTGTCACACAAAGCATGTTCCACAAGGCACGTGTCACCTAAATTTTCAGAAGCAGCAGCTGTCTTCTTAAGGAAGGCTATTGTTACTTCTGTAATTAAGGCAAAGTGGCCAGGTGGCCTCCACACCAAGACACTTTAATTTACTCTACCTGGAAACCCACTTAAATCAAAAAGTAGAGCTTCCAGGGGATTCTCCACAAACTGTGAAGAGTGAAAAGAATTAAGGGTATGTGTTGCACAACCTACACAGACATACGGGCAGCCTGGGGAACTAGTGATGATTTCCAATGTAGACATTTGCAAAAATAAGCGTAAGCATGGGAAAACAGTGATAGTTGACATTTATTGAGGGGTTAGTCTGTGCCGGGCCTTAATCCAAAGGCTTTCAAGGTAATTACACATTTGATCTCCATGCCGGTCCCATGAAGAAGGCATTATTATTACGAGCATTCTATAGATGAGAACACTAGGGTGGTAAGTAATTTTCGCAAAGCCAGAGCCAGTGTGAAGCAAAGTCAGGAACCCAACCCAGACAGCCCACCTAAGACCATAGGCTAAGAGCAGCTTTTTGTGCAAATGGATTTATAGATGTTAAAGGGAAAATAAAAGTTTTGATTGTTGAAAATGCAACTAGAATGGTAGATTATGGGTGGTAATAATTACATGCATTGAAGACTGCAGAGTAAAACTGGAATATGTTTAGAATAAGTGAGTAAACAATGGACATCTTACATTTGAAAAAGGCATCTATAGAGAAATAAAGATAAAGGCAGCAATACACCATTAAACAAGAGCAGATTATCACTTAAAAATATGGTGAACATCATGTTCTTTAACCATAAAACTGTGGAAGGAATGTTCTGTTGGCTAGGAAAAAAACAAAAAGCTATGCATGCATTTTCTTCTAAGTCTCATGAAGAGAATCAAAAAGCAAAATGGTTTTTATTATTGTATTAGAGACAGGGTCTGGCTATGTTACCCAGACCGGACTTGGACTACTAGGCTCAAACGATCTTCCCACCTCAGCCTCCAGACTATCTGGCATAACAGGCACATGCCACCACACCTGGTTGAAATTATTACCATTATCGTTATTATTTTATTCAGGTTAAGCAGTTAAATCAAAAGTTTTTCAGCAAAACTTCCTGTAAAGAATCACATCTGGCTGGGCACCATGGCTCATGCCTGTAATCCCAGCTTCTCAGGAGGCCAATGCGGGCGGATCACCTGAGGTCAGGAGTTTGAGACCAGCCTGGCCAACTCGGCAAAACCTTGTCTTTACTAAAAATATAAAAATTAGATGGGGTGATGTAATCCCAGCTACTGAGAAGTCTGAGACAGGAGAACTGCTTGAACCCAGGAGGCAGAGGTTGCAGTGAGTTGAGATGGCACCATTGCACTCCAGCCTGGGCAACAAGAGCAAAACTCTGTCTAAAAGTCATTGTACTTTTTGAGGAAACATACATAAATATGGAAATAGGTGTTTTAACTCTCATTTTTCTCATTTATCTATATTTAGATTACATCTGTCAAGCCAAATAAAGAATTGTCACTAACCTCCAACCTCCTTGTTTCTAAGCTCAAACCTACTTGTGCATGAAAATCTGCCTGCCAAGTCCGAAATAATAGTTGAGGCAGCTGCAAAGTCCAATGTAAAAATACTTACCTAATTAAAGAGACAAAACTCTATTCATTATAATTGGGAGAAGGAAAATAAGGAAAGCTGACTGGCCTATAGCAGCTATTTCCTGCTAAAAACAAAAAAACAAAAACAAACAAAAAGCACAGAAGTGGCAGAACATATGCTTTTAGTAAAATTTTTGGAAGAAATCTTTGAACTAGCAGAAATTTGTATCCCATTGGCAAAGGGAGCCACATGGGACCCTGAGGATCCAAGTTTAGAATTCATAGGAATTGTGGGGAAAGCTCTGGGCTCATATAGTCCATGAGACTGAAGACTTCAATCATGTTTCGCTAAATATTTGGGATCTAAAGCAGCCCCAAATGACATCTGCATAGCCCTGGGACACTGGACTAGGAGATAAACTGGCCCCCAATGCAAAACGCAGTATTTTGAGTCTAATAGTGAGTCTAAGTGCACACTCAACTTGATTGAAAGACCAAGAGACCTACAGCTCAAGGAAGAAAGAACTGTCTATGCATGGTCCATGCTGATGCTTGGGTCAGGGGAGAGTGGTGACAGAACCTGAGGTTCACTTGCAAATGTGTGGAGTAACACACAGGTCAGGCAGATAGAGATAGCAACACATACAAAGCAATCTGTGGTGTCTTAGTCAGGGCATTGCAGGACAAGAAATAAACTCACCTACCCACCAACCAGAAGAAATCCTGGCCATGGGTGATTATTGCAGCTTCTTAAGTGACACCGTCCTGAAAAAGGAACAGAGAACTCTAATCATTGAGAAGGGCCTTTCTCCTGCTTCGCCTGCTGGGGCAGACTTCCCAGAGCCTGGTCTCCTCCTAAGGAGTAACTGCCAGGCAAGCTGGGATCCACTGGCCACTGCCACATGGATGTGAGCCAACATACAGCATCTGTGAGAAGGCAGAGCCAGATTGAAGAGGAGGATTCTGAGCTGCTAAAATGTTCCCAGGGAGTCAGGCCTCAGATGTGGAGAAGCAATGGTGATAAATAGAAAAATGGTGTGGTCCAGAATTGGAAATTGTACAAAGTCAAAAAGTCATAAATCTCCTTGTCTCCAGGGCAGAATATTCAACAGCACTCAAGCATGCAGGAATGTGCACCATGCTGTAATCTACATGGCAGGTTTCTGAGCGCCCAGCACCAAGAGGAAGAAGAAACCTCAAGGTATAAAACATCCTGAGATTTTGACAATAAGCTACATGCCAACTCCTCCTGACTGCAGTTTGGAAGACCAGGCCCCACTGGAGCGAGGTGATGAGGAAAGTAAGACATCCTTAGAGAAAATAAGCCCATGCAAGAATTGCTAATTCTTGGTCATTTAGGAAGACACATGGACAGTAATGGTAACCTGCTGCCCCAGGAGACAAGCCACATAGACATCTGGAAGCTTCAGCTCACATCCCCAGAGCCAGAGCTTATGGAAGAGGCTGAGCTTCCAACAGGGAGAGATAATCGTTAGGTTCCCCATTCCAGGCAGAAGATATCTTCAGTGCAAGCCAGAGGCTCTGAAGCGACACACCACTCATCCCCCTGGTACACATGTGACCCTATAGGCAGCTACCACATGCAACCCTTCGGAGCCCAAGTGCTGTAGAAAAAAGGCAAGAAATACAATATTCCTCAAAGATTTGGGGAGATGAGGCTGCCCTCCATTTGTTTTGCCTTCAACTCTTGATGGACATCTTGGGGCAAATCGCATCAAAAAGAATTCCAGGCCGGGCGCGGTGGCTCAAGCCTGTAATCCCAGCACTTTGGGAGGCCGAGGCGAGTGGGTCACGAGGTCAAGAGATCGAGACCATCCTGGTCAACATGGTGAAACCCCGTCTCTACTAAAAATACAAAAAAAATTAGCTGGGCATGGTGGTGCGTGCCTGTAATCCCAGCTACTCAGGAGTTTGAGGCAGGAGAATTGCCTGAACCCAGGAGGCGGAGGTTGCGGTGAGCCGAGATCGCGCCATTGCACACCAGCCTGGGTAACATGAGTGAAACTCCGCATCAAAAAAAAAAAAAAAAAAAAAAAAAGAATTCCAGAAACTGAGGTCAGAGAATGAAGAAAAGCCAGTTAAGTACAGGTACTTCCTCCTAATTCTAGTTTGTGGAGGAAGGGTCAGAGATGTGTGGTAAACCTGTAAACACTGGCTCTGAGGGAAGAAGGAGCTGCCAAAATCTCAGCCTAGAATTTCCATGGCGCACGTCACCACCTTCACACCCTCACGCAGCTCTTTCTGTATCCCGGTTGCCTGGAAACTTCTGCTGACCATGAGTAGCCCATCCTGACTAGGAAGCCCTGTGTAGAAGGGACAAGATACATCTGCTATGTGCCCTGTATCATAGAAACAGATCCCCAGATAAAGGCTCAGAGGAGCGCACTGCCTGTCACCTATGGAGTAAACAGTGTCAGGAGAGGTCAGCCCGGAGGCCACAGTTGAGCATCGTTTCTTGTCTTTCCTCATTCATCCCCAGGACAGATCATCTGCACTGGGACCATCACAAGATGTCCAAAGATGAGAAAAAAAAGTTATTCTTTGGAATTTCAGGAAATTGTATGAAAGGCAAAATTGCCTAGCTTGGTTGGTCCCTGGAAAAAAAATTCAAAAAAAGTGGGAAAGAGGCCACTGTATTTGGGGAGAGTAGAAAGAATAGTTTCCACTTCCCAAGTGAATGCTTGGGGTATAGAAGGTCACCCACTGGGATTTAAGTTAAGGAAGTCAGTGGACGGCAAGGAGGCATGCAGGGAGCACGTTGGAGGCTGATGATACTTGGACAGTCAGTGGCAACCCTGCACCATGACACCTAATGTCCTTCCAGAAGCCACTCGGTGCACATTGCTTGGCTGGAGTGGATTTTCTCACCCCAATGGCAGACTTCTGAGCCCAGATTATCACGGAGGCAGCAGTGAGATGATAGCCACAGCCAAGGGAGTAGAGACGGGGTATCTCTGGAGAAACAAAGCATTTTCACAATCTTTGAACCCCTGGGGTTGAGAGGTGAGCCAGGTTTTCCAAACCTCCAAGAGCCAAGGAGTCTTCTAAGTTTATGAGATTCCATTTAAAAAACGAAGAAGAGGCTCTCCTAGTGGCTTACCTGCCACCCAGCCCAGAATAAGAATTCAATTCTTACTCCATTTGTTAAATGAGGGCTGACCTTTGGTTTTAAGCTTTAGGTACCTACTCTGTGCTTGGGATTGTGCCGGAGACCATGTCCCTGTTTCTAAGAATCATACATTCCTTTGGAAAAGGCATTGCCTGTACTCAGTGTGATAACTGATCGCACAAGGATTCCAGGTTAATATCCCATGGAGTACTGACTGGCAAGATGGGTGCTGCACCCACAGGGATTGCTTTGTTAGAAGTCGATCCAGACAGTGCATGTCTGGGGTTTTGGACCCTAGAATTCTGATGCGTGTGTTGGGGAACTATGAGGATCCTTTTTGTGTTGGACATCTTAATAATCATATTTCAATATAATTATTTTCCTTGGTAATCCTATGTATTTATGTCTTATTGGGGTATGATTTAGACACAATAAAATATGTGTATGAGTTCAATGAGTTTTAACAATTGCATATACTCACACAACCACCACCTTAAATAGCATACAGAGCATTTCCAAACCTCAGCAAGTTCTCTCAAGCCAACCCCAATCCAAAACTGAACCTCTAGTGTTCTGCCTTCCATCCCAGCAGGTTGGCCCTGTCTGTTCTTGGCTTCACCCACACCTGATTCCTGGGTGTCTTCTCCTGATTGACACAGTGTTTCTGAGATGTGAACCACAAGGCATGTGCAGAGTGTGATCCTTGGAGTCTTAGAAGGAAGGCTATCTGGAACGTGTTAGGGGAGTTTAATAAAGGGCTTCAACACTGTGAACAGGGAATAAGGAATCCACAAGCCTCTCAGGGTGAGTCACAGCCAGAAGCCAACGTGTTCTTCACCTAAAGAGGGGCAGGAGCAGCCACTGGAAGAGGAAAGACAGCTCCATCAGGCCGGGAGAGCTTCAGTCAGAAACACAGCCAGGCTGGGCAACCACACAGGGAAGAAGCCGGGAATAAATACCTCATCTCTCCCTCTCCTTCAGAGGTGCCCCACTGGCCCAGCACAACTGTGAGTCAGAGGGTAAAAGAGGCTGTTAATTTCCTGCAAAGAGACCAGCCGAGATAGAGACCTGCAGGAAGGCATCTGGGGCTAGAAGGAGAAGGTGTTCAGCACATGGCCCGGTGTTCAGGAAAACCCAGAGTGTGGATAAAGAAATGGGGGTCTGACTGCAGGGAGGGGCACTGTTAAGGAAGTTCTAGGAAATTAGCTTTCTTGCCCTTCCCTCCTTCCTTCTTTTCATCTTTCCTTCCTGTCTTCCTTCTTTCCTCCCTCCTTCCCTTCTTCCCTTTCTTCCTTCCTTTTTTCTGCCTTTCTTTTTTCCTTCCTCCCTTCCTTTGAAAATGTCTGCACCTGCTATGGACAACGATTATGTGTTTACTACTGTGAGCCAGATACTCTGTTAGGAGATTTACATACTTATAAATATTTAGTTTTAGTATTTAATATTCCTCAAAGACCTGTTTTGAAGGAATGGCTATACCCATCCTACAGACTAAAAACCAGTTTACCTGTAGGGCTATAAGATAAATATGCCACTGTTCCCCCAAAATTAATAACCAATGGATACAAACAGCTATTATAACCAGAGGCCTGTGAGAAATGACACCCAAGGGGTGCATCAGGAGGCTGGAGTGACCAGGGAGCCCATAGGAGGATGGGGCCTCTGACCGATGCTTGAAGGAGGGGGAATGCCCTGTGCGGGGCGCAGAGGGATTCCAGGTGTGTGGACAGCAGCAACAGAGGCACAGAGGGAGGGGATGAGCTGTCAGCTTGGAAAACGGAGACCACCCACTTGGAGGTGATGAAGGTTACTGAAAAGAAAAGGCAGTAAAGGATTAAGATAGAAAGGCAGTGAACGCTGAAATTCTGAGTTAAGAAAACAGTAACAATTTTGATCAAGGAATCTGTGGAATCATAATGAATCTCCCAGAAAATGTCTTGAGTCAGTGGTAAAATGGATGATCTGTAACAGAGGCAATCGGGAAGTTTTTGCAGTGATCCAGGAGAGAGATTCTGACTAGAATGGTGCCCACCGTAATGAAAAGAGACAATCCTGGGACAGATTGGGAGAAAAAAGCTCAATAGGACCCAGCACCAGGGTGGACAGGGTCCTTGCAGGACAATGAATGGTGAGCAAACAACTAGAGAATCTAAGCTGGGGGACAGATGAGCACAGGGAGAAGAGAGCTCAGCAGAGGGAAGAAGTTAAGGGCAGAACCAGAGCCATGGAAAAGAGAGGCGCCAAAATGGTTTAGAGAAATTGCACTGGGGCACCAGCAAGGCGTCCATGGAGAGCTCCTCAGTAAGCTCTGTGGGTGCTGTTGAGGAGTCTGACAGAGAGCTCAGCTTCAGAGAAGTGCCTGCCCAAAGCTGGGAGCAGAAGAGAAAGCTGAGGGAGAAACAGTAGGCAAGAGAAGGCAGCCGAGGATAAAATCCCCAGGTCGCTCTGTGCTCAGCTGTTCAGCCACAACTGTGCAAAGATCGAGGACTTAGCAATGGTCAAATTACTGTCTGGCTGAGTTTGTTTTCTTTGGGGAAAGGGGAGAGGGGAGAGGACATTTCAGAAGTATAATACTCCTTAAACCACAGGTGTCATACTCACTTTCTTCAAGTTAGAAATTGCCAAGGGCACTTTATTTCTACACCGTTCTTTTTAAAAATCAAATCATCAGGAATTGTGCTTCTGGGAAATGCTGTACCAAACATCTATTAAATATGCAGCCATGCCGTTTGTTTTGTATTTTTCTTAAGGGTAACAATTAACCTTTAAAAAGTCTGACCTTTCCAAAGAGGTAGACCTGTTGCAGGGAGCTCCAAGGTGCTGGGTAAATGTTTCAGAGAATTGTTTATTTCATGAGCAGAGTAGACTTAGGGCTGCAGTGGTTTTCTTATCCTGTAATGCTGTTTCTCTGAAACGGTTCACTTACATGATATGTTTAATTTGTGAAATTAAGCCGTCAACTGGAGTCACAGGGCTTAGCCCCTGGCACAGCGAGACGGGAAGGAAGCACAACCACAGGACAGGCACTCACATCTCACACATTCGGCAGGGAACACATGCCCCACAGCAGAGCCTGAGGTGAGGTTACCCCTCAGCTTATTCTCAACCACTATACAGAGGCTCAGCCCCAGCCCAGATCAGCTGGAAACCAGCCTGCTCACCTCTTTTTCTATCACCAGGGGAAGTGGCCAGTCCTTGCAATTCACCACCAAAGTGATCTTTCTATTTGGAAGTCTTACCATGGCACGCCCCTGATTAAACCTCCAGCATTCCCGGGTTTATCCAGGACACAATCAGGATCCTGTGATCTGGCCTCTACTCACTTCTTTAGCTTCATCTGCCATTTCTTATCCTGCCCTCTCCCTTGTACACACAAACACACATTTTTCTTAAGATAAACCAAAGTCCCCATTGCTCCCTATACACCTCCACTCAGTGGGTTCTCTGCACGCCCTGCTCCTGGAGAACCCTCCAAGTCCTCGTTGGCAAACGCCTGCTTTCCCTTCCAACTCAGCTCAGACGTTGCCTCCTTTGGAGTGCCAGCTGTGACCCATTTCCATTAGGTGGCTCTTTATGTACGCATAGCATTCTACAGATGCCTGGTTCCCAAGAGGGCCTCTACTCGGTCCTATTCATCATGTAAATTGTTCCAAGCTCCCGCAGGACCACGCAAAGAGGAGAATCTTAAGCAATTTTTTGTAATGGATACAAGAATAAGTGAATGATAAAAACTTTTCCTCCAACACACATACATGAAAAGTACAGAGGCACACTTTCCCCAGACATGTGTAGAAAATAAAAACACCTCCAGTATCAATATGATTCCAACAAGTGCATGATGGTATGCCCACAAAGGGTTAAACTGAAGAGAGCCAGGGAAAAGGATGATTGATAGGAGTGTGTTAGAGATGGAGTGAGCCACTTGCCATCAGGCTGAATTATAATACACTTGAAAAGCCTCAACCCGCACATCTAGGACACACGCTAGGTGGGGGCTGCAGAGACGTGGGTGAGACAGAGGCCCCACCCTAAGGGAGCTCAGAGTCTAGTAGGGAAAGAGAGAAAAGCAGACAACAAGGACCTCGAAGGGAGAAAATGGCCAACACTCCCACGAAGCAGAGGCAGCTTCTCAGAATTTAGCCAGGAGCAATGGCTAGAGGGGAAGGACCCTGAAGGGAGAGGGAACAGCGGCAAAGGCACCTTTGAAAGGAGCTTTCAGAAAGTTGCTAGCACCTCTGCATGACTAGAGTCCAGGGTTTCACCACAGGGGGCCAAGAGATGAGGCCAAAGAGCTAAACAGTGGGTGGATTTTAGGGGACTTCCCATGGTGTGCTAAGGAGATAAATCTGACACTCTGAGCAGGTGGGAGCCATTTCTAGAGGAGCAGTAAAATCACTGAGCAGCACTACATGTGGAGTGTGAAGAAAGAAAGGGACAGGAAACCTTGCTGGCATAAGCATCAATTATGTACTCAGATTAAAGCTGAGAAATAATTCCACCTACAGGCTCAGCAGGGCCCCCATGTGCAGTGTGGGGTGCATGTGGTCAGACAGCCCAAGGAAGCACAGATGGGCACTCACATAGCCTGTCAGGTGAGGAGCAAACACGTGGCTCTGGAGAGAGGTCTGTGGTCAAAGGTGTGCCACGTGGCAGCAGGGAGACAATACCTGTGGTCAGTGAAGCTCTGTCAAGGTGCACGTTGGACAAAACTCCCCTCCACTCGCTGACCTAGAAAGCATGCAAGAAAACAAATGAAAAGGATTCATTACCTCAGAAGGCCAGCAAAGATCATCTTCTCTTATCAGATAATGAGAGCGCTCTTCAGGAGCTGAGCATAATAGAGAATCTATTACAAACACTGATCCCAGATGTGATGGGAAATGCAGCATCATCACAAATTGTGTTCTTCACCAAAAAAAGACACACCATAAATTTCAGACGCGATTAGAAATGCAAAGATAACAAAGTCATAGGAGGAGAAGGAGGGGAAAAATATTGGTTCTAGAGAGAGTGTTAACAGTGAGGAAATATTAATATTGATTTCTGCTTTTACAACAGCAAGAATAATCAGGCTGAACCAGTGACTCAATTAACACACCAACGCTTAACCACAGCACCGAAAGTAAAGATGGCTGTGCTGAACACATCAAAATTCCTCACAAATCAATTTAAAGTCATTTCCCCTCTTCTAGTGTGGTGACAAATTTATTAACAGGCTCAACTGAGAGGATTACTCAGTCCCCCTACCTCCCTGTGAGTGCTCAGGCTATAAGCCTTAAAATCCCAGGGTCACTAATGGAAGAACCCATGGAGGGGCACAACAAGGGAGGCAGAGATGGGAAAAGGTTCACCGGGATGCTCAGCTCCCCCAGCGCATCCGCAGATCTGCCTGGATGATGGCAGTGTCAGGGGCAGGAAGAGGTAGGGTTTGCCAGGCATCAACCTAGATCAGCACCTTCTGGGGCCAAGAAGAATGCACCGGAAAACAAGAACCAAATTCAATATGTGCTTTAGCTCCGTGTGTCTTCACATTCAAACGGGAAAGAAATATGTAATAGAAAGAGAGTGTGTTGCAAGGAGGTAAAAGGAACAGCAAGACTAACACAGTTCAAAACAGTTTGTAATAGAGAATTACCAGGACAGGAAATGGGGAGGGGTAGATCAAAGAAGGCAAACTTGAAGTTATGCAGGATGAATGGCTCTGAAGAGCCAAGGAACAGCAGGAAGACTACAGTTAATGTTATTGGATGATATACTGAAAATTTGCTCAGAGAGTAGATTTTAGGGTCTCTTACAACAGCAACATAAAAAAGTAATGATGGTAGGTGATGGACATGCTAATTTGCATGACTGTAGTAATCGTTTCACTGTTTAAATATAGATTAAAGCATCATATTGCACACCAGAAATCTATATGCTAAAAAAACAACCACTGAGTCCCTTGAAGTCTACCTCCTAAATAATTCCTCTATCAGCTCCGCCCCGTCTCCCACACTTTCCTGGTCCAGGCCTTCATGCTGCCTCCCGGGTCATTCCCAGAGCCTCCTGATCCATCAGCCTGGGACGGATCCTTTGCCTCCCTTGGAGGAATGCCACCAGCATGGCACGTCCAAGGCAAGATTCCATCACAGCTCGTGCTCAACAGTCCCTGATGACTCCCGCTGCCTTCTGAGTAACCACAGATAGCATGCACATCATCAGCTTCTCTGCAGCCAGCCCCATCTGCCTCCACCTTCCCTATCTGATCCTCATCATGTTGTTTGCAATCCTGGTCCTCCTTAATTCTTAGAGCACATACGGGGGCATCTCACTCCACAATGCCCATCTAGACTTATGCTGTTCCCCCTGCCGGCAGCACCCTCCTCCTGCTTCCTGAATGACCTGGAAAAGTCTTGTTGGTCTGTATTAGTCAGAGAAGCCTGGCTGCTGTAACAGATGCCACCATGCATCAGCTCCATGATGGTGTGTGTGCTCGCCTGCTCATCCCATGACTTCTGCTTCATTCAGCCATTCAGGCCCAGGCTCTATGCCACCAGTTGCTCCCCACCCTGGGGCCTCAGCAGCCAGCTAGCAGCCAGCGAAGAGGTACCAGGAAGCCTGAAGGGAAGGGTTTATGGGCCAAGCCTTGTTAAAGGTGGATGGAGGACATCATTTCTGCCTGCATTCCATCCATGGAGTGTACCTGTGTGCCTAGTAGAAAAGGTAGCCATTTAAGAGCAATTAGCCTGTCTCTGCAGAAACATCTTCTCAGGCCAGACAGGACACCATCTCCTTCTGCCGTCTGACTGCTCCCTGCTCACCCCGCCCTTGCACCCAGGGATCTCTTTCCTCCATGACAGCCACCAGACACTAAAGGCATTGTAGCACAGACTGGGTCTCTACCTCAGTACCCCGCCCCCTTACATACCAAAAGGAGCCACAGCATGCCTTTGGACAATGTTTGTCTTTAAAACAGTAGAACAAAATGAAATGAAACAGGTCTGGGTCTATGCATTCATATATGAGGACTGGGAGAAGGAAAGAAGTGAACTTTTTAAAATTTTTCCCCTGCCTTGATAAAAAGGTACCTAAAGGAGTCAATGAACAGAGGGAATAGAGGATCGAGGTGAAGGAGAAACAGAGCCCTTGCATTTAAGCCACAGGGACAGTTTCTCCAGTTCAATGGTGTGACAGGCACTGCGCCAAGATCCTTGTATCTGCTGTTTCTTCCAATGCTCAGTGGTAATCCTATAAGGCACGTGCTATTAACACTGACACCTTAAAAGGGGAGGGGGCTAAGATTCAGAGATGATGCACACCTTGTTCAAGGTCACACCCTCAGTGCATAATGCAATTAAGATTTGAACCCAAGCATCCCACACCCAATAGTGTACAGGATGACAGAATCTGTGAGTTAGAAGGAGGATAATCATCTGCAATGGGGTGTGTGTCAGGAAGGGCATCTGTAAGTCAGTCAGAATGCACCAGAGCCTGGCAGCAAAATGGAGACACGTTTTATGGAGCAACCTGTGATGCTGGGAGAATGTCCCCTCTTCCAGGCACTTGCTGACCTGGCCCCATTCTCTCACTGGAACCAAACAGGGCCATGGTAAACAGATCTATGCTAATATCATCTCTTCCTCCTAGAGACAGCAAACTTTCTGAGCCATTCTGCCCAAATCCTGAAGGCTGGGATCCCTGAGGACAGCTCCGTTCATCGCAGGAAAACACAGGAGAAATGTTGATATTCCAAGCTGCATGTTTCATTTGTAAATTACAAACACTTACCTATTAATTCATATTCTCACCCTTTTTACTATTAATTTTGAGCACTCGAATTATTTGTGCCTTGCTTTTATGAGGCCCCTAATCTTCAGCTCCGAGGGCCTAAAATTGTCATTCAGTCTAAATTAATAGCAGTCTTATTGGCTCATTATTTTTGACATCTGGTTGGAAGTGCAAAGCAATAGCTATTAGGTAATAATCGCAGTAGGTTGTGATTAGAAACTAATAACATTAGCAATAAACGTTAAATGTGGTTGCCATGAAGCTTTGAAGCTTGATGGAAGGAAGAGAGCACAGGGCTGCTCCACAATGGAGAGAAACTGGAAGAGGGACCTGGAACCCACCTCCCGGTTCCTCCAGATCAGACCACCAGCCATGAAAACTTACATACATCACCAAAAACAACATCCGATTCTGTAACAGGAAAGAAAAATGTGGTAGACAAAAGTCACATTGCCTGAATGGAAATACAGCAAAATGAATATTCTGAATTTCCCAAATTCTCAAATTATTCACAGCGACTTCTATTTTTCTCACAACATGTTCCTTTCTTCTTCAACAAATGTGCATAAAGCCTGTTCTTGCATTGGTAATTATTGATATTTATTGAGCACTAACTGTGGTCCAGGTCCTCTTATTTTAAGCACTTCATATACATTATTGTATGCAATTCTCACCCACCTCACCCAATAAAGGGCCTATGGGGCTGCTGCTATTATTCCCATTTACAGATTGGGAACCTGAGTACAGAGAGGTAAGTCATGTGTCCCAGGCCACACCTCCGGCACAGTAGCGGAACTGAGGCGTGGATCCCAGGAGTAATACTCACACTCTTTAGCCACTATACAACACTGTCCTTCTTGCTTTCATTTTCTAAAAAATTTCTCTTGAACACCTGCAGTTTGCCAACCGCTCTTTTATGAGCTATAGCAGAAGGAGACTGGAATACAAAGAAACACAGGCAGATAACAGTCCTGGGCACTAACCGACTTGCCTGGATTATTGCAATAGCTCCCTAACTTACGAGCACCGCTTCCTTCTGGTATTTCCCAATGAAGCAGCCAGAGGGATCCTGTTAAAATGTGACTTGGGTCATATCACTCCTCAGTTCAGAACTTTCCTCTAACTCCCTGTCTTGTTCACAAAAAAAAGACAAATTCAGCAGGATGATTTATGTCCACCTAGAGCTCCCGTCGCCTATCCCACCCATTACCTCTCTGGCCTGAAACGTATATGCATTGTGGAATGATGAACTCAAGCTAATTAACATATCCATCACCTCACATACTTTTCAGTTTTGAGACGAGAACATTTAAAATCTATTCCTTTGGCAGTTTATTATTAATTATAGTCACTGTGCTGTACAATAGACTTCCAGAACTTATTTTTCCTGTTTAACTGAAACTTTGCACCCCTTAACTAACATCTCTCCATTTCCTGAACCCTGGCTCCCAGTCCCTGCTAACCACCATTCTACTCTGTGCCTCCGTAAGCTCCGTTTTTCTTAGAGTACACATGCAAGTAAGATCATGCAGTATTTCCTTTGTGTCTGGCTTATTTCACTTAGCATAGTGTCCTCCAGGCTCCTCCCATTATCTCTGTTGCTTGTCCCTTATCTCCTTCGGATTGTGTTCAAATGCCACCTTGCAGTGAGGCTGTGTCTGAACGTTTTTAAGTGGTAAACGTCATCCCCAGTGATACTTCCCATCGATATGGGAAGTATCTATTTCTCCATGGCACGTCTACCACCTACAAACTATACATGTTGGTTAGCTGGCTAGTTAGTAAGTTTGTGATTAGTTGCATTCTCTGTCTGCTCTCCACTAAAATAAAAGTTTTTAAAAAACAACAGAATGTGTCTCTTCTGTCCGTTGTTTTATCCCCGGTGCTTGGAATGGTGTCTGCACACAGTAGATGCACAATTCATATCTGTTCAATGAGCAAATAAATCCTATCCTTGAGGAACTTATTGGTTTATAAAAACAAACTATACTCTCCCTGGCCCCTGCTTCAAAACAACCAACTTCACAAATGCCACACATGAGCCACCCCCATAGGGTATGTTAGCAGGCAGTGAAGGAGTCAGTGTGTAGATGAAGCAAAAGCTGGAACATATGTGAGCTCATAGCTGTGTGAGGTCTTCCAAGGTGCCCGATGGAGGGAGCCTTCTGAAGAAAATACAGAGGTAAGCATAGAAGTGGACACTCGTGACGGTTTAAAGCCTGACATTGCTGCTTACCAGCTCTTTCATTTATACCCTTGAATGAGTTATTCGACTTCTCCAAGCCTCAGTTTCCTCATCTGTGAGGACTGAAATAAAAGTCCTGCATGACTTCAAGGGACCGATGAACCCTCCTTTGGCTAAAAGACCCTAGAGTTTTAAGTTCCCCACCATGACAGGACAGAGACCAGAGGCGTCCCACTTGCCTCAAGTCCCCTTCACCTTACTGATCATTGGCAGATTTTATCAAAGGCTGACTTGAGGAGGTCAAAAAGCCAAGCCAGAAGACTTCACTTACTTCATCCAACCACCCAGCGCCCTCCTCCTGTTTATATGGTTCTGACCTGACAGCCACCCCAGGCCACAGAGACTCCCTTCTTGATGAATGGATGGCTGCAAACAGGTTTGGACTGGTATCTTAAGACTGCCCAGATGGTGGACTTGTACTCTATTTCACTTTTTCATATTTAGGACTCACATAGAATACATTTAAATGTTAAATCTCCACCCCAAACTGAACACAGGTCATATGTTGTCATATGTTTCATGCATGTGAACCCAGGAATAAAGTTCTCCTTTAAATTTACTGATTCTGACTCTCATTCAACATCTGTAAACTGATGGTAATATCCACCAGGTAACAATGTTGTGACGATGAAAAGGGAAAACGTATGCACACCATCTAACACCATGCCTCACATACAGGGATGAAGAGTGAATTCCGAATTCCCTTCCCCTGGAAACATTGCAAGGAGCTGGAAAAGGCAAGAAGGAGCAGGAAGCCTTTTTTGGAATAATCTCCACATGCACAGAAATATCCTCAATTGACGGCCAAGATTTCAGGCAGACCCAGCTGGCCCTGAAAGACAACAGAATTTCAAACATAGGAATTGAATTTGTTTCCTGAAAGCAAAAAATCTCCTCAAGAGCTGCTGAGCTCCTCCATCTGCAGTGAGGACCCACAAATCCAAACAAGCCTCACGCCAGCAGCAGGCTGTGGGCCAGAGTTTCCAGCTTTGTCTGTGGCATCACGTCAGCCCTGGTGTGATACCAATGTTTTCCCTGAGTTTCCTAGCTGAGTGTCACCAATCACACCAAGCGTTCCTCTGGGGCAGAGACAGGGTCCTGTCCCAGTTTTGCATAACACCAGCAACTCCCCTGCATACAACTCTGGCGTGGACACCACCTTGTACATCCTCCATACAGCCCTATGAGATCAGCACATGGGACAGGGGTCAAGGCTCCCACTTTACAGAAGACGAAACTGAGACTTGGAGTGATTCCATGTCTCATCCACACTCAGTCTAGCAGGTGGCTGATTCAAGACAAGTACTCAACTGCTCAGACTTATCTCCAGTGCCTGTTCCACTACATCACACAGCATCTGTACCTCTGAGCACTCACATGTTCCTAGATATGAATCAAATTAAACTGATGTGCTGAAAAATTGCCTGGCAATTACTACTGCCATTCATCGGTATGTACTCGATGCTAGAAACAGTACAGGCTATGCTGCACACACTCTTGGCTCTAAACCTCAACATAATCCTATGGGGTATTACCCTCTATATCTCCGGTTCCCTTTAGTAATAAGGAAATTGAGACCAAGAGAAGTTAAGTAACTTATCAGTGTCATGCAGCTAGAAAGAGACAGAAGTGAGACACAAAGTGACTGCTATGCCAGACTCTTACCTTGGACAGGGACAGGGTCCTTCTGATGCTATGCAGGGAAGGGCTGCCTGGGGAGGTGAGGAGCCCCACTCCTCTGCAAGTCTCTGGAAGGAGGCCTCTCTGGGAGAGGAAAGGAAGCTAAATGCCCCAGAACTGATCTCTTTCCCTGGTACAAGGAAGTGCTATAAAACCTCTGAAGTGGATTCAAATGTCAATCACCAGCTAAAAGATCTTGGTCAAGTACACAAACTTCATGAGCTTCAGTACATACCATATTGGATTTTTTATACCATTTTATACCATTTATTTTTATACCATTTATACATTTATTTTTATACAACCATATGTATCATTATAGATGGTACATACCATATAGGATTATTTTTAGAATTAAGTGAATTAATCAATGTAAACCATTAAGCATTGATGGGGACATGCTTCTTCCCTTTTCTCTTTTCCCACATGATGGAAGGGACAACACTGGACGTTGTCCAAGAAGAACGTGGAGTAAAAGGAGGTTATATCAAGCAAGACTTGCTGGAGGTCCACAGAGAAGCAGGCCAGGAGGTGTTGCGGGGCAGCAGTGCAGGCAGGGCAGCGGAGGCAGAGACCTGCAGCAGGACAGAGGCTGAAGTCTCTAAAGAATCTGATTTGCAGCTTTGATTATGGTTTTGTCCCCTCTTGGGCAAGCTCAGCTCCAGACAGAGAAGCAGAACCCAGGGCACTTATCTCACACTCAGTCTTCCATCACTCACTCGCCACACGCAGGGAACAGCCAGCCCTCTCTGCCCCATTGCAATCTGGAAGCTGTGGACTCAGACCCATGTGGTCTCTACCAGAGCATGTGAGGCTGACCCCCGTCCCCCAGGGCTTCTCCCTCTAGTTTCTTACCAAGGCTGTGGTTACTCCTTTTGCTCACCTGAAAGGTATATTTTTTCCATTCAAGGCAGTTTTGTACAATAGTTTGGGGTAGGGGAAACTGAGGCATGTGGGTTAGTAGAGTAGCCATGACTATCTTTTATAAGGCAGCATCATCCCCCATGAGTTTGAAGGACAAGGAACCTGCAGGGGACTTTGCTCTGTGCCACCTCTTCCTGCCATTCTGTAGACAGCTGCCTGCTGGCGGGGAGGTAGGAAGCACACCCGTCTCTCAGAATTGGCCTCAGCCTGACTTATTAGTCCCTGAGGTTGAGCTAATACACAGCTAATTACGAATGTTTCTGGCCCTGTTTCCCACCCTGAAAAGCTGCCACACTCAGCATGGCTTATGAAGTCTCAGCTATGTCGACAGCCCCCAGATTCCTTGAAAACTGAGGGAGTGCCTCTCATGGCCATTGCGTGCAGATATGAGGTGAGCATCAACAACCCTGCCAAAGTCGTGGGTTTTCTGAACTAGGGATACACTGGACCCACAGAACATTGGGACACCTCCTTTTCAGCAGAGTTCTGATGCCTTTAGATTTGCAGTTTTGTTAAAGCAACAGCTCTTCACATAACCTTGAAAATGAATGGAGACCAACTGAAAGTAAACCCTCCAGGACAATAGTCTATAGCTAGTCCCGCCATGAGCTTGCTCCCTCCCTTCCTTCACCCTCCCAGGCACCCAAACCTGCCCCAGGACCGCAAGCACAGGAAGTCATGTTAGGGTGCCTTGGCCATAGGACAGAGGATGGATGGAAGTGGCAAGAAAATGAACAGGCTTTTATGGTCAGAAAGCCATGGTGTGAATCCTGGCCGCACCATTTATAACCTGAGCAATTAGGGACAAACTGTTTCATCTCTCTGAGTCTTGGTGTTTCCACTGCAAGCTAGGGAATGGTATCAGTCCTGAAATGTGGTTATGAGAATTACAGCACAGAATTCAAGGGAGAAGGCCTGGCATGGAGCCTAACACGTTATAAGCACATAACTTACCTGCCTTCCACAGTCAGGAAAGGAGATATTGAAAAACACGTTGAAGGTGATAAAGTAGTAAGATTCCAGCTTTAGATCAATGGATGTCAAGAATCCAGTTGTCAAAGTGTCCAGGTTCTGAGGCCATGGTGGTCAGTTGGTTTCCAGGCAGTGGAGCCTTAGCTTTAAGCAGTTCGGTAATTTATGTTGATGGGGTCCTGGGAAGCCCTCAACCTCTTCCTTCAATATGTTTCTCCCCCTCAGCCATCAGGGGATTAAAATTCCTCCATAAGAGTTTCCCTGTAGAGACATAGAGCTGCTCCTTGTTAGGAGCTGTCAAAGGACGATGACTCTAGGGCACTGATGTCATAGTTTCATCCCCATTTCCCATCCCATCAGGAGCCCCATAGCCTACAGGATCAAGTAAGACTCCTTGGCAGAGCTCTCAATGCTCTTTTTTTTTTTTTTTTTTTTTGAGACAGAGTCTCACTCCATCACCAGCCACCAGGCTGGAGTGCAGGGGCGCGACCTCGGCTCACTGCTGCAACCTCCACCTCCCGGATTCAAGCAATTCTCCTGCCTCAGCCTCTCAGGTGGCTGGGACTATAGGCGCACGCCACCACATCCAGCTAATTTTTTTGTATTTTTAGTAGAGACGGGTTTTCACCATGTTGGCCAGGATGGTCTCAATCACTTGACCTTGTGATCCACCCGCCTCGGACTCCCAAAGTGCTGGGATTACAGGCGTGGGCCACCGCACCCGGCCTCAATGCTCTTTAAAATCCAGCCCCATATGTAGCTTCCCAGGCTCATTTCCAGCAAAGTTTATGACATCCTCACCACATCACTTGCTTAGTTGTCCCTCCTCAAACTTGCCATGCCCTTCCACACCTCACTTTCGCCCCTGCCGTTCCTCTCCCTGAAACACCCTTTGCTGCTTGTCCATCTCATGGACTCAAGTGTAAGTCTCAGCCCAAACCCTCAAAACCCCTCGCAGGTGAGTACCACACCTCTGGCCAGGGCTGAGGAAAGAGAGGGAAGGGAGAAGGTGGCTGTCATTTCCTGAACACCTGTTACCCTGTACCAAGCACCGTGCTGGAGGATTCACAAAGGTGTACTTACCTGTCTTCATCTGCAGGATGACCCTGGGACTACGTATTTTCCAGAGGAGAGAGCTGAGATGTAGGAAGTTAATGTATCTTCTGGCCCAAAGTTACATGGTTAGAAAGTACAACAGGGAGATCTGACCCCAAAGCCAGCGCACCTGCCAGTTACATCACACTGCCTCCCCTCAGTGCATTAAGCATGACAAGTGCCCTGGATGGGGGTTCACGGAGGCTCTGGTGGTCTCATGACCGCCTCTGACAGGGGGTTCTGGCTTCTGAACTCACTTCCTGTGTCTGCCCAGCAGTCACAGAGATGAGTAACCCAGCTCCTCCTTACACTTCCCTTTCTTGGTCACCAGTGCCCAGTAGTCACGAGGGTGCTGGACCTCACTCAAGTCATCAAGCTTGAGCCCATTGGAAGGGCCGTCTAGGACCCCCCTGTTGCCAAGGATGTCTGCCTGTGGTCTTTAGGTTAGAACACAAAGGAGGGAACGTAGCTGCTGGTGAAAACAGAAGTCACCAAGGGCCTACTACATGGCAATACTTGGCAAGTAAGTGGCCAAACAGGATGGACCCATGTCAGAGTCACCAAATGCCCTCTCTGGACAGGGGTGCTAAGCCTCCTCCCTGGGTCTTCTTTCTCCATTTGTCCCCAGCTTCCATCCTACTTGCTCTGAGCTGGACACTCCAAGTCTGCTCCGTGCATCTCACTCTTTCCTCACAGGGCCTCAGGCTCCTGTGGTAGCTCCCACATTTCCGTCTTCAGCCCTGGCCGCCTCCCTTCCTTCCAGCCCTGTGATTCCCCTGCTACTAAATGTGCCAGAGGCACCTAAAACTCAATCCAAAATGGCCTGGATCATCCTTCGTCGTCTTCTACCAATTCTTGTTTTTCCTAATTCCTTTATCTTGCATGACAACACCCTCGGAGTTGTCCAGGTCATAAGCCCAGGTATGATTCCTAACTCCTTCATCTCCTCCCTTGCTCATATCCAATCAGTTACTGAGTTCTGCAGATGAATGTCTCTTTTATCAGTCATTTCCCTCTATTTTAAGACCACCGTTGTAACTCAGGACTTATCTCTTTTTTTTTTTTTTGAGACAGAGTCTAGTTCTGTCACCCAGGCTGGAGTGCAGTGGTATGATCTCAGCTCACTGCAACCTCTGCCTCCCAGGTTCAAGCGATTCTTCTGCCTCAGCCTCCCAAGCAGCTGGGACTACAGGCACGCCCCACCATGCCTGTCTAATTTTTGTATTTTTAGTAGCGACGGGGTTTCACCAGGTTGGCCAAGCTGGTCCTGACCTCGTGATCCGCCCGCCTCGGCCTCCCAAAGTGCTGGGATTACAGGCATGAACCACCACACCCAGCCAGGACTTACCTCTTAATGGGTCTTTCTGCTTTCTGTTCCTTTGTGAGTGACAGCAATGGTAGGATTTGCCAGACCAAGCCTTATCTTGCTCTCCCCTGTGCAAACCCATCAGCGTCCCTGTACAGCTTTGAGAGAGAGACTCGGCGGGGAGGGCAGTTTAAAAAAAAAAGAGAGAGAGACTCTTACTTCTTAAATCCACACATGACACCCTGAGGGATCAGAACACTCCTGCTGCTCTCCCAGTCACACAATATGATCTGCAGCCCCCAAGCCCCAATCTGTTTCACACTCTGTGTCACACACACCACTCTCTGCCTCAAGTGCCTTTCTCACCCTGCCCAGCCCCATGCTGGACCAACTCCTACTCACTCTTCAAAACCCAGACTAGGTGTGACCTCCTCTGGAAAGCCTTGAATGGTGCGAGTCTGCTTTAGAGGTGGGTTCACTGCCGCTGCAGAATAATGCATTGCACCTTCTGATCATTCACCTTCACACTTAAAGGACATGGGCTCCGTTTTGTTCACCTAAATGGAGCCCATGTCCTCTCACAGGGCCAATTAATACATGTTTACTGAGTGCATAAAAGAATGGACAGAGGAATAAATGAATGAATCCAGGGAACATCTAAGAGCTCCACTAAAGTCAACATTCCTCAAAGAATCACAATTTTTTCTTCATACTCACAGTGCCAAAATGCCTAGGCACTTTCCATCTTCTCCATTAAATGGGTAAGATTGGGCTTCTGGCTACATTGGCCCTGGCAGGATGGAGGAGAGAAGGTGAGGACTGTTTCTGAATGGTGCATTTTCCTCTCTTAGTTTTCTTAGCTGCCAACTCTAATTCACAAGTTCAGAGGCACCTGAGAACAACCAAATGCAAAGCATCCCAGGCAGGAACCAGGCCTTCTCATCGAGAGTTGTCAGAAAGGGCACTTGGCAATCACTGCCTCTCAGACTTGATGTGAGTAAGAGCCCCGATGACTTTGCTAAAAACTTTCTTGGCCTCACTTCTAGATTTTCTGATTTGATGGATCTAGAGAGGGGCCCAGAAAACATGATTTTACCGAGTAAGCTTCACAGGTGGTTCTGGTACAAGTTGTCAGTGAATCACACTTTAAACACACTGCTTTGGGTGTTTAAAAAACAGTCCCTCCCATTCCTAAGCCAAATATAATTTGCTTTGATTTTTCATAGACCTGCTCTGGGATGAAGTGCTCTGAAGGATCAAATATATTTGATATTCTGTTCAGAGCTGATGGAAGCAATCACTTCTCCACAGCTTGGAGATTGTATTAGGAGGGCAGATGACTTAAGTATTTAGAAGAATGAGATGCGTTTGGAATATCATTCATGACTCCTCCCTGCAGGGAGTACTAAAACAATTCTGCTGAGAGAGTGGTGTGTGTCCCTGCACATGTGTGCACACGCATGCATCTCCTCACGTGGACGCGCATCTCAGCTCTTAAAAACACAAATAGACTGTCGTCACTTATTTCACCATTTGCGTAAAACTGAACCCATTTTAGAATAAAACCAAATTTTGGAGTCTAACACAGAGGGAGAGAGGTTGGGTAGAAGGAAAGAAAAAACTCATCTGTGTTTCCACTGTACATTATAAATATGAAGATGTAAGAGACTCTCTGGAGTCTTGCTGTTCATATGCAGAAAAAGGGAACTTTCATCTGCATATCCCTGTACACACACACATTTAATGTTGTTCTAAGTGAAGAACAACAATTGTAAGTGAAGAAAACTTACAATTTTAAATTATCAGCATTAAAGTTATCATTTCTCTTTACATTGAAAAATGCCAGTTGCAAGTGCAAATATAAGAGCATTGAACTCACATGTGAAGTCACTTCAAATATGGTTGTATTTCATAGCTTTACACATTCATATATATTACCTTCTGACCAGAAGAGTGGAAACTCTGCACAAAACAAACTCAACTGTTCCTCTTTCACTCATTTTTTTTTTTTTTTTTTTTGAGACAGAGTTTCGCTCTTGTTACCCAGGCTGGAGTGCAATGGCGCGATCTCGGCTTACCGCAACCTCCGCCTCCTGGGTTCAGGCAATTCTCCTGCCTCAGCCTCCTGAGTAGCTGGGATTACAGGCACATGCCACCATGCCCAGCTAATTTTTTGTATTTTTAGTAGAGATGGGGATTCACCATATTGACCAGGATGATCTCGATCTCTTGACCTCGTGATCCACCCGCCTCGGCCTCCCACAGTGCTGGGATTACAGGCTTGAGCCACCGCGCCCGGCCCCTCTTTCACTCTTAATATGTGCATTTTCTGCCAACACTCTGTGGAAGCTGGCAGTTTTCAAAATGCCTTGTACTAGTTTAGAGTCTCTCTGAACCCTCACCAGAATTCTGTACTTATGGGCATCATGAATCCTGCGTGTGAAGGGGGCATCAGCAAATGTGTGAATGCTCCATTGTTTCATTAGATTTCACTTATAAAACACAAGCTCAAAAAAATTATCAACAATTTCAAGATGGCAACCCCAGATCATTAAAGCAAGAATAAGCCCCTTCTGAGTGCAGTGCCTTGTGCAATTCTGCAGGCTGCACGCCCAAAAAGGTGGCCCTGTGTGTCCTGTGAAGTCTGAGGTCAGGCAGAACTAGAAGGTATCTTAGACAAGTGTGAGAGATCTAGGAGTGAGAGGCTCTTGACCCACGTCAGCAAAGGTGAGGAAAAGAAAAACTGCATTGAGGATGAGCTGCACTTTCAAAGACAGTAAGACAGGGATGAATGAAGGCAACTGCCCAGGGAAGGCTTCCTGGAAGGCCGGAGAGCCAACGAAAGGGGCAGAGAGTTGGAGTAAGTGATGAGTACCAACTGGAGAAGGAGACCAAGCCCATAGCACAAGAACTGCAACTTGGAGTGGCCAGCAGGGAACCTTAGGGAAAGTCACTGGAGAGCCCCAAAGGAGGACAAGGTGGCGGTGCTGTATAGCAGCCATCCAGATGGCCTCAATGCCAGGTCAAATCTGCATGAGCCAAGGAAGGCCTTCTCTGCCCACTTCTGCTCTCCTCTGCCTCCACCTCCAACTCTGCAGGCATCAGGAGCCACAGTTGGAGAGCTGTGGAGGAAAAGTCAAGAATAAGGCTGGAGAAGCAGAAAGAAGCCCATCGTGTGTCAACCAACTTCATTCTTTCTGTTCTAGAGCAGGTCCCAGCAGAGGGAGGGCAGAAGAATTAACTATGAAAGAAGTTCATAGTTTTATTGGACTAGATGGGACATTTCAGTTACAGGAATGGAGCTGTTCCCATAATAAAAAGACACTAGAGGATGTTCCACTGCCTCAGAGTGGCAGCATTTTCCACGACCTGCCCAAGATTGCCAAGTTGTGGGGATACAGGAACTCACATGCTCATATTTGGCTTGAATAAACAGTTAAGAGTTAATGTGTTTTCACCTCATTCAAATAAATGATTCCCTGTGCATACACACACACACTACACACATTATGCACATCACACACATACAACTCTGCCATGTGTATCCTCTAAGTTCACCTAACCATCTATCCACAGATACACCTGTGTCACCTGTTGTACCATTTGAGGTGAAAAGTTAACTCATTGCAGAATAAAATCAAATCTCAAAGCCTAACAAGGAGGAAAGGGGTTGTGTAAAGGAAAAAAAAAATCATGTTCTCACCGTCACTGTATATTATGAACATACAAGTTGAACATAAGAAATTCTCTGGAGTATAGCTTTCTTCCACACTCATATGAGGTTCCTGTGTTCGTTTGTTTAACAGGATGGTTGGCTTGTCTGTTTTTGTTTGCTTGCTTGCCATTTGTTTGGGGCTGTTTTAGTGACAGGGCAATCATTTTGTCCAGATGTGGACTTGAACCCCCAGCAACATCCCCAGCACAGAACCCAAGGGATGTTTTCTTAGGCAGTCCAAGACTACTAAGTACAATTCTTTTACTTGAAAACATTAAAATTCCTTTGGAATCTCCAGTCCAAAAGTAGTATGTGAATAAAAAACAAATAACTAATATAATATATCCTAACCAAGGTGCCTAACTGAAGATTTCTGACCACTTCAACCTGGTGGATTCTGGTGCTTAATCCTGAATCAAAAGAAATAAAATGAGCTGTGAAGAAAGAACTAACATAAAGTGTATGTATTTCCCATTTTATTCTAAAGTGAGAGGAGTTTTATTCTTCTGCCTTTTTATATCGTGGGAAAAATTCTTTTCTGGATTTTAAATCTTCTTATCTACTTGCAACATGAAAACAGGTTTTAGGTTTTTTTTTTTTTTTTAGGATTTATAGTTCTACAACACAAATAGCATAAATAAAAGTATTAAATCATCATATAGTCAGAGCTTTTGGGGAAAATTAATTGTATTTCCAACAACAATAACATTCAAAACTTTTATATTTCCACCTTAGGTTCCAACACAAGTCTTCCTTCAGGCCTCTGAATAAATTATTTTCATAACAAAGCAACAACAATGGCAATTGCAATGAATAATTGTATCAAATATCATTTTTGAGGCCTTTCTATGTGCTAGGCTCTATTTGAAAGGCTTCATTTGTATCGACCACTCAGTTCTTACCGAAACCCCATGAATTTTACAGATGTGGAATCTGAGGCCAGATTGGTCCCCCAGTCTGTTGCAGTTCACTGAACTAGAATACAGCAGGATCAGGAGGCAGCCCCAGGCAGACTGGTGCTACAGTGGTGTTTGGAGCACCTCCTCTGGGTGACTGAAGACCGTGCCTCTACTTGGAGGGATTCATAATTCTATCAGCACCAGATGTTCACAGATTTCACAGAGAGGAGAGAGTTAATGATATTAGACACAACATTTTACTAAATCACAAAGTGGATCTCAAGAGAGGCATTTAAAGAGTTTCCCCGGGCTGGGTGCGGTGGCTCAAGCCTGTAATCCCAGCACTTTGGGAGGCCGAGGCGGGTGGATCACGAGGTCAAGAGATCGAGACCATCCTGGTCAACATGGTGAAACCCCGTCTCTACTAAAAATACAAAAAATTAGCTGGGCATGGTGGCACATGCCTGTAATCCCAGCTACTCAGGAGGCTGAGGCAGGAGAATTGCCTGAACCCAGGTGATGGAGGTTGCGGTGAGCCGAGATCGAGCCATTGTACTCCAGCCTGGGTAACAGGAGCGACTCCGTCTCAAAAAAAAAAAAAAAAAAGAGTTTCCCCATCTGGGTAATGGAGATAATGGGAGAAGCCCTACCAACTCCAGAATGTTGACATGGAATCAAAAGAGCAAAAAAGTGTGATCCTTAAATCCAATATCCAATTCTTAATAACTCATTGTCTTCAATGCTTCAAAACCTTTGTAAAAGGTTTTTTTTTCAACTGTTAAGTGCTAATTTAATGGAAGGTATATTAGTTCTTTCTCAATGTTGCTATAAGACAGAGACTGGGTAATTTATAAAGGAAAGAGATTAAATTGGCTCACAGTTCTGCAGGATTGGAGAAGGCTCAGGAAACTTACAATCATGGCAAAAGGAGAAGCAAACACATCCTTCTTCACTAGACGGCAAGAGAAAGAATGAGAGCCATACGATGGGGGAAGCCCATGATAAAACCATCAGATCTCGTGAGAACTTACTATCACAAGAATGGCACGAGGAAACCATAATTCAGTTACCTCCCACCAGGTCCCTCTCACTATACATGGGAATTATGGAAACTACAATTCAAGATGAGATTTGGGTGGGGACACAGCCAAACTATGTAGGAAGGAGGGAAGAGAAGAAGAAAAAGAGACAGAAAGGGAGGGAGGGAAGAAAAAAGGAGAAACTAAGATTAAAACAAAACTCCCAGTGAAGAAATGGCAGAACTGAGATCAGAACCCAATCTCTTTTACTCGAAAACCCAATATAAGAAGAAATTGTGATATTTGTCTTTTAATTTATTTTGTGGTAGCTTGGGAAACCTGGTTGCTTTCCTTGAACATTTCAGAGGAAATCTCACCCTTGGAAATGCCTTACACATGTCACGGCCAGGCTGGAGGAAAAATGGGGATTGTAATCATCATCTCATGAAAGATACCCTCAATGTAACAGAAAGGTCATGCTTAGTTAAATATGGTTGCTCCATGAAGACTTACCTGATAAAGATGTATATAAACTGAAAAGACATGGTGTTCTCCAGTTATGAGCAAAGCCACATGTCTTCCTGACTTCCCACCATGTCACACATTTCAGGTTTCTGCAGGGAGAATAACGCCATCACCTCAGAGCCAAAGGCTGCTGGAAGGCCACGCGTCATTCTCATAATCCCACTCATTGTTACTATTGGTATTGTTCTTGCCCTCATTATTTCCATCATTTATTAGTGGCCTGGTTCTTACAGTGAGTAAATTATTCTCTGGAAGTAATCTGTTCTCCCAGGTGAGTGAATAAACACTTCCTCTTTTCAGAGTAAATGCTTTTTAGGGGGAAGGGGACCAAAATGCATACCACTCCCTTATAGTGGTCATTTCATAATATGAGTGAACCTAATTGTATCACCTGCTGAAGGAGGAGGGTCACTAAAATGGTAGCCCCCATGGCTTCTATCCCTTGCAAAAGCCCCCACCACCAGAAGGAAAGGATAGATGTGAACTAGGGGAAATGCCTAGCTGATAAACAAAATCCCTGCCGAGGGGAAAACAATCATTCATTCCCTCAGGAATTGTCGACCTTCAGCACCTCACAGGTCTGAAGTTGCAGAATGCCAGTGTCTCCAAGGGCCAGGCAGATGACAAAAGCTCAGGCAACTCCCACACGTGAAGACAGGGCAATGTCGCAAGTCGTGGGGACATTAGTGTCCCTCTGTAACTGCAGTGTTAGTGTTGCCAGCCACTCAAATGCTTTCAAAAGATGCAGGAAGTTGAGATTTTTACATGATCTAAAGCATTCTCTCAATAAAATCAGTACTTTTGACCTTTAAAAAAATAATAAAATAAAATAATTAATATTCAAATTATTAATATAGAGAAGCATACCAGAGGGGTTTCTAAGTTGGTACCCTGCAGGTCTCGGGATTCCTGGCAGTCATTTTAGCTGTCAGGTGATAAAAATCTAGCCTGACGGATGATGTAGTAGAGATTGCTGTTTATATCCCAAGGTTAAAAAAAAAAAAAAAAGGAGACTTGTGTGTGAAATGTCCACTTTTCAAATTTGGTAACTAGTTTGTTCTAATTTAATACACTGTGTAGGCCAAAAAAAGCCCAATTTGGGGCAACTCATGTGATAGCACTTCAGGTGAGCTTCTGCTGAACTGAAGGAACAGCCTGTCCAGTAGGTGACCAGTGGATTGAAGTCCAGTGCAGGATGATATGTGAATGCTCTTGGTATTTGAAACCCTGAACTTAATAAAATTACCCTGGCAGGCTTCAGTGCCTGCAGCCCCTGGAAAAGCCTCTCTGCCAGTGGAGTGGAAGGGGTTGAATGCTAACTTCTCTGAGCCTCAGTTTCTCCAGCTATAGAATAGTTGGAAAGACAATAGTACTTATAGGTTTACTATAGGGATTAAAATGCAATAATACAAAAGGAAAATGAGGCAGAGTGGAAACCTCACGAGAGGTGCTCCAGAAATCTTAGTTCCCTGCTCCAGCCAAACAGCTATGTGACCTTGGGCATCTCCCTTTATTTTTCTGGACTACAAACGCACAAGTTGTGGGGTGGGGCTGTGTTATCTCTGTAGCGTCTTACACACTGCTGTTCTGGAATCCCCTGATGAACGCATCCGCTCCACAGCGGTGCTGCCCCATTGACATTCTCTTCTCTCCATAATTACTAGGATGGCTTTACCAACACAGGTACCTCAGAATTGAAATCCAGCAAAGGAGTCATTAGCATTTAACTACATTAAAAAAAAAAAAAATATATATATATATATATATATATATGATCTCCAGATCTTCCATGATGCTATCTAAAGGACAAATGATTGTCATTTGAGTTTTGACATAATTATAACATTTAAGGTTAAAATGTGCACTGCTCGATAATCCTTTCTGAGCAATTGCAGTGTTTCTGGCTGAACTGGAGGCTGATAATTAACTTGCCTGAAGGTTGCTAGGGAAGCACTAACTTCACAGGATGAGTGAGGGGAATTAAACCATAGGACCTGGAAGAGACTGTCATGTCTTTCAAAGTATACCCCAGTTAACTATAGCAGGGCGGGGCAGAGCAGGGAGCCCCGGAGCAAACCCAGGCCCCACCAGAGCGAGACACTCTGTTCAGGGAAAAGTGCAGCTGCTGCTTTGCCAGGGGAAAAATGCCATTCACCACACCTCCGTGGCCTCCTCCATACATGATGCTGTTGCTACACTCCATCATCATCAACATGTCTCCCCAGGTACCAGTACGTTTTTGCTGCAAAACACCACAAAATCTCAGTGGTGTGACAGTATTATTTCTCATTCTTGTCTGTGGGCCTGCTGGGTTGGCCACCCCTGGGGCTCACTCCAGGTCTGTTCCACATGTCTCTCATCCTCAGGCTTCCTGGGCAACGTCCTTTTGTGGTGATGGCAGAGATCACGGGGACAAGCAGAAACACACAAGGCTTCCTCGGACCTCAGTACAGACTGGCACACAAACTTCCACCCCATTCTACAGGCTGGAACAACCACGTGGCTAAGCCCAGCCTCACAGGGAATGGAAGGGGATAGACTTCCCCCATGGCGGGGCAGGGGAGTGAATATTTGCTGAATGATCGTCCGGTCCTGTCTTAGTCCAGTCAAGCTGTTATAACAAATCTATTGCACCCCTAATGACCTTGAGCCTCTGAGGACAGGAATTATTCTTATTACCTCCCCCAGCACACTGCCCAGCATAGCTCTAGAAAAGATGACTCTCACTCATTTGCTGAAATCCAATCCAGTGATACCCGGTGGTGGGGCACTCAGGCCAAAGGCTGTGATAATATGGAAGTCCAGGTAGGCAAGCCAGCATCAGGCAAGTCTGTTAGAAATGAATGGAGCTCCAGCTATGTTACACTTTTCTGAAGAGTAGAGTGTAAAAGGAAGCAGTGTCAGATCTAAAAGTTCTGGAACCACAGGCCAGTGATTAAACTGTGCACAGAAGAACAATGACAGTAGCCAGGACCAAGGTGGCCACAGGGCTCAAGAACAGGTAGATGCTTAGTCCTGACAGCCATGACAGCAGGCAGAAGCAGAATTCCTGAGCAGGATTCCTGGGCAGGATGGGGATCTCTCTTAAGCTCAGATGGTCCTAGTGCTCTGGGGCTTGGCAGCCTGGTGGGCTGCAAAGAAGTGGGCTTTAGCATTGCAGACATCTGGAGCCTTTCATCTATCTAATGAGATAAGCTTTCTAAACTTCAAAACTCAATTTCTTCATCTGCAAAATGGAACTAACACCCTTTACTTCAAACTGTTGTCCTGAGGCTTAAATCAGACGACATGTTTAAAGTGCTTAGTTCATGTCCACATGCTCCGAAACATGTTAGCTCTGCCTAGGCCTGACTCCTACACTGGTGCTTAGTTTGCATGTGGGTCTGGTGTCACAGGCATGGAAAAGAGTTAAGTGGGCTTCTAACCACCTGTATCTATAAGACACAAGTCCTTTGGGCTGAGCATTTGTGTTGCTCAAAACAAGTTCATAAGGACTTGTCTTCCTCTTCCCAAGAGGCACAAGTTGCAAATGGTCATTTCTCTTTCTCTTACCTAAATAATGACTTAAGATATTACCCAAAACAGGTCGTGTCCTATCTTAGTCCAGTCAGGCTGTTATAACAAATTACCATATAGAATGGGTGCCTGAAACAATAAACATTTATTTCTTACAGTTCTGGAGACTGGAAGTCTGAGATCTTGGTGCCAGCATGATTCTCGGTAAAGGCCTTCTCCTAAGTTTCAGATGGCTGACTTTTGCTATGGCCTCCCGTAGCACAGACTCAGCTAGCCAACTCTCTGGCATCTTATAAGGACACTAATTCCACCCATGAGGGCTTCACCCACATGACTGAATCATCTTCCAAAAGCCCTGTCTCCTAATATGATCACCTTGGGACTAGGATTTCAACACAGAAATTTGAGAGGGAAAACATCACACCATAATGGGTCCCTTTACCTTCAAATAATGATGCTTTGTATATGCAAAGGGTTTTTTTCCTCTGGTCTCTCATGGAACTGTCGAAGCCATCCTAGGAAAGACAGGTGTTATAGACTGAATGTTCGTGTCCCCCACAATTCACATGTTGAAGCCCTAGCTCCCATAGTGAAGCTATTTGGAAATGGAGACCTTGGGAGATAATTAGACTAAGAACAGGTCATGAGGCTGGGCTTCCATCATGGGATGAGTTTCTTTATAAAAAGAGGAAGAAAAACTAGAGCTCGCTTGCTGTCTCCACCATGTGAGGGCACAGTGGGAAGGTGGCCATCTGCACACCAGGAAGAGAGTATTCACCAGGGCTGAATAGACTTCCAGCCTCCAGAACCATGAGGGACAAATGTGTGTTTAAGCCACTCAGTCTATGGTATTCTCTTACGGCAGCCCAAGTTAACAAAGACAACATGTAATACTGTCCTCCTTTCCAAGAGGAGAAAAATGAGGCTGAGATTGGTTAAAAAGTGACTTTGTTGAAATCACACAGGACAGTCCTTCCATTAGTAACTGACTTCCTATAAGCCGGAAGCTGTTTAACACACAAATCCTTCTGAAAGAGGAATTGCACCCCAAGGCTTCCTGTTACCTTCTTGAGGTCATGCTCACTTGGCCAGGGGATTTTGACAAGTCATGACAGCCAATTGCTTCCTCACAAATAATCAGAACTCATCCACTATTTGGCAGCTTGATGGTATTTTAAAAGAAACGCCCATTGTTCAGTATCTTGAGGAATGATATTAATGGACCCAAATTTAAGTGAAAGATCGTGCAAAATGTACAACTGGCTATCTCCTAGGAAACTGGAAATAGGGAAGGAAAGAAAATAAAAACCACAGCAGATGTGATGTTTCAGGAAGGAAAGTGTAAGGGCAGTAATATTCTTTTTTGTTTTTTGTTTGTTTTTTAGCACATATGTTTCTATCATTCTGCTAACATTCTTCATGTATCTTGTAGTTTTATCTTGGAAGAAAAGGGTCAATGCTTGTTGTGGGCTTTCCTCTAGCCTCAGGGGAACCCAAGATTTGATCTTCAGGAAAATCCTTCTTGCAACACTAAGTAAAGGAATTCATAGAGTCATAATGGATACAAGATAATTGCTACATACAAATTAAGCACCAGGGCCTTATTACTGAGATTGCTTAGTTAATAACCTACAATTGATGAGTAAGTGGTAGCTGACAAGATACGGCTGGACTGAGAATAGACGCTGGTCAGTAACCCCTGAGAAGGGAATAACAAGACATAAAATCCATGAGTCCCCAGAACTGATCACTGTCTGTGCCCACTAAGCTTTGCTTGTGATCCTAAATGTTTCAAGTATACAGTGATTTCAAAACCTGCTTGGGGACTGCCAAGACCTCTATTATGTTGTTGATGTGTGTGTGTGCTAGTGCCTTTCATGTTCTTTCTTAAAGTTAAATTAGTGTTGGGTAAAACCCATAGTGTATCATGAGTTCAGCAGTCAGTGTAAACCCCAGACCATTGCTGTGAGTCAAGCAGACCGGACATTGGGATCCTAAATTAGTTCTCAGAAAGGGAACTCCACTGCTTCAGTATTGCAGCATTAGCTGTAGGTACTCTTGACTGTCATTACCCTCCTCTTCCTCTCTGATAGAATTCCTAGGGGTTGGGCACTCCAGGGGAAAGATGGATCCAGCCTCGGCTGAATCACAAGCCAACCAAGGCAGACACATTCCTCTTGCTGGTGAAGGGTGATGGGTAGGCATTAAATCAGCCCGCTGAAAGTGATCCTTTCTTTTTAAGAAGGAAGACTTGGATGAAGAGGCATCCTTTTGCATCTGGACATTGCTAGGTCTGACTGTGATCACTGGAAAGCAGTTGCCAATTATGAGCAAGAGAGACCCATCCAGAGGGCTAAGGTGGCACACTGAGAACAGTAGCTAGTAGCAAGGGAGACTCCTCTTAATGTGATTGCTGTGCTTTTCCTTGTGACAGACCTAGAGTTGTGCTACTACTAAGCTTCTTGTATATGCAATAACACACTTTCTTATCTTTCCAACAAATTTGGGTCACTGTCTTCTCTTACAGCTAAGAGTGCCTTAACTCACAAGGTCAGTATGTGGTAGAGCTGAGGAGATAATGGCTTGCCCAAGTTCCAAGCCTGGGAACGTGAGCAAATCATTATCTCCCCAGCTCCAACACTTAATGACCCTGTGTGTCAGTGTATTAGTCCATTTTCACGCTTCTGATAAAGCCATACATGAGACTGGGTAATTATTAAAAAAAAAAAAAAAGAAGAAGAAGAAGAAAGGTTTAATGGACTCACAGTTCCATGAGGCTAGAGAGTCCTCACAATCATGGCGGAAGGTGAAAGGCACGTCTTACATGGTGGTAGACAAGAGAGAACAAGAGCCAGGAGAAAGGGGAAATCCGCTATAAAATCATCAGATCTCATGAGACTTATACAATAAACCAGGCACATTTGATGTGAGTTTTTGCAGGTAATTTTCAGGACAGAGCTCACTTTCAAGAGAAGTTAACTCAAGAACAGTATGGGGGAAACCACCTCCATGATTCAATTATCTCCCACCAAGTCCCTCCCACAATGCATGGGAATTATGGGACCTGCAAGTCAAGATGAGATTTGGGTGGGGACACAGCCAAGCCATATCAGTCAGTGTGTCAGGCAGGGACACTGACCACACAGGGTCAGTAATGTTAGTTATCATAATGGGATAATCTGGTCTGGAGATGGAATTCCATCAGGAAACCAGGGACAGAGAGTTCCCAGTAGGGAGGCAGAGACCAGAGGGGACCTGCCTTCAATGCAGATGGGAGTGCTCAGTTCCACTAAGCCAGGCATCTGTTGCCATTGATTTTGCACTGAGCCAGCAAGCCTAGGGTCATCTGGCAGCACCAGGTTTGAAAACTCCCAGGCACATATATGCAGTTTATTTGGGGAGAAATACTGGCATAATATGAGAGCCTGTTGGTGTATGGGTATTGAAATGGGGAATTCAAAATGTATGGGCCATAAAAATCCTCACCACTGGGGACTCAGGATCACCTCAAGTCATACCCAGGAGAGAACTGCTAACTCTTCTACACTAAGGACCAGCTCTGCAGAGGGAAATGTAATTTTTCATATCCTAGAATGAGACCCTGATCATCTAATTGACTAACATATTACAAATAATAATTCAGCATTTGATCTAATTGAAAAGTAGTAACTGGAACTGAAGGTAGTTTTCCGTAAGAAAAATAGCTGGTATTATCAGGAATAACAGTGAGGTCGTGGGATATTGAGTTGAATCAGTTGTTTCTGACACTTACATATTTGATTTTTCTGCCTCCTTTATTCTAAGATGCATAATCCATGTCATCCAACACAGAGCTGGACTACTGATGACTCTTCTTTTGAAAGCTATGTTAATTTGAGACATTCTTACAGGCACTCAACGTGGGTATGGGTTACAGGGAATGCGGATGATCTACTTCCGAGGAAACCTCTGAAAAGGAGGACCGCCACCCATCTCTCTGAGATTTTGCAGGGCAACAGGCCTGTGGGCAGGCTCGAGAATGGATGGGCTGATCTGCAAAGGTTGTCATAGTCAGCAGACTGAGGAAAAGCAGGAGAAGTTGGAGAGAGGGGTTTTAAAAGCTGTTTTGAAAATGCTTCTCTCAGGCAGGGAACTGCTCTATAACCACAAGTTGCTGGAGGGTTTTTTTTTTTTTATCTTTCTTTTATACCTTGGCTTTATATGCACATAAATAGGCATACAGACAAAGTCAAGGAGCTTCCTCAGTCTTCTACCTGTCCCTATTATGCTTTAGTCACCCAAGATATCTTTCCAGGGCAGCAATCAAATTAAATAACCTGAGTAACCATGAATTATATCTAAAAGTTGCACCACTTAGAACTGTCTTTAGGTCTCCTTATACTGGCTACAGAAGACATTCTTCTCTTTAGGATGGACAAGCTGTCATCTCCACTCGACCAAGTGATGCTCTCTTCAAAGCATTTACCTTTTTTGAAAGGCCTCCTGCCTCTCTGGGACCTGGTGGAGTGTTGGGTATTTGATAACCTTAAAGAAGCAAATGAAAGCAAATCTGTGTGCAAAGGTTGCAAATCTCAAGTGATGCCCTCTGCACAGCTTAAACCACAGGATCTTGACTTGGCCCTAAAACTTTTACTTGTAGTCCAGACATTCAGGGCAAAGGAAAAGGGATTTAGAATTCATTGCATACCTATAATGAGCTATGCACATTGGGTATAAGGTTTTGCAGATAATTTTTAGGAGAGAGCTCACTTTCAAGAGAAGTTAAATAACTTGCACAAGATAAACAACATATTGAATTCTTAGATACCATCTAGAGCACTGTCTATAGATTATCTCATTTAACCCTTAAACAAACCTAGGCAACACCTAGTCTACTCAGCCTCATTTCACAAGTAAGCACTTTAAGGCTTAGAGACATCTAGTTTGCCCAGATAGATAGGTGGAAGGGTTGGATGTAAGAATAGAAGTCTGATGGCAGGGCTACTGGCTCCCATTGGGCCCCTGCACAGCCTGTCAAGGGAAAAGACCCAATTCCCAGCCAAGTATGTCTGACTCCTGCAGTGACATTTCTTCCACTGCATCATACTGCATCTCAGACAGAAAACAATGCAATTGTCTGGGAAATTAAGATATACTGAAAATTTGCCAAGCAAATTTCAGGCATTGGATCTTAAGGGACAGAAGGGATATTACACAGCACCTGAAGTCTCTCCCACCTTCACTTTCCATTCTAGCACTTCTCTTCCCCTGTCACTGGCAGCCCCGTTTCCTGCTTGGGAGGAGAGCACTAGCATTAGAAGGGGCCAGAAAGAGGACCATGGCTCCTCTAGACTCGCACCATAGGCCAGGAGCTGAATCATTGTTGCAAGCCCTAATCTTAGCCTAGAGGAGGACGTGGCTCTTTCTCTCTGGCTGGGGCTCAAAATCACCTCTACTGCTTGTTTAAATAGAGAACCACCCTCTCCAGACCTCATTCCAGATCCCCCAATCAAAATCTCCAAGGCAAGCCACAGGCATCTATATTTTTAAAAAAATTTTCCTCAGGGCTTTGAGTGATATTTTTCTGTATACTCCTGCATTATTTGAACCTCTCACAATAAAAATGAAACTATTTTTCCCTAAAATAAAGTAAATAAATCACAGTGTGATGTGTATGTTCATATGTGGCTGTCTCCCAAGCCTACCAAGTCTTCTGATGTGTGACCAGATTTCAGGTCTGCTGGTGCTGTTCCATCTACTTCAGACCATGACCTACTACTTCTTTTGAGCCTTTTAATGAAAATCTAAGAAGTAGTATCCACCCTGACAAGGGAGACCAAAGAAAGAGAAAAGATCTGCAATAAAAGTGAATTAAGATGCAGTTTAAAATACAGGAAAGGGCACAGTCTTTGAAGTCAAAGAGCCCTGGGTTTGGATCTGCACCCCACCATTGTTGCTGGCTCAGCATTTTTGGACAAATCGCTTAATTGCTCTGAGCCTTGCATTTCTGGCTACACTCTACAGAGAATAATTTCTGTCTTGCAGGACCATGGCAAGTGTTCAACACAATAGTGCATGCAGTATGCCTAATGCATACTCAATGCCGACAAGATGGTAGCTACGATTATCATTAGTCTCATCAAAATTATCAAATTATTATTATCAAAAATTTTCAAAGCAATTTTTATTAGCATTAGTGGCCCTTCATTTCCAAAGAATGAGTGGGGGGAAAAGAGAACACATTTCAGGAGACTTTAAATGACCAGGAAGGGACAACTTACAAAGTCTTCAAGTACAGCAAGCACTGCAGGCCACTGCAGAGACTTCTCCACATTTCTGGAGAGCTATTTGATCCACCTTTTTTTTTTATGCCTTGTGAGTTCACAGGTAAGACTTGCCATTCCTTCCATAGCTGGTCTAAGGCCAAGCACAAGGGTGGTACTCAATAACACAAACTTACCTCCCCTCTCTTTTAAGAACTGCCTTGAGAGAAGAAAATCAACCACTCTCCAGGTAATTTTTGTGGAAGAAAGGCAGGATCAGAATTGGAAAGGGCTTGTTTAACTTCCCAAAGAAAGAGGCATTGTGATCTTTTCATGTTCTGTGGCATATGCAGCGTCAGATCGTATCAATAGAGAGTGCAATGGTATCAGAGGGAGGAAAGGAGAACCCAGCAGAAGGGTCCATCTCCTGCAGGTGGATTAGCAGTGGGGATTGAGCTGCTAAAGTCATCTTGTCAGACCATGACAAAAGGAGGACATCCAAGGAGCTCCTGCTAGAAACATATTCAGAGAAAATCACTCTGATGGATGACCGTGGGCTCTGGAAGCACCTGCAGAAAGCCAGTGCTAAATAGCAGGAGGAGGAAATAATAAAAATGGCATCACAAGACAAGTGGCTGGATGAAAAAATATCCTTTAAAAAGAAAAAAAAAAAAAAGCAGAGCTTCTGTAAAAATGACACCAAGCAAATGGTGACAAAAGGGAAAGCCCCAGGCAATTTAGTCTGCCATGGACCAGTCCTAACAGCTAAAGGGTTCCTGCCCTTTGCCTGCAGCTCAACCTCCAAGACCTTAAAGGTAGAATCCCTTGGCACCCTGCTCCACTGCCAGATTTTGCTGAAGGGCAGAGACTCAGCAAAGTTCAGCGCCTTGCTCAGAATCCCCCAGTGGACAGGCGAGAACCCAGCTCTCCCTTCTATCCTCTTCTCTATTTGTTCAAACCAGCTCATGCCCCAAAAGTGGGTCCATCTGAACACAAAATCTTTCAACTTTCATTGCAGGTCACCGGGGACAGGTGACCTTTTTGGCTTAAGGGTCTAAGGAAATAATGTTAGGCTGGTAGATAACTAACAGCCCCCAAGGAAACAAGCTGGCCATCCAGGATGAGTGCTGGGAGTGGTGAGAAGGAGCCCACCTACAAAGACAGGCAATTGGGAGGGGCACCTTGCCATGGCATTTTTAATGACCTCTCCTGCCACCTCTTATTGATCTGGTGCCCAGGTCTAAGGCAGCCTTGATCGTGGAAAGGCGGTGAGAGTTGAAAGGGCATTTCACAAAAAACACAGGACCCAGCTGGAGAAAAAAAGAGAAACCAAAGGACCAGCACTTCCATATCCTTCAAAAAAAAGTATTTTTCTCCTGAACCCTTTAATTATCTTTCCAGGATGGTGGGACCTCAACACCTTGAACTTTGTGTGGAAGTGCAACTCAGTCGTCTGTGAGCTTGGGAATCATTCTTTTCCCTCACTTCCCTATTGGTTTCTCAGAAGAAAGGGGAGAGGGGGAAACTTCTTGCTCTCTTTTAATTTTTAATTGTTTTACTAACAGGGTAATTTTTGAAATATCCTCTGGGTTTTGTGTATGTGTGTGCTCTTCAATTTTTTGTGGTTTTTGTTATTTTGGCCCCAGGAAAAGAAAAGGTGAATGCCACCTCAGGAAGAAGGTTTTGATACAGGGGAAGCTTTATGAGGCAGGAAGGAGGAGTGAAACAGTCCTCTTGGCTGCAGGAGGGAATCTGGAAGAAGAAACAGGGAGGGAAAGAGAGGAACTCTCCCTGCTCCCCTTCTACTCTCTTTCTTTCTCTCCTTCTTTTATGAGACCAACTCTGAAGCAGAATCACAGACACATTTTGGGAGAATTCTAAAAAAATGAAGCTTGGTTTGCAGTTTCCCAGATACAGATGGAAAATTTTGAAAAGCCCTTAGACAATGACGACATACAACATGGCACCTAGGTTGGACGCGGCCACGGGTTGGAAATGTCAGAGACACAAAGCAAGTCAGAAAAGGGCAAAGGTCACCCTTCATATTCCCTAGAGCCAAGGCTGATATTGCAGAAAATCCTCAGAGTCCTGTGGGCCTGGAGAGGGTCATCAAGGGTAGATGGAACACAGCCAGACCAGGATTCACAGGCTCAAGAGGGAGCCCACAGAGACACACATATCCCACCCAAAAGCTGTAGTGTGGGCCACACTGGGATGAGGGAGGAGAGCAGGTCCCCACTCCAGGAGCTTACAGTGGTGGCCATCCCCATGGCCCATGAGGACCATTACTCTGCCACCTGACAGTCAGAAAGAAGACTCTGCCAGTACCAGAGACCAGATGCGGGAGGGCACCAGCAACAGAAGCCGGCACAGAACACACATGGAGCTCCACCGGCTGTGGATCCTGCACTGGTGAAACAAGCCCCCCAGAAAAAGCAGGTATAACCATTTCCCAACCCAGTGGGCAGCAGCACCAGAATTTCAGTCCTGAACCACACCAGCCGTGCTGCACTGCAGAGCTGTGAAGCACACCATGACAACAAGCATATCCAAGCTTTGATTCGCATCTGACACTTCATAAGCAACACCTGACATCAGCAGAGCCTACCAGAAGCTTTGCCCTCAGTGGTGTGCAAGGTCGCTTGTGTCTGAAGGTCTGCCTCACACACCTTCTGGTTCTCCTTTATTCAGGGTTCCATGTGGCCCTTCACTACAGAGGATGCTGGGGTAATCCGCCTCTTCCTAAGAAAGGAGTTCATGATAACACAGAAGCACAAGCCTAGAAGATGACAATTTTGTGTCCATAATCAGATCCTGCTTTATATTGGGTTGTGTTTTATATTACTTGAAAACTATGAGACTAAATTAATTAATCCCTCACTATCCTCTATCAGGATAGCCTCAGGTCATGCAGAGAGGTTTAAGAATTTCTTTTTAAAAATCTAGATAAGCTTGGTATAACTGAGTCCTAAATATTCCCAAACAGTATGCTCTGGTTGAGAAAGCTAAATTTCTTCGCTTTGTGCGAAGGGTTCTCTGTTGTCTCTGAGTCCCCAGATACATTTATTAGGCACAGAAATGACAGGCAGGAGAGTGTGTTCCACCACCCCATTCCAACTTTGCTCAGCCTTAGACTCTTGGTTCTGTCTCCTAAGCCCCTCCAAGCCCCCAGGGGAAGACAGTGCATGAAAAGGCAAAGCCATTGTTGGCAATGCTCCCCCTGCTGTTGGCAATCCACGGACACATGGTTTGTTGGTCACAGAAGCATGGCTATCCAGAGAGGCTTTTATGGGTCCGTACAAATGGTCTTCTCAGTGCTGTGAGATGGAGGTTTTGCGCTGTTTTGTAGCAGAATTCATTCAAAAGGGTACTCATAAGTTACCTCACTCTTTTATGTCTCTGGCTAGAACAGCCTGACCCTGGAAGAACAAAATAAGAACATTCTCTACATTAGCTTAAAAACATCCTTATCAACAACTTTTCGGGTAAGTGGTAAAAACGAGTCTGAATAAATCATTGGCTTAGCCATTGTGTTAGGCAATTTCACAAAAATAACTTTCATGTCATTTTCTGCACAAGTTGGGAGAAGAAAGAACATAGAAACACTTTCTTGATGTTCAACCCAGGGAAGGGGAGGCAGCAGGAGCCCAGAGCTTCCCAGGTTCACTGTGATACTGTTCAGAGCTGTCCTGTGGAGCATCTCAACGGCCCTGCTGGGGTTCACGCAGCACCTGTGGAGCCCAGAGATTCGTGCCTCAAGATCTTCTTTGTAAACATAATAGATGGTTCTGCAAACATAACTCTGAAGTGAGGTGTTTATAGATCATTCTTTTAAAAATCTTCAAGGATATGTCAACAACTATTTGAGCAGGGAAATTTTAGGAAGTCAAGTTTCTTTGTTCACAGGATAACTTCACACCAGTAGTTTCCACCTGCATCTGTATAGCCAGGGGCCCTTCTCTATTCAGGGAAAAGCTTTAGAGAAATGTTAAAGAAATATTGCAAAACCTCCCGCACTGTTTCCAGGAGTAGATCATTTTAGAAAAGCTCTCTTTGTGGTTGCACTGCAGTGAAATACACAATACAGAGCCTTAAGAGGACAGCTTGATACAGAGCAGTGACTGCTTTGCCCCCACATCCGGGCACTGAGTGGCTGTGGGTGTCCAGGGATAAATGTGAGCATCTCCAGGTCAGGGGTGGCAAGGACAGCTACATCTCTGTATTCTCAGCACTTAGTAATATGTTTGCCTTACAGTGGGTACTAGAAAAAAGCTAAATGAATAAGTGAATTGATATACAATCTAAACTCTAGTTTCCTTGTCTATAAAAAGGAACAACAATTATAAAATTACAGGTCCTGCCAACCTCAGGCCGTAAGCTTCAGAAAGTAGGATAAGATCACATACTCATTATTGAGTCTTTCAAGCAGCCTCTTCAGATACACGCTTTCGTATCCCCATCCACTCCTGAACTCAGTGTTCTGCAGTGTGAATCACTCATGGAGAGCCTGTCTTTGCAAAAGGACTTGACATTCTTGGAGAGCAGAGACTGGCCATATCTACCTCTGTGTCCTCATGCCTGGTGAGGATGACCAGAGCTGTTTCTAAAGGGTCCTGGGGGGCACTCCTCCAAGAACATCTCTCTGAGCCCAAATCCTGGTGGCCACATGCTGCTGGGCCCTTCAGAAGCCAGAGCATCAGTGGAAACTGACTGATACCCTCACCAGTGGTGAGAAATGAAGTTAAACATCTTCATTAGGAAATGTCAGGCACATGAAGGAGGAAATGCAGAGCAGGGAAGAGTGGGCACAAGGAGCATGTATAATGAGGCCCAGAGCTACAGGGTGCCAGCCGCGGGGCTGGGAAAGATTCAGCTGACTGCTGGGTATCACAGAGGGTGGGGAGGCTGGGGCTGTTAGCATCTCTATTTCCCATCGTTAACTCCTGTTCCCTTTGACTGCTGAGGAGATCTCTGCTCCCTGACTGTTAGTGGAGGAGTTTGTCAAGATAAGAAATGCACTTGGAAACATTTTACATCTTCCACGCAATTGGCTTGTTCACAATGGAAGTATGCCACAAGCAAAGGCTTTCAAGCGTTCCCTAGACATTGCACACACACAGTTTGTACCCAGACCTTGAAAATACTTACCAAGCTCTCTGCATTACCTTGATTTCCACAGAAGGAAGGTAGGGGCAGGATAACCACAGACCTTCATCAAAGCAAGAGATATTTAAATATATTGCTCATCTTCGGCAGGAAATGGTATTTCCTTGTTATTTTTCTCAAAAAAAAAATAAATAAATAAAATAATCTTTTTCATTTTAAAGGCATCCATGATCTGCCCAGCCAACTTAAGGCATGTTTTACATCAGGATTGGCAAACACGTGGCACTTAGAGCATCAGCACTCCCTTCCACATCCATGATAGCCATTGTTTACCAACTACCGCATGCAGAGATGTAATAATTCAGCTTCAGCATCCTTCTCAACGCTGTGCTTCAGGCAGTCACTCTAATCAAATGGTATTAGTCATGGAGCACCTGCTATGCTAGAAGCTTCATGAGTGAGCCCTCTGGCCTAATCTCCTGATGTTCTTTCTATGCATTTGCTACCTTTTCCTTCCTCTTCTTCTGATAACAGACCCTAATGTACTTTGAGGGACCATCCACCCTCCACACTTCCAGTTCAAGTGGCTGAGGTGTAATCATTCTACTCCTGACTCTGGGGGTGAATAAGTGAGCAGGGCCCAGCCAATCAGAACATTGAATCCCCCTGGCTTGAGAGATTCGACCAGGGATACTCATGTGATCTAACCTGGTCCAAAAGACTCAATCTCAGTGTAAGGTTTATTGCCAAGTTAAATGAGGAAACAGAGACCGGAGTAAGAAAAGTAAAAGCCAATTTATTCAGCTCCTGGGCGAGGTTCTATGGTCAGGGAAAGGGGCTAGAGAAGTCGTGCCTTTCTTCTTAGGGCATGGGGTTTTATAGGGAGCAGAGGTAGGTGATCGGCTGCAGGGGAAACAAAGCGGAGGTAGTCTCATTGGTTATGAAGGGACTGGTCACAAGTGAGGTGAGCCGCCATTGGCAGCCAGGCTGGGCCACGGGCAAGTGGGCTGGTTGAGGACGTAAGGGGCAAGCTGCCATAGGGCAGGTTTTGGCGGGGCTTTTTTAAACTTTGGCAGACTTTCCAACGGGGCAGGGGCCAAGTGCATAGTTTGCCAGTGAGTGCAGGACTGAGATTGGAATGCGGAAATGGGTATGGGGAGCCTGCATGAAATGGGTGTGGGGAGTCCGCATGGAGAGACCAGATGCTGAGTAATGTCTCAGCATGATGAGGTAGTTTTCAAGCCCTGAGAGCCCCGGCCAGGCAACCGGCCTTACACTCAGGACTCAACCCAGAAAAACTGAGAACAAATAAACGTACTTTGCATCTAGACCTGGACTTGCAAATTTGTAAGCCTTGAACCCAGGGGAGAAAACTTCCCTGAGGGTCACAGGGACAGTGAGAGAGGACATTTGCATCCTGCTGAGTCACGGCATCATGTGATTCCATGTCTTCTGATGTTTTGAAGCCAGGTCTACCTGTCCCCGGTTTCAAATGTATGAGACAATAAATCTCATTTTTAAAAGCCGACTTAAGTCAGCTTGATTGAGTTTCTGTCACTTGCAACTGAACCAGTCTGAATGCTGCCCTCACCCACTTCAACGTGATGATTTCCTTGGCTGGTAATGGACTCCAACAGGAGTGAGATCATACAAAGCCGCCAGAGCCTACCCTAATGAAGTGAATTGAGGCACATCTGTTAGAGGCCAAGGCCACACACATATGCCCCACATCCAGAAAGCTGGAGCCGACCCCACACAGGTTACCCTCAGAGGAAGTAGTCATAGAAGGGCTGTTACAAAGAAAAGACATCTCTGCAGGTGGAAGCCTTTCATCACAGGCACCTCAGAGCCATCCAGTGGTGCAATTCCTGGGCACAACCATGTCTTGTGGGTTAGCAGGCCTGGGACTGTTGCTGGGATTCACCAACTCTGCTTCCACAGACATAAACTGGAAAAGCAAGCCCAGGACATAAACACTGCTCACAATGTAGACCTGCGCCACTTGCCCTGGCTTGCTGCTGGAATCACAGTTGATTCTCCTCTGGTAGCTCCTGGGTGAGCTTTTCCTTGCACCCTTCATTTTCTGCTCCACTTCAACCTTCGGTGCCATCTTCCTGCCCCATTGTGGCTCCCCAGTATCCATAATCTGACTCTCGCCAATTCTGCAACTATAGGGTGTGGCTCAACTGTGAGATTCCCTTCTTTGGTAAAAAGATCCCACTTTTAGCTCCTTAAAACGGATCTTAACCCAGGTCCAGTTTGTTCTGGAGTCTTTTGTTTCTATAAATGAAGGCAGATCAAAAGTTCCTTGCAGACATAGTTGAGTTTGCTTATGAAGGCTGGATCATAATCCCTGTCCCCCATTATTACAGAAGCCATAAAAATACCAACATTCTCCCTAGTGGTGCAATATGAAGGGTTAAAATATTAATCAGGAGTCATCATAGATGCATGATTCAGAATTCAGATCTTTTGCATGCCGATGCCAAGAAACTACACATATTTCAAATGTTAAATCCCTATTCTTTACCAGGGAGCTCCCATTTCAGCGATCATACGAAAGGGGACATTTAGGCTTGTTTCTCAGCACGGGCCAAGAGAAACAAAAGAGTGTAATTTAGCTCCCACTGTTAATAACAGATGCCCTCTTCTGGATGCTTTGTCAAAACCTCTTAAGGAACACATGTGTCTCACTTAGCTCTTGGCTATATCACTCTTCTGGCTTCAGCTAGAACACATGTCATGCCCAAGAGATAACGCATCAGTGAGAGAAAGACTTCAGCGTTTCTATGAACAAAAACAACTCCAGCAAATCCCATAGAGAATTGTTTCCTTTCACAGGAGAGCCTAACTTTTAACAGCTTTCAACGAATCTTTGAAAATATATTCAGTTTTAGAAACCTGTTTCCACCAGGATATAAAACATTTAGAAGAAACCAACTATATCATTTTTCTGCCCTTGAAAACTACCCTTTGCAAGCAAGAGCAAATGTGCAACTATTTCTAGTAGTGATAAGACTTTTGCCCAATATAAGCTATTTCCTTTATCGCGTTCTGAACTCCCAGATAGTTTACAGAAATCATCCCCCTTCCCTCTATTGAAACTGCCTTTGCAAATATTATAACTGAGAAAATTACGATCTTGCTTCTAACCTCCAAACTGTCGTGGCTCATTCTTGGGCATAGGCTGAACTAACTTTGCAGGGAATTTACTTTATAGTTTAACTTTGAAACAAAGATGGTAAGAGCTCTTCCCCAAAACAAAACCCCTTCCTACCAGGGGACTAGACTGCCTTTGCAAGGCTAACAAATTAGCCACAAGATTAGAAATTATGGTTTAGGAGTCATGCAGTGAGAGGCTACGAGAGCCTGAACCTCCCCAGTTTGCTCCTGGGGATAACATCACTGTTATAAAACTTAAGACCAGTGCTTGAGATATTTTGCAGACCCTGTACTCAATGGATCACCTGGCACCACCCAGATCAATAAACTGGCTCATCTGGTCTTGTGGCCGCCACCAAGGAACTGACTCAACACAAGAAGACAGCTTCAACTCTTATGATTTTATCTCCAACTCGACCAATCAGCACTCACCACTTCCTGGCCCCCTACCCACCAAATTATCCTTAAAAACCCCAGTCCCCAAGTTTGTAGGGAGACTGATTTGAGTAATAAAGCTCCAATCTCCTGTAGAGCCAGTTCGTGTGAATTAAACTCCTTCTGTATTACAATCCTCCTGTCTTGATAAATAGGCTGTCTAGGCAGCCGACAAGGAGAACCCACTGGGCGGTTACACTACCATCACCTCTGCGTCTGCCCACAAGTGAGTGCCTTAGATACGAGGTCCTGCAAGGTAAAAGTAGCCGTGGACACCTGTCACTATCTCTGCTATCCTAGGCCCTCCCCTGTGGCACACAGGCGGAGGCCAAAACCCACACTTCCCAGACTGTTTTGCCAGCGTGGTGCTTTTTTTGAATCTTCCGATGAGAAACACTCATGAAAGATCTGGGATGGAAAAAGAAGCAGAAGCCAGCATGGTTCCAGCAGCTGACAGAAGAGCACGAGGCACTGCACATCTTCTGGAACATTCTCTGTGACTCACACACCCTTGGCCGATGAGCCGCTGAGCTTATCAACAGCTCTAATTCATCTCTCTCCCTGGAGTCTGCAGGATTCTGCCCACAGTTATGGGTCTGAAGGCAATGCAGGGTGGTCAGGATGGTCCTTGAGGAAATCTCCATCTCCTTATTATCAGTGAAAGGCCGAGGAAGGACATCACAGTGTCCCCACACAATAAAAGGCTGAGCTTTTCAGAGAGGCAAGGAGAGGCCTCTTCTGCTGACAAAGAAGGCCCTGCACAAAGTGGAGATTTAAAGTATCAGCTTCATCAGAATCCAGGCAAACATCCCCATTCTGATTCTCGAGTGCTGCTCTTTCTCAACCAGGAGTCTTTTACATTAAAAATGTGAAGTCAACTTGGGTTCGATAACTATAATCTGACAGATCAAACTGTGTCTGGAAAGAGAGATGGCCAAAGATGTAGAGCTACATTGATTCATGAGCAGTGACCAATGGTTTGGCTACATGGGTGAAGGGTTTAAAGGAGTTAGATCAAAAAATATTAGGAAAAAAAAAAAGATAGGAAGAGGGAGAGAGATGAACTTGTCAGAAAGAACTCAGAGTGTGGAGACATCTGTGTCGCATGTGACTCTTTACCAAAGGGCAGAGGTTGGTCTAGTAATCAATTGGAGAAGATAATCCCTTCCAGGCAAGTTGGTATCTTTGCCCAACTACGCCAGTACCTGCTCAATAGGCTGCTGAGCAGTGTGGCCAGGACATGGACTGGCATCACACATCAGCTCAACCATAGCATCTCTGCTGGCTTTTACCATTGCCAAATGCCCCACCTGCTGAAATTAGGGATAGAAACCAAGTCCATAATATGGCATCATTCCATAAAGAACCAGCCAGATGTCCCTAATGCTCTGTTGGACTGTCATTGCTGAACCTGCTGAACGCCTTCATTATTGCCATCACATTGCTTCCATACAACATCACTTCGCACAAAGAAATTCATTTCAGCAGAATGAATAAGGCAACCAACTTGTGCCCTTGGCGTTCACTGTTCTTACCATTTTCCCCTTTCATGCAGAAACCACTGAATATCCTAGAATATTGCAGTGGCCCGCTAACAACTTAGCTGTGGCACTAGCTCAGAGACACCACCATGCTGAATTGGGTAGCAATCCTATAAAATGCGGCGTATGCTGTGAAGCAGCAACCAATAAAGGACTCTCCTTTTCTGACAGCCAAAATATAAAGGTGGGAGATCAAAGCAATGAAAGAGTAGCCACTCTCACTGTTGTTCCTATTACCAATTTGCAACATTCTTCATGTCTCCATAACTCTGGGGTCTGCTGATTTAGAGGTCTTTGTTCCCAAGGCAGTAATGCTTTCATGAGGTCTACAATGATTGTTCCACTGAGTATAAGTTGAGATGGCTATCTGGGCTTCCACTAAACCAAAGGCAAAACATAGTTACTGTACCAACTGTAAAGATATGTCTTAATTATAAAGGAGAAATAAAGCCACTGTTAAACAATAAGGACAGTGAAGAATGCATCAAGAAGCCATCATATTCCTTGGAGAACCATGTAGTGATTTTGTGCACAACCTCAAAAGTCATTAGGTGCTGACAACACAGGACAGTCGGTACCACCAAGGGTACAGACTCTTCAAGAGTAAAGATTCCAGTCATCGTACCAGGTAAAGAACTTTGATCAGCTGAAGTACTGGTTTTGGGCAAAGGGAATTTGGAGTGGATAGTGGAAAACAAAAATTAAAAACAGCAAGTATGGCCTCATAACCAATTGCATAACTGGGGGGCGGAGCCATTCATATCCTTTGATTGTTATTTATAGTTGACCCTTGAATAGCATGGGTTTGAACAAATGCAGGTCCTCTTATGTGTAGATTTTTTCAATAAATATATTGGTAAATTTTTTTGAGATCTGTGATAATTTGAAAAGACTTGAAGATGAACTATGTAGCCTAGAAATATAAAAATATTGATAAAACATTAAGTATGTCATGAATGCCTAAAATATGTGTGTTAATTAACTGTTTATGTTATCAGTAAGGATTTCAGTCAACAGTAGGCTCTTAGTAGCTAAGTTTTGGGGAAGTCAAAATTTTACTCAGATTTTCAACTGATCGGAGGATCAGCTCCCCAAACCCTTGCATTGTTCAAGAGTCTGTATATATTTGGTAGATATTAACCAATTTATTTTCCCACCTCTTATTTCTTTATTTTATATACTATGTGTTAGTGTTGTTTATTTAACCTTATAATTTAGTCTTTAAAAGATATGATATTAAAGCAGAATTGTGATTGATACAGAAAGGCCATGAACATCCCTCAGGGACAGGTGCTGTGGTTGCTATGACTGCTTCTCTGGTTCTAGGGAAAGCATCTTTGCTGCAGGACAGATAATTGTATTGTTATTAGGTAGAAGCATATTCATGTTGTTGTTGGAAGTTTAAATACGATTAGAAGTACGTTCACAAATTCGGAGGGGACCAGGAGGTGGTCTTTGCTACATGGCAGCACTCAGCACCATCCCTGATTTCTGTCCTCATAAGTTCTACCCTGTAGTGCAAAGGCTAGATATCTGAGAACCACATTTTCCAAATTCTCTTCAAATAGAGTTCCCATTAAGACCCTGCCAAGGAGAGGCCCTGTCATGAGACTAGAAGGGCAAAATCATAATGGAGGGTCAACAAGAGGGCTTTTGTTATTGGCAGACGTGAGGCTTTGTCATCAGCTTCCATGTGACCCTAAGCACAGAGTATATCTTTCTTATCTCTGGCATTTAGTGAAAACTTAGAAAATATTTTCTCGTATATGGTATGACTATATAAAATACCTCTTATATATTCTTTTTTAGCTAGATGGGTATATAAAGGGATGGACAGATAGATGGATGGATGAATTGATGGATGGATGATGGATGGAAGTTGAGGTAAAAAATATACATCATATATTCCAAAAATTTGATATCCAGTAAGCATAGAAAGATCAAGTGACGGTTTTGAGTTTTGTTTTAAGGATAAATGAGAGAGTGCTGAATGTTAAAAGAACATTTAAAGTTAAGAGAGAGATCTCCAGAGAGGAAAAATTCAAATTTGCTAGAGAGGATGGTGATCACTACTAATGTAAGCTCTCAGACTAGATGGAGAAACATGGACTCCATAATGAAAGGCATCTAAAGAAGAGCCCCGTGCTCTCCCAGAAGAATGGAGAAGGATGCATTTGGCAGAATCTGCCTACTAACCTTTATATGTCATCATTATTTTAGATACATTTTATGTGTTGACATGAAAACCCAGAGAAGCAGTTTGGGGCTCTATAGAAGAATGAACATTTTCACCAATATGACCAATTAACTATAAGAGGGTCAGCTGCTGTCACTAGAAGAATTTGTATGCCAGCTAGATGGCTAGATCTGGAAAAGACGATAGAATGGATTTCTGACAAGCTAGGACCTTGAACAAGAGGAATTCTAAGATCTTTTCCAAGTAAAACTTCCAGGGCTGCTCTCTGCCCTGCTGGGGTCCATTTAATCTTCACAACTGGCCAGGACATAGAGGTTCACCTGCAGAAAGACTTCAGGTGTGATGACAGCTAGCAGAAGAGCTATTTTTGGATGAGGGAGCCCATCTCAACACTCTTCAATTCACAACACATAAGTAGTTGCCTACTCTGCATATGCAGGAGGAAGGATGATATGAAAAGTGTCTGCTAAATAAAGCAATCTAATTAATAAAGCAACTGTCAAGAGCCTGCAATGCTAATTTCATCTAGTTGCATTCTCACACACGACCAAATAGGAAACCATCTCACCAGAGTAAAGTAGTTTCTAAATTACCTTTTAAGAGGAAGAGAAGTGCACAAACTGCAATGAAGTGAGGGCAATGTTGGAGGTTGAAACAATATCTGAAATTCAGAGCCTGCCTTTGATCTTTCCTTTTCAAAGATATTCTCAGCCCTGCAATCCCCCCTGAGGCTGTAGAACAGCAATGGAAGTGACTAGTCCCTGCCTCATGCTGGAAGCCCTACTACAAATTGCATTCAGATTTGCATTCAAAGGTGTCCTGCTGAATGAGCTCTCTGAGAGAGCCAGAGTTTCAATGTCTAACATCATTCTTACTTTCTTTTAGGTAACTTGGTCTCTGGATCTCCAGCCACACATTCCAAGACCCGAGAGGTAGGAAAGGTAACCACAGCATAGGATCTAGTTTCAGACCAGCTCAGGGGTCCAGTTCCATCTGCACTGCTTTCCAGCTACATGGACTTAGATTGCCCAACTTCTCTGAGCTTCAGTTCTTCATCCATAAAGTGAAGATAGCAGTATCTTTTGCAGAGTTTAAGCAAAGATTAACTCAGACAATGTGTGTAAAGCTCTGAATACAGAGTCCATTACATAGCAGGGTGTCACAGAAAGTATTACTTCACCCACCCACTAAGCTTAAAATCATTGGTAATTTGAAAATCCAAAGGTTGCTTATTTTTTCCTGTTAGCATTTCTTCACTCTTAAATGGAATATAGCATATATAAAGTGTTACTCTTAATAACTACAGGTTCATGTCTTCATTCAATAAACATTTAGTAAGCACCAAAGGCGTGCCAAGCCCAAGGACCAAAGCTGCAGCTCAAGAGATATATGAAGCCTATGCCCTGCCCTTAGGAATCCAAGACATTTCTTCATCTAGGCTAAGCAGAAAAGTGAAATCTCTTTGCTATTGTCACAAGAGTCACTTGGGGCCCTACTGTCTCTGGACAGGTGACTGCTGATGTTAAGAGGAGGTTGGCATCTGGCCCCTGAGACAGGACTACATTTAAGGATTCAAATGTAGTTGTTGGACATAGCCTAGTGGCTTAACAGATGTCCTGTAACAAAACTGACAACTAAACAGAAAGGGCCTCTGGAACTCTTCTGTTAGCTAGGCTTCCGACATGTCATGACCAAGCAATGCCACTATGAGGTGTTGGCAGAGACCTGAAAATGCTTCTTTTAATATGCTGTTTGGTGACCACCCACTCATTCATTTATTCCCATTCACCAAGCATTTCTGGAGCACCTGATACTATGTGCCAAATACTATGGTAGGTCCTACAGAAACAGAATAAGTCAATTGCTCCTGTACACGAGGTGTTCACAATCTAATGAAACAAATAGACAAGTTAGATGCAGAGACAGATGATACAACACCATTGGTGCTGTGACAGGGGTTGGAGGGCACAGGGGCTGGGGTAGCACAGTGGAGAGCTCTCCACACATCATGAAGGCCATCAGAAGAAGCATTGTGGAGATCGGGTGAACTGAGTTGGGGAACTCTTATTCAGCTCAGGCTGCTGTGATAAATTACCATAGACTGAGTGGCATAAACAGCAGTTATGGAGGCTGGAAGTTTGAGATCATGGTGCCAGCATAGTTGGGTTCTAGTGAGGTCTCTCTTCTGAGTTGCAGATGGCTGACTTCTTGCTATGCCCTCACATGGCAAAAAGAGAGCTAGTTAGCTCTCTGACCTCTCTCTGGCCTCTTCTTTTTTTTTTTTTCTTGAGATGGAGTCTTGCTCTGTCATCCAGGCTGGAGTGCAGTGGCATGATCTCAGCTCACTGCAACCTCCACCTCCTAAGCCTCCCAAGTAGCTGGGATTACAGGTGTGCACCACGATGTCTGGCTAATTTTTGTATTTTTAGTATAGATGGGGTGTCACCATGTTGGCCTGGCTGGTCTCAATCTCCTGACCTTGTCCCTCGGCCTCCCAAAGTGCTGGGATTACAGGCGTGAGCCACCACACCCAGCCTGGCTTCTTATTATAGAGGCACTAATTTCATCTATAAGGACTCCAATTTCATGATATAATTACCTCCCAAAGGCCCTACTCCAAATACTATCACCTTGGGATTAGGGTTTCAGCATATAAATTTGGGAGAGAAAACATTCAGACCATTGCATTGTTCAAGCAATGAGGCAGAAAAAAAGAGAAGCAAATTCCCCTTTCCTCTACCTTTTGTTCTATTGAGGCCCTCAAGGAATTGTGTGATGCTCACGTATGTTGGAGAGGACAATCTACATTACTGAGTTCACCCATTCAAATTCTAATCTCATCCAGACACTTTCACAGACAAACCCAGGATAATCTTTAACCAAATATCTGGGCACCCTCCAGCCCAGTCAAGTTGACACATAAAATTAGCCATCACAGATGCAGACCAAAGTAAAAGGTGCAAGTCTATAAGCCAAGAAGCATAAAACAGGGCAAGACTTTGGAATGATCCTCTATGGCTCCCCCAGGGTATGAATGCAGAGGTTTGGTAACCAATGATGCAAAGAAGTAGACAGAAGTCAGACCACTCATTTCCTTCAGAAAACTCAAATGCTTGCTGCAATATAAGCAATAATTTTTTTAAAACATGTCTCACTTCCTTCATCAGATGGCCCATGAGGGAAAGACCTGGATGACTTTCAGTGGGTGAGCTCTACCTCCTTGGTTGGATTCTCACCCAAACATTTGGACCCCACCCCTATAGGATGGGAAATATTGCCCACCCTTATGCACTCAGGTTAAATGCAAGAAATTATTAATGTCTATGTCATCTGTGGCCACATCAAGGACAGTCCACCTGCACCACCTCCTTCCAGGATCACAAAGGTCACCTGGCCCTCACTCTTTCCTCACAGCTATCATCTGGCCACTGGCTCACCCTCCTGTTGGTGACACCTTGGGTTCAGAGGCATTTCACCACTTAGCTTGTTGGTCTGGTTCTCACTTCAGTTGTTATCACAAGCTCTTTGACTCAGCACAAGCCCAGCACAGGTTGGGAAAGGAGCAGAATATAGAGGAAAGTGCAAGGACTTTGGGGCTAGAGTCTGGTTCTTCCACACACTATCCAGGTGACATCAGTGTAAGGCTAGGCCCCTTTACAAATCCAAACTTCATTCTTCTCATTGGCCAACGGGAGATATTAATACTTCCTGGAGGGCTTGTCAGGAGATGCCACTACCCTGCAAGTGTCTTGGGTCAGGGACTTTGCCCTGCTCTCTGTCACGGTTCTAATCCCTGATGATTATCTGGCATGCGGAGAAAATACCATGAAATATTCATGAGAGTTTGCAAAGTGCCTGACTCCTAGTTAGTTCTGAGTAAGTGTGTGTGCCTATGTCCTGAAAGGGTGGCTGTTTCCCCCAGCACTAACACCACCATGAGAAGTGCTGGTGGGAGAAAAGCAAAGAGGACCCTCTGACTCAGACCTTCCCTCCAGGGCCGCCTTGTTCTCGTTCAAGCCAGGAGATGGTGGAATATCTCCATGTCCTAGAAGACCCACCCAACCTCTCCAACAGAAAAACCTTTGACTAGTTCAAGGTGTGGCATGAAAATTAAACCCACACATCAGAAACATTGCACCCACCACAATCAGCATGGATTTACCACGTGCTTGCGTCTGACAGCATTGTTTAGACAAAGCTTTAAGTCTTAGCTTAACAAATTAAAATGTGTTGAATCAGTGAGCAGGTTATTGAATTTAGCCAAAGTTCATCTCCTTTTAGTGAAAAAAACAAGCATGCATTGCACTTATATGAAATTTTTGCATACATGATCTTATGGGGTAGACTGGGAGTAACTTCCAATGCCATCTTTCACTGATGAGGAGCCTGAGGCTCAGGGAGGTTATATCGCTAGCAAGCTGCAGGGCCTGGTACAGAATATACAAGTTGGCCTGCACTGAGTTGCCTCTAAGAGGAGCAAAACGCCTAGGTTTTGTTTCATTTGAGCCCATCAAGAAAGAGAATGGCACTATTCTGGGGTCAATAGCTCTCCGTATTGTGTGAATATCGCTTTCCTTTTCTACTGTAAAAGCGACAGCAAGGTGGTTTTTTTGCCAGCTAAAAACACTATAGCTCTCTGTTCAATAGGAAATCTTTTGTCGAGAGGATCAAATATTTAAGACAGGGCATTTTTCCACCTCAGAGCAGAGCTAAGCAGAGGATAAAGACGTGCTACCTTCCTCATCCGTATGCAAGGAGGAGAGTTCGGATCCACATTTTTGTAAACCTGGAGGAGTCAGATAACAAGTGTTTCTCAATCCAGTGGCTCAAATTTCAACCAAATATAACTTTTCTGTCTTGCAAGACAGATGTAGCAATCCAGAAGTATTATTACGAGAATGTAGGGAAAGGAGAAAGCATAGTTTGTAGTTACATGGCAATGAAGGAATATCAAACTGTGCACAATAATACAATGAATTAGGAGTCCAATGGGACAAGAATTTTTTCCTGGGAGGACAGGTGAGTGACAATAATACTCCTGTGACTGAGGAAAGACAGCATGTGCCCTGATGTTATGAAAGAAACACACACATAAAAATGTAACATAAACATTCTTGGGCCCAGACTGATGTGACGGCAGAAAGGTTACCATTGACAATATGGATATAAAAATATCAATCTGCAATATAATTATAAATAAAACAGTTGTTAACTTTTACAACGTCTATATATATTTATGTAATGTCAAAGCTTACACATCACCAATCTTTATATCAACTTTTATATTGGCATTCTGAGAAAAACAACATATTTCCTGAAGTTTTTTGTAAAATAATAGAGGAGCCGTGGCCATAAACATCCTTCAAATGCATAGATCTCATCTTTGCGTGTGTAAATGGCGTGTGTGCTGTGTACATAGACGTGCTAATGAAGACATAAATAACTCACTGGAGACTCCAGAAATGGCCAAAGCAGCATTGCCAATTTGACCTTTAGCAAAAACAGCATGAAAGTATTAGCACTGCATCCAAACGCTGCACCCACCGTGAAGCTGGGAATGCAGGAAAGAATAGAATGCCCCGACTACTTTCTGTACGACAGTCTGGCCCAAAGAGTGCCTGGTCCAGCCTCAGGGAGACTGAGTTCGAGTGTACAGCTCAGTAATTTTTAGGCAAATCGAGCATCATTTTATGCTGCCAGGTCTTTGCCCATAACAGAGGGATTCAAGTGTACATATAAGGTCAGACTCAAAAATCCTGTGAAGGACTTTTTGAGATCCCAACCAGAAACCATTAAATGCATTAAATTCCACTCAAAAAGGTAACATGAGAAAGTGACGCACTTACTCCAAGGATAAAATTGTCACTATCGTTTGCAGACCTTATTGGTTGCTACTGTCCTACAGGGCAACACCTGCAGGAGGAACAGCCATGGCTGTACAGGCAACGGAGCTGGGTTCAAACTCTGACCCAACCGCTTATCTGCTGTGTGACTACAGGCAAGTCACTTAACCTTTTTGAGATGTCATTCATCATCTATAACATGAGAACAGCAGTATCTACCTAATGGTGGTATTGTAAGAATTAAACAGCCACAACTAGAATGGTGAATGCTCTGTAGTAGACAATAGATGAATTGTCTAGCAGACAATTGTCTACTACAGAGCATAGATGAAGTAGATGAAGGATTCTCCTTCTTTTTCCCTACCTGGGTTCCTTTACAGCTTGCACATGAAAATGGCCTCAAAATATCTACTCAACACATCAGCCAGGTTTGCCATGAGGATCCGATGAGAGAGTAGATGTGAAGACACCTTGAATATCTCATTTATCCCATGTGTGTTCACTGAGCATGTATATATAAGAGATGCTGTTGTAGGCGCCAAAAAAAATGTGTTATTTAGACTTAATCATCAGTACCATGCTAACATTGATGGGAGGGAGGCGGCTTTGCCCTCAACTCACAATCTTATCCATAAAGAAGGCAGTTTCTGGTCCCTCTTCCCATGTGGGGGAGCACGCTCTCTCCTCACCCCAACCTGCTCTTCTCCATTGGAAGAGTGATAGTGAAGACAAGGACCTTTTCCCAAACCTACTCCTTGTTGGACATTCGTCTAAGGGCTTCACACATAGTTACTGGTTTAGTTCTCACAACACCTTCAGCAGGTGACATTATTATTACTCCCATTTCACAGATGAAGAAATCAAGGCTGAGCTCTGTCATGTCACCTGACAGCAAAAGATGTGTGATCACTAAGTGGCTGAGCCAGGGAGACATGGGAGGAGAGAGGCGGCTGTGTTCGCTCTGCAGACCCCAAGGACACTGATCCAGCCAGCCCATGGGCAAGAAAAACAGACTAAAGGAAGGGGTAGTCCACCTCCTCCCCCAGCTGCAGGCCCAGGGGAAGAGCTGGATGACGGTCAGGTGCACATCTAGAAGGTAAGCCCAGGTGCACACATACCTGGCCACAGGAAGCACAAGAAGGGCCACTCTTAGGATACATGTGGAGGGACAGACAGGAACCTGCTTTTACGGTTCTGCAATTCTGTCTCTGGGTGCTTGGCATGGCTAGAGTCTGGACTCCACAACCAACCAGATTGGCACATGCTATTAGACAACACCGCCTAGTGGTTAAACTGACAGTCTCTGCCTGCATCCAAATCCTAACTCAGTCTCTCCCTATTTACTCAAAGGTCAGATTCAGGTGGGGTGTGAGAGCTACACTTTGCTCAGCCCTAGACTATATTCTCCAATCTAAGTTCGACCTGAGCTTTGCTTTGTGGTTTCTGGAACTTGCCCAGGTCAATAAAGTTGATGTAGTTTTTCTTTTAACTGTGTAACACCCCAAACCTCTAACAGCAAACTGTTTGGGGCCCTAAAAGAAATGTCATTGGGTTTATTATAATTGTTCAGAGGCCCAGGGATTCTCAGAGTAAGATCCTCAAACCAGTGGGATCAGCATGGTTTAGAAAATTATCTGGCCCAATTCCAAACCCACTGAGTCAGAAATTCTGGACCTGGGGCCCAGCAATGTGTGTGAACAACCCCTCCACGTGATACTGATGCATACTTAAGTTTGAGACCTAATCACAAGGACCATCAGTCAATCAATTTTGCCAGGCCCACTAGGTACCAGAAACAAAGCCTTGACACACTTTTTAGGGTGGAGCCTACCATAAGATGATCCCCCACCATCGCCTCAGCACACAGCTATACCAACTCCTTACACAGGAGCCATGTGGATTTTGCTAATACAAACATAGTAACTAATCAGCTCACAAAGTTTCCATGAGTAAAAGTCCCAATGGTGTTTTCCCATTACTAGGGATTCCATTGCTGTTTCTAACAAAAGCATCATTTTTAAAAGAGAAAATACAAGCAGAAAGCATCACAGCTAAAATAAATGATTGTCACATTTTGTGCTTCTTCGCCTCTTCCCACCTGCCTGTCTTATGCTAAACAAGTGTGCACAAAACAAGTGTGCACACACGTAAGCACACACTTACACCTACAACACTCTGCTGGGACAAGACCTCAATCCTATCCGTTACAGTAAACACAGCAGCGATGAGATTCCAATGAAAAAGGAACTTCATGCTCAAGTCAGGCCCTGGGGCAGTGCCCCGTTGCACACAGGCCTTCTGCCCCTCAGCCTTCAGGGTTTCCGTCTTCTCTGGGCAGTATCCTCAGCTGTCTTCTTTTTATTGTGACCAAGAAACTCAGCCTATTTTCTCCTTTGGCCTTTGTCGCTGCCTGCATCCACTCTGCCCCCGAGTTGTCATCCCCCAGGCTGGCAGATATCAGTCTGAAGGTCTCTTCTTGGTTCCCTGGCTATTCCCAGAAACAAACCAGAGTGCTAAATAGGAAAAGAAGACAGATCACAAAAGTCATCAACAGAGAGCTGGGGGCTTGAGGCTTCTGCCTTTTGCTTCCAGTTCTGGGAGAGGGTCACACTAATCCTCTCCTTCTTTGACCCCCTCCTTCATGGGGGGCCATGTTCACCTCTTCTTGGTAACCACAGTCTCAGATGAAGGTAAGGACAGGGCTTACTGTTTATCAATTGCTCTGTGGCAGGCAGTAGGCTGGAATAAAATAGATATTAGCTGACATAGTCCTCGTGACAACACTGTGAGAAAGATATTCCTGTTTAACAGATGAGAAAACTGAGGCCAAGACTGAAGCAAAAGGACTTCCCTCACTCTCCATGCTGCCCTCCTGCCTATTCCTAGTTGAAAACACACATCAGAGCCTGGGGAGTTCTCGTTTCAAATCTACTTCTAGGTCAGCCCCTGCCTGGGTGACATCAGCACCCAGAGACTCCCTCCAAGGTTCACCATAGGGCACTGCTCAGTAGGGTCATGGCAACGGCCCCTGTCTGGAGGCAGCCAAGGCTGCTGAGCCTCGCCCTCCTGGCTCCCTGGCTCAGATCCACACCCCTTTGTTAAATAACTCTGAAGAATCACATTCAATCCCAGAATCTCCTTGTTCCTCCAGTTGCCCGTCGGAAATATAGAGACAAAAAGGCCTTCCTATGCACCTCACCGTGCAGGTATAAGCCTCAGAAAAGGCAGACCGGAAAGATTGAAAGTATAATAAAAAGGGCATTACATTAAAAGCTTCAAAGGAGATATCGACCTATAGTAGATATCAGATCCAAAATCAAGGTATGATAGAGTCTTCAGTGTGAAAACTTCAAACTCGGTGATGAAACCAGTTAAATGACCAGTTGTCAATGAAGATATGAAAGAACCTAGCGAGGTCACATTAAGGGATTTCTTTTTGAATGAACAGTCCATTAGACACGGTCGCTGGGAGCTGTGAGTCCCATCCCACCCGCACAGAGGAGGGATGGAGAGGTGCTGCCCAGTAATCCCAGGAGAGAGGCTTTGATGTGTGCTCCTTATGATGGAGAACACCACAAACTCGGCCTGACTTGGCCCTGGAAAGCCAAAACTGACTGTGGCAGCAGAGTTCAGCCCCATATCTGGGAATTAAGCCTGTGACCCAGAGTTGAATCATGATAGAAATGTTGACCCAAGGTTGTCCTAAAATGGATCCGTCCAAGGACAGGCCTCAGCATGGAGACACAGGAGGTTATGCAGGCAGAAGCAGCAGAGGCTGAGAAGAGATTGACTGGGAACATCTTCTTGAAAGAGAACAATTTTCCATGAAAGAGGAGCCCAGGGAAGCCACCACTTGGGAGACTGAGACAGGAGAATCACTTGAACCCGAGAGGTGGAGGTTACAGTGAGCTGAGATCACACCACTGCACTCCAGCCTGGCAACAGAGCAAGGCTCCATCTGAAGGAAGGAAGGAAGGAAGAAGGAAGGAAGGAAGGAAGGAAGGAAGGAAGGAAGGAAGGAAGAAGGAAGGAAGGAAGGAAGGAAG